>NW_004955477.1:8099168-8130832 GCF_000276665.1 Chinchilla lanigera | reverse complement strand
TTCTCCTTCTTCTTCTTCTTCTTCTTCTTCTTCTTCTTCTTCTTCTTCTTCTTCTTCTTCTTCTTCTTCTTCTTCTTCTTCTTCTTCTTCTTCTCCTTCTTCTTCTTCTTCTTTTTGTCTATTTTCTCCCTAACCCTTTTGAAATTTTCTCCTCTGAGAGTAAAATTGCCCTATTGAGGGCTTACTTACTACATATAATTTTCTGATATGTTCTAGATTTCTTTGGATAGCCACAAATCTAGTTTATACACTAAAGGTGACAAATTAATAGTTACCTCAGTTTGTAATTTTTCTAGGGTGTGATTAATGCCACAATTAGTGCTGATAATACCACTTTAGCCAAAGTGACATAATTTCTCTATCCAGCTGTTCTTCCTGGTATAGAAAGACTGAGATTGCCTAAGGGTCATAAAATGTCCTATTGGCCACTGCCAAAGAACCAGAGGCTAGGCCAAGTAGCCATCAATTTTTCATCCCCAATAAATTTAAAAGGTAGGATCTTGCAGCAGACTCAAAACCAAAAGCCAGCTGTACCTGGAAGATGTATCTGTGAAGTAGGCATTTTCTAAGGTTCAAACTACTATCAAAAATCTACTCACTATACGCAATTTAGAAGAATCATCCCAGGATGTAACTAAAAAAGAAAAGGAAGAGAGAAAATGAGAAGACATTCAAACAACATACAACCACAGACTTCCAGACCACCAAAGGCAAACCTAGGGGGCAATGGGGAAAAACAATAGGAAAGCCACCCACCTGGACCCTGTAAAATAGGAACAGCAAAAGTAACAAAGCAGATCAATGAGACTCTAGAAAAAATCAAATTGGAAATAATTTCTCAGATTAACTACCGAGATGGTGAGCATAAGGGTAAACATGCTTAGTGACTCTAGAGCAGATACAGATTTAAAAACTAGGGGAGCATAGAAAAATGATGGAAACCATGAATGCCCAGAATAGTAAATAGATAGAATCCATGAAACAGATTCAAACAGATATCCAAGATATTAAAAACTCATTTGAAAGTATATCAGCAAAATGAGCCAAAGTAAGGGCAGAATCTCAGATATAGAAGACATGATTATGGTTAGCAATGATAAAAAGAAAGATTTCTTAAAAATAGAAAGGGACAAAAAATAGAAAGGATCATGAGAATTCAACCTAGCAGCTGCTAGATAATGCAAAGAAGAATAACATAAGATTGATCAGAGTCAATGAAAAGCAGGAGATAGCACAAATGAGGTTTAAAAACCTGTTGACAGACATCACGGCAGAAAACAACCCTAGTAGGAAAAAAGAATTTGACATACCGTATGTGAGGCAAATAGAACTCCAATTAGCCATTATCAAAAAATCTACAGCAAGGCATACAATAGTAAAGATTCCAGAAATTCAAGACAGGAACAGAATATTAAAAGCTGTTAGAGAAAAGAAACAAGTCACCTATAAAGAAAAGCCCATCAGAATCACAGAAAACTTCTTGACACAAATCCTTAAGTCAAGGAAGGCTTGGAATGAAGTATATCAAGCCCTAAAAGAAAACAACCTAAAATTCAGACTGATGTACCCCACAACACTGTCTTTCAAATTTTATGGAAAAAAACAAGATGCTTCCATGACAAAGAACACTAGAGGAAATATACAAACACTAAAGCAACACTCCAAAATATTACGAAGAACATTCTAAAAGGAGATAACAAGGATTAAATCTCTGTGAACCCCAACAGAAGGAAGCCATCATGCAAGACAAACAATTAAATTGAGGGAAAACAAGGAAAACAAACAAAAGGATAATAACAAGACAAAAATAAGTCAAAACATATCAGTTATAACCATCAATGTAAATAGTCTCAATTCACCAGTCAAGAGAAAAATAATGATAGATTGGATCAAGAAACAAGATCCAACAATATGCTGCATACAAGAAACATATTTAATGCAAAAGAAATTCATTTACTAAAAGTAAAAGGAAGGAAAACAATACTTCATGTAACAGGAACCCATAAAAAAGCAGAAATAGCTAATTTATTAGCTATGGACTTCTAGCCAAGACTGATCAAGAGAGACTAAGAAGGTGACTGCATCCTTATGAAAGAAACAATTCAAAGGGAAGAGATACCAACCACAAATATATATGTACCAAATACCAATGCACCCTATTATATAAAACAAATAATGATGAACAAATAAGCACTAATACATTTGCAGTGGGAAATCTCAATAGCCCACTGTCACAAATAGACAGATCAACTAAACAAAAAAAGAATAATGAAATGTTAGAACTTGACCAAAATTTGGAACAAATGGACTTAGTAGATATCTACAATATTTCACCCCAAAATCAGAATACACATTCTTTTCAGCTGCATGTGAGATGTTCTCCAAAATAGACCATACACTAGCTTATAGAAGATGTTTAAGTAAATGCAAAGGTACTTAAATTATCCCACTGATATTATCTGACCATAGTGCAATGACATTGGACATCAATGATAAAAGAAACCACAAGAACTTTATAAACATAGTGAAATTATATATAATACTCTCCTGAACAACCAATGGGTCACAAATGAAAGTAAGAGGAAACTAGACAGTTCTACAATTAAACAATAATGCCAATACAACATACTAGAACAATGAAAGCACTCCTATGAGGAAAGTTTATAGTAGTAAATACCGATAGCAGAAAAACAGAGAGAATTAAAATAGCTTAATGTTGAACCTCAAGAGTTTTGAAAAAGAAGAGTAAGTCAAACACAAAGCTTATATGAGGGAAGAATTATAAATATCAGAGCAGAAATGAGTGCAATGGAGACTAAGAAAACACTACAAAAAGTCAATGAGTTGAAGAGCTAGTTCTTTGAAAGATTAAATACAATTTACACCCTTAGCCCACTTTATACAAAAGGAAAGAAATGGCTCAAATCTATGCAATTAGGAATGAAAAGGATGGGAAAATTCATAAGATCAAAAATTCATAAGATCAAAAATTCGTAAGATGATCAATATCTACTTTGAGAACTTTATTCTAATAAGATGGAAAATGCAGAAGAAATAGACAGATTCCTGGAAACATATGAATTACCAAAGCTGAATCAAGAAGATATAAAAATTCTAAATAAAGGACATTAGTCAATGAAATTGAAAATGTAATTAAAAACCTACCAACAGGGGCTGGGGATTTAGCTCAGCGGCAAAAAGCGCCTGCCTGGCAAGCGCAAGGTCATGAGTTCGGTTCCTGGTACCAGAGAAAAACAAAAACAAAACAAACAAAAAAAAAAACCTACCAACAAAGAAAAGCACTGGCTCTGATGTATTCATTGCTGAATTCTACAAGAAATTTACAGAAGACCTAGTGCTGCTACTTCTAAAACTCTTTAATGAAATTGAAACAGAAGCAATACCAGAGAAAGACCCAACCAAGAAAGAGAACTACAGGCCAATCTCCCTAATGAAGACAGTGCAAAAACTTCTCAATAAGACACTGGCAAACAGAATGCAGAAAATCATGAAGTTTATACACCATGACAAAATAGGATTCATCCCAGAGATGCAGGGATGGTTCAATTAAACAAATCAATAAATGTAATGCACCATATTAACAGAACCAAGGACAAAAACCATATGATCATCTCAATAGGTATAGAAAAAGCATATGGCACAGTCTAACAACCATTCTTGATAAAGCTGTTCAGAAAACTGGAATAGATGGCATTTATCTCAATCTTTCATCTCAATGATAAAAGTCATCTATGACAAACCAATAGTCAACATCATACTAAATGAACAAAAACTGAAAGCTTCCACTCTAAAATCACTAAAGGCAAAGATGTGCATTGTCACCACTCTTATTCAGTATAGTTCTGGAAATATTAGACAGAGACATTAGACAAGAGAAATAAATAAAAGAAATAAGGATAGGAAAGGAAGAAGTTAAGTTGTCATTATTTGAGGATGACATGATGCTCTATACAGAAAATCCCAAAATCTCCTCCAAAAGATATCTAGATTGAATAACCAAATTCAGTAGTGTAGTTGGATATAAAATCAACACTCAAAAATCAATAGTATCCTGTATATGAATAACAAACTCACTGAGAGATAAATTAGGTCTCACTATAGCATCTGAAAAAAAAATGAAATACTGTTATGGTTTGTGTCTAGATGTCCCTCCAAAGCCTCATGCAGTCATAGGAGTTTTTCAGAGATGGCTAAATCCAGACTGTGTGACTAATTCATCGTGCAATATTGGGGTTAAGGGTGTTGGGATTAAGGTTGGGCAATTGCTGGATCAATCTACTGACTGGATTGACACCAGTCAAATCCCAGTAGACTGGATACAATATAAGGTACACAAAGAGGTTTGTCCTGCTCTCTCTTGTTGCTCTTGCTGTCTTCTGCCACCAGGAGCTGTTGCCCCTCTGCCATGTGTCCCATTGCCCTGGAGCCAGCCAAATATAGACTGAAATCTATATAAATTGTGAGCTAAATGAACCTTTCCTCTATGTAACTTTTGGCACTGGGTATTTTGTCTCAGCAATGACAGAAAAGTAACTATGAAAAATACCTAGGAATCAATATGATGAAAGGTAGTAAAAGATCTCCATTTTGAAAACTACAGTACTCTGAAAGAGGAGATTGAAGAGGATATCAGAAAATGGAAAGAAATCCCTTGCTCTTGGATAGGAGGAACCAATATAGTGAAAATGGCCATACTTCCAAAACTGTTATATAGATTTAATATAATTCTGATCAAAATAGTACTATCATACCTTACATATCTAGAGAAAATATTTCTAAAATTCATTTGGAAACAGAAAATAACTAGAATAGTGAAAGCAATCTTGAGCAATGAAGGAAACACAGGAGGCATCACAATCCCTGATGTAAAATTACCCTTCAAAGCTACTGTGATTATAAACAGCATGGTACTGGCAAAAAAAAGACCTAAGGATCAATGGAACAGGTTATAAGATGTAAAAACAACTCCACACATACTCAGCCACTTTATCTTTGACAACAGAGTCAAACATTCACTCTAAGAAACATAGCCTCTTTAATAAATGATGTCGGAAAACCTGGCTTTCCACATGTCAAAGATTAAAATTAGTCCCATATCTTTCACCGTGCACTAAATTAAAATCAAAATGGATCAAAGATCTAAATGTTAAAACAGAAACACTAAATCTTCTGGAAAAGAGAATAGGTAGAACTCTGAAGACATTGGTGTAGGCAAAGACTTTATGAATAAAACCCCTATCCCACAGGAACTATCACAAAGAATTAGCAATTGGGCTCTATCTTATTTAAAAGCTCTTACTTAGCAAGAGAAACCACACCAGAATAAAGAGATAACCCACAGTGTGGGAAAATATTGACAGCTGTTCCAAAAATGAGCACATGAAATAGACATTTCTCAGAGAAAGAACTAGAAACATCAAATAAATATATGAAAAATTGTTCAACATCACTGGTCATTTGAGAGATGCAAATTAAAATAATGCTGAGATTCCATTGCACCCCAGAAAGAATTGCTATTTTTTGTTTTTGTTTTTGTTTTTCTCCAGTACCAGGAACCGAACTCACGACCTTGCGCTTGCCAGGCAGGCGCTTTGCCTCTGAGCTAAATCCCCAGCCCCAGAAAGAATTGCTATTAATCAAGAAATCAACCAATAACAAATTCTGGCGGGACTGTGAGGAAAAAGGAACTGTTATCCACTCTTGGTGGGAGTGTAGCCTAGTGCAGCCACTGTGAAAATCAGCGTGGAGACTCCCCAAAAAACTAGGATTAGAGGTTCCATTGAACTCAGCTATTCCCCTTTTTAGGTATCTTCCTCAAAGAATTAAAAACATCGTACCACAGCAATATATGAACACCTATGTTTATAGTGGCACAGTTTTTAATAGCTAAATCATGGAAACACTTCAAAGGTCCACTAACTGATAAATGGATAAAGGAGATGTGGTTATTCTTATATAACAGAGTACTACTCTACCATAAAGAAAGGTAATCTAGAGACACTTGTAGGTAAATGGATGCACCTTGTGACCATAGTCTTAAGTGAAATAAACACAGATATAAATATAGCATTTCTTCTCTGGTGTGAGAAACTGAAAGTTTAAGTCAGGACTAAAATGTATAATAGATATTGCAAAATAGGAAGAAAATGTTCAAACAGGGAAGGGAACTAGTCAGGAGAAGGGGAAAGGAAGGAAGGGAATAGAAAAATGAGGAAAAAAAGGAAAAAATGGGAAAATGGAAGCTTTTATAGATAAGGAGAGGAAAAGGGGTTTAAGGGAGGATGGGGAAATGGAAAAAAATTACTCAAGTTATATTATGTATGGGTACAATTTCCCTATGATGAATGTGACCATTACGTATACTTAAAATATACCAATCAACTTAATTAATAAAATAAAATAAAAACTAAACAGAAAGGAAAGGAGGAAGGTAGAGGGGGAGAAAGAAGGAATGAAAAGTTTCAGATTTGCTATTTCATGCCTTTGTGAAAAACGATCCTGTTAACTAGTTAGAGATTTGTTTAAAATTACTTCTACTGTTAGCCTACAGACATAGACTCCAAATAATGTGTTCAAATTCTCTGGGTCAGTTCTTTCACTGCCTCCAATCTCACTCCAATGTGATCAGGTTATTCACTTCAGAAGCCAACATGCTTCATTTGTTTTACTCTTGTATTACATACTAGAATATATCTGCAACCATCCTTGTGGATTTTATTGGTTTCTTTTTCTATATTAGGTAAATATTAACAACTTTCCCAGCATCAGAACTGGGCAGTAAATTGGCTCCCCAAAATTCCATCTTCCCTCACCCAAATATTTCTTATTTTTCCAGCTAATCCAGGTAGACACCAATACAATTGGTCTCTGGTTCCTCCTTTTCTTGTATACCTGCTGTTTGTTTGTTTATTTATACTTTTTTTCCAAAACAAACAAATGCAGGTATATTTGATTTTTCCACTGTTTGACTTATTCGAACAATAGCATGCTATGTTCTTTTGTGTTTTTTCTTTTCTACTTGACGATATATCCTCGGTATCACCCCCTATTAGTTCATGAAAGTCTCCCTCATCCTTGTTTATAGCTAACTAGTTCCCCATCTCACAGTTTGAGGTATCAAGGGTTACCCAGCTACTCTCCTGTGTAAGAGCCTTTTGGCTGTTTCCAGTGCTTTGTAATTACAAACAGTATTGCAATAATAACCTTGTAAGTATATATTTTTATATTTGGAAACCTACCAACCCTGTAAATGATGAATTGCGATTACTACCAAAAGGAAAAGGAAAATGTCATTTTTCTAGCTATTGCTGAATTCCCTTCCATAACAGTTGTAACAATTTGCCTTCCACCAGCAAGGTAAATACCAGGACACTTGTTTTCCAACAACCTTACCAACACAGTGGGAGGATTTACTTTTTATAACTTGCTTATCAGCTCGGTCAGAAATGTTATTTCAGTGTAGTTTTAATTTGCATTTATGTCATGATAAAACTGAAATATTTTCATGTTTATGGGCACTAATCAGTATCTCATCCTCCAGCCCAAAATGTTCAATAGCAGTGGGAGAAATAGGAGTATCTTGGGGGCTGGGGATTTAGCTCAGCGGCACAGCACCTGCCTGGCAAGCGCAAGGTCGTGAGATCGATTCCTGGTACCGGAAAACAAAAAACAAAACAAAAAAAAAGTTTAAAAAAAAAAAAAAAGAAATAGGAGTATCTTTGTTTTGGACCTGGTTCTTTTGAAAATATTTCCCCAATTTATAAGATAAAGATTGTAGGACTTATGTATCTGCATTTTATTATGTTAATAAAAGACCTACTAATTACTAATCCTATCAGAAATAGTTCTCAAGTATTGACAGATTTTTCAGTTTATCTAAGGAGAAAGTCATAAGTATATTTCCCTCAAATCTACCAACATTTACTGTTATACTAATGGTTCCCCTACTATTAAACAAGCCTGCACTAAAGGGAAAAAATAGTATGATATATCACTTTCTTAATATGTCATCAAACTCTATTTATTTCTGCTTTTATCTTTAATATTTATTTTCTTGTAATTTCCCTTTGGCTTGTTTAGTGACTCTTTGTCTGGGTCTTTGAAAAGGAAAATTAATTTCTTTCTTTTAATTCTCTCATTTGATTTATTAAAACTATTTGAGGCTCTAAATTTTCCTCTTTTTAAATATATAACATTCTGATATGTAGTGTTTCCACTGTAATTTGGGTTTGTATATTCCCCCTTTATTTAAGTTTTAATAGGATTTTAAAATTTCAAAGGAAAGGGCCTTTTATTATTTTGCTACTACTTTATATTTTTATTACCTTACATTGAAAGAATGTTGCTTATAATATTTCGACTCTATGGAACTTTCTAATGTTGCCCAATTGTTGATCAGTTTTTGTTAATGTTTCATGTGTGTTTTAATATGAATGTATTCTGACAGTTATTGGGTTATTCAATATACTATACACACATACCACATATATAACATGTTGTTTTACTCATTTTACAGTACATGGGGTATTTCTGCTTTCTATTATTATTAATATTACCATACACACTCACATATGAGATTTTATGTGCACATTCATTTTTACTTCCCTTGAGTGGGTACCTGGAATGTAACCCTGGGTCTTATGTTTAATTTTTGAAGAACAACCAGACTATTTCCCAAAATAAGTACATAATTAGCATTTCTACTACAATATGAGAATTTCCCTGTATCCCACATTCTGGCCAATACTTGCTATTGTCTTATTTGATTAAACCCCTGTAGTGTAGTAACAATATCGCCTTGTGATTATAATTATATTTTCCTAATTACTAGTGGCGTTTTCAACTTTCCATGTTCCCATTGACTACTCATCTATTTACTTTGGTAAAATGCCTATGCAGACATTTTGCCATTTTTAATTGATTTTTTCTTAGTGTTGTCAGATTTAATAGGTCTTTATACATTCTAAATACAAGCCTTTTGTCAAATATATAATTTTTCTGGTTGTCTTTTCCCTTCCTTAATTCTGTCTTTTGAAGTGCTGAAGTTTTTAATTTTGAGGAAGTTCAGTTTATCACTTTTTTCTTTCATGATCAAGCCTATGTTATATTTCATTTAAGAAATCTGTATTTAACCCAAGCTCATAAAGGCCCTCTCTTTAAAAATCTCTCCTAGGAAGTTTAGAGCTTTAACTTGTATGTTTAGCTTTGTAGTCCATTTTGAGTAATTTTTTTGTGTGTGAATGGCTTGCGAAAGAGACCTAAATATGCATTCTGAATGTGTACATCCAATTGCTCTAGAACCATTGGTTGAAGTACTGTATGATATGTACATTGTTATCACGCTTGTGCGTGTGTTGTGTTTAATCAATATGTTTCACTTGCTCTTTTATTTACATTCCACTACTTTTGATATTTACAACAGTTTATGTGTTCTATTGTTTACTTTTGTATTATACTTTTTTAAATGGTCTTATTTATATCCTGTCATACAGTTTTACCTTTCATTTTGTTTTTAAGGTATTTTATCCACTACATTTTGCCAAATGAGACAGTGAATTTATTTCTGTTTTTCCTCTCCTTTATTCTTCTGCTTTATTTTCATTACGCACCCACATAAATGCGCGCGCACACACACACACACACACACATACACACACGATATATTTACCTATATCTTTCTACCTAGCTACCCAGCTTTGTTTTAGCCCTAGGCCTGCAACTATCAAATACAGGTATTAAATATATTAAATACTAACAGTTTTGTTCAGCACTCTTTGTCTACAGTCATCTCTTGGCAGAATAAATTTATTTTTAGTGGATTCCTAGAGAAATCTCTTACATTTAAACTGTTTTTTAAAATTGTTCCACCATCTGAAAGACTTCTTAGCCAAATATAAAGTCCTGGGTTCACATTTTCTTTCACTGTGTTCTTTGAAAATCCTGGACTACCAGGGCTGGGGATATAGCTCAGCGGCACAGCGCCTGCCTGGAAAATCCTGTTCCATTGATGTATGCATATTCTAAGTTTTATCTATTTCTATGCAGTCTGATCAAAATTACAGTGAATGTTTAAATTTTTTAAAAATATTGTTACAATAAAAAACACTTTGTCACTAGCCCCTCTCAAAATACACCCCACACACACACACACTCTTAGAATACACATTTCATCATTGTTACCACTTTCTGAAGCCATTCTGGATGTACTCTGGTGAACTGCTCCATAATGGCTTCCTTGATGTCCTCAATCGATTCAAAATGTTTACATTTCATGGCCATTTTAACTTTGGGAGAGAGCCAGAAGTCCCACAGTGCTGGATATGGTGAATAAGGTGGATTGGGACTCATCATAATGTTTTTATTTGACAGAAATTGCCATACTAGAAGCAGTGTGGGACACAGAGTATGGTCATGATGGAGGACTGAGTCATTTGCTCATTTCTCAGGCCATTTTCTGCAAATATCATTTCTAATAAACCCTTACTATATTCAAAGTTTACCATACTGTTTATGGATACAAACTCAGTTTGCATAATTGCCTCAAAGTTTAAAAAACACAATATCACCTTGATATTGAATCTTGATTGATGCAATTTTTTCACATGAGGAGACTAGGTGATTTCCATTAAACACTCTGAACCTTGATCACAGGATCATAACTATTGACTCAAGTGTCACCTCCTGTCATGACATTTCTTAAAAAGCTAGAATCTGAAGTGCCATGATTATGAAATGCCAACAAAATTGACAGAATTTAATGTTAATGCTTTGTTCATGACCTATGATTCAAGACACACTTTAAAACACATCTCTCAACAATAGTTCACAATATACTGAGTGTACTGAACAAGTTGAACCTTAAAATATACCTAACAGTATTCACCATATTTTTTATCATACCTCAAATTTCTCATGTCCTATAAGTTGGTTTACCTAATAGGTTCCCTAGAGTTAAGGCTTCCATGTAAGTTTCCCAGGGATCCAGTGACCCATTTTCATATGTAGATTCAGGTATTCCTTACTGGAAATTTCTCTTCAGTTAAATTTTTTGTGGATTATCTTTTCAGTGTTATTTCTGTCCCATTGTCTTATCTTCTTATATGTTTAAATGTGACTTTCCTTCTTAAGTTCCATTCCATACCTTTTATCTTGGAGTCTTTTTACTCCTTTCTTTTTTCCCACCTTCACCTTATGTTTTTAGTTTTCAGTGAACCTTGTTAAACTGTCCTTCTAGTCTATTTTACTGGGCATCTTGTAATTTGTTTTTCATTTCTTGTATAATTTTGCCTCTGTCTTTATTTCCGACTTCATTTCCTTTTCTGTCTTTTTTTCATCCATTTCTGTTCTTAGTGGTTGAACTTCCAATTCAGTGTTTCTTCAAACCTCCAACTGTTTGTTTAAGTATATCTGAGTTTATTTGTTGTATAACACTGCCATTTTCTTCTATTTTGTCCATTGTTTCCATGGAGGTGGGCTTTCATCAGCTCAGTTGCTTAACGTCCCATTTTTGTTTTCTTTCCATAGCAGTTTTGTGCCTCTGTAGGGGACGGCGACTCTTAGCATATCATTCTTAAATTAGAGTAGTCTTAGTCTTAGTCTTTGTACAAATCTCAAATGTATCTTGAGAAACATCTCAGAGGGGTTATCTTTGCCCTATGATGTTTTCTTAAGGACAGAGGACACCCGGGCCTAAATAACCATTTATGACCTTGCTTCGGTTATTTCATCCCTTCCCTGGCCCTAGATAAACATTGTAACCATAAAGGAAATGTATGGTTATTTAAAGGGGGACATATAGAATAGAGTGCGGAAAGTATATATCATTGTGGTTGGGCTCATGACCAGGGCCTGACCCGGTCACACGGGACAAGGAAAACAACTTGTGGCCACCTGTGTCAATGGCTGCAACATTTTGATCTGTTACCATAGAAACAAAAGGTGTATTTAAAGTTGAAACAAAGAAAGGTCTGTCAACATTCCTGACCTACTAGTTGGGGATGTATGGTGACTGGTCTAAATTCAATAAACTGTTTTTCCCTAAAATTGAATCCTTCAGTCTTCTGTGGAATTCAGCCCATCTGCCATTACACCTCTGCCTTCAGATCAAGAGGGCAAGGGATAGAGGGTGGTCTGTGACACTTGGGTCCAGACTATTCTTCCTTTCTCCTGTCTAGAAAGCACAAAGTAAGAGCTCTTTGTTGAGTAGATTATGTTCTCTCTTCTGTTTTGTTTTGGGAGGTGGTGAGGGCAAAAGGAGTGCACATCCTTTGATTTCTCTTTCTTTCAAGATCCTAATTCTCGGCTTCTTTTTCTGTCACTGTGTGGTGAACTCAGCAACCACCCCCATGAGCCCTCTACTTGTCCCGCAGGGCCTGCTCTCCAGAAAGCTTCCCACAACCAGTGCTTATGTTCAGGTCTTTCCTTTAGAGTAGGGCATTAGGTCATTCCAGGTCTGTCACGGGGTCTCTTCATTCCTAGGAGCTGCCGTGGCCTTTGCAGAGATGTACTGCTCCTATATAGACACCAGAGGAATTTGCATATTTGCCCCTTCTCCAACTTTAAGTTATGCTGAAAACACTGGTTTCTAGTTTCCTTTGTTATTCATAGTCTTCTCTTTTATCTAGAAGAGATGCTGCAAGTTTCATATTTACTCAATCACTATTACCTCAACTACCCCAATTTCCCCAATAAATTTGTTTTTAAAGTCCAACTTACATTAGAAAATAAATCTCATATTTATCTAAAACATATATATGTATTCAGAAATCAGATTAAAAATTATCTCATGTGTCACCTACAACCATCGCTCTGACCCCATAATTATGCTGGCCATGGGAAACCACAGCCATAGTTGTGTACCATGTCTGTTACACTAACTCCCATCACATCCACATTTACTAAGACCAAGTGTGTCTTTCAGGACCCTCTTCAGGAATGTGTTCTCCGTGAGACATTTCCTGGATACTACATGACATCCCTCTATTCTGACACCTCAGCCTTCCCTGTAGTTGTTTCTCAATTCATTTGTTCCATGCTTTCTTTGGGCAAAAACATTTACCTTGATCCAAGGGTGAGCTTAAAGGGGTTACAGTATGACTCCAGCACCAGGAAGCACATGAGGCAGGAGAATCACAAACTCAAGCCCCATCTGGACAATCTAACAATTTAGCAAGATCCTGTCTCAAAATTAAAAAAAAAGAAAAAAAAATGGTTGCAGATTCAGCTCATTGCCAAGGCCTTGGGTTCAGTCTCCAATACTGAAAAAATATACAGTGTGCCTTGGTGTTTCAGGGTCCATGATCACAAAAGAAAAAGAGATATAGAGATTGTGGTGGATTGACAACTTGTAGTCCACTTGTAATACCCAGTTAAACAGAACCAGAGTGGTTCTGGATGAGGAAGGCCCACCTGAGGATTGTTGCCAGCAGCATAAGAGGCAGCGCTGGAAAGGAAGAAGTTGAGAAGCTTTTGGAGAGGCTGTAGGGAACTGTTGGGAGCTGTTGGTTTTCTTGGAGGAGCTTGTCATGCTGCCTTTCCTGATGAACTTGGCTGTTCTCTTCTTCAAAGGAGCTCAGGACCTTACTGTCACTGAGAATGGCTTTGGTTCACTTTGGAAGAACTCTGGTCCCCACTTTGAGCATTGCTTCCTGACTCCAGAGGGGAAGGTGTTGCACTGCTCAGTCTCTAGGAGAAGCTTGTTGCGTTGGCTTTCCTGATAGGAACTGGGCTTCCCTCATCATCGGAGGAGCTCAGGACCTCACTGTTGCTGAGGATGGCTGTAGTACTTTTCAGCGGAGCTCTGGTTCTTACTTTGAGCATTGCATCCTGGCCCAGTGCAGATCCCTCAACCCGCAAGCACAGATCTTTTATCCTGCTGGCACAGACTTTCTAGCTTCCACCATTGATCTTTGGGCCTTCCAGCACAGATCTACAAAATAGGCCTGCATGAGACATTGTCATGGGCTCTAGGCCTCCAGTTGGACTCATGGGAGGCATTGTTATGGGCTCTAGGTCTTCAGCTGTACTCACGCAGGACATTACTGTGGGATTCAGGCCCTCAGCTGGATTCTTTGGTATTTAGTGTGTGGACAGATTTCCTGCACTTTTTGTATATGACTCTTTGGGTGACTATTATAAAATAATCTTATAAATGACATTTCCTGTATTGTATCGTTTCCCTTGAAAAACCCCAAACTACAATAGAGATGAACCCTCCAACTGAGGCAGGCATACATATGAGTGGCTACACCAAAGCCAGTTCACAGACACATAGACACACATGCCCAGACTCAGGCATAATTTTCTGCCAAGCATGAGTGTTGGTTCCAAGCTGTGTGTGTATATCCTCATGAAGGTTTTGAGACAAGAAGTAGAGGTGACTAACCCTCACCAAGCTGAAGAGTCAAGGGCACAATTTAACTTGACCACCCATAAAAGAAAGGAGGCTAAGGGGCTGGGGATTTAACTCAGCAGCACAGCACCTGCCTGGCAAGCGCAAGGTCATGGGTTCGATTCCTGGTACCAGAACAAAAAACAAACAAAAAAAAAAAGACAAAAAAAAAGAAAGGAGGCTGTGGCAGCTAACTGGTGGTGAACCTCACAGACAAACAGCAGTGATACCCCTTTGTCCATCTTGCTGAATGTGTTCAGAAAGGGAAGCAAGTGAGACCCCAGGAGCAGCAGCAATAGGTGCAGAGCTAGACCTTGGGCTTTGGGTCTACTTGAGTTCATTTAGCACAATTGAACTCTGCTCACAAGGCTAGCAAATTGCAAAGAGAAAGTTTTATGTACCAATTCTGATTGACAAATTTGAATACATCTCTATATCACAAGGAAATTTGATGGCAGAACACCAAAAATTGAAAACAACTGCTGTAGTTAAACGCTGAGATATTTGGCATCTCTCTTTCAGTGACTAGGTATTCTTTGTGTCTCAAATAATTTTTCCCACGCTGTGGCTTACATTTTATCCTCTTAGTGGTCCCCCTTGAAGAGGTTCTCAATTATACTATTATTCTAAATAATTATAAAATTATCCTAAATTTTTTCCTTGCTGGATGAAATTTTAATTATTTAGATTTTGCCTTTCACATTTAACTCAACAGTTTCAGTCATTTCTTTTTTTACTTATGTGGTGAGGTAAAGCCAATATTCTTCTGCCAGTAGATCCAGTATCATTTATTGAAAAGAAACTTTACCTATTCCACACTGCCACCATTAAATTAAATCAAATGTGTTTCGATGTATCTTCTCCTGGGTTCTACTCTTTTAGTTAATCTAATATTATAAATGGCAAAAACTTTCAATTTTATTTTCTAACAGTTTTTGGTAGCATACAAAAATAAAACTGACACTAAATTTAGTGTTGCTTTTAAATTAATATATTAGACCTAGCAATTTCTCTATACATTCTTCAGGACTTTTGTGTATTCAAGTACACAAACTCCAAAGAATGACAACCTTGTGTTTTCCTTTCCAATTATTATAAATATTGTTTATTTTTCTTTTTTATTGCACTGTATAAACTCTTTTACAATATTAAGCAAAAGTAGTAAAAATGAGTATTCTTGTTTGTTTCTATTCCTGTGGAAAAATATCTGAACATTTTGCCATTTGATACGATGTGATATATGGTAACTGTGTTAATATGTTATATATTTTTACTTCCTTTTTTGTAGGAGTTTTATCAAATTCTTATTTCCCTTACCTACTAAAATATTGTTTTCTTTTTTATTCTGATAATGCACTGAATTGTATTGATTGGCATTCAAATGTTAAAGCTATCTAATATTGTATAACATTAATTTGAATATGATGTGTCACATCTTCTATGGATTGCTTAAAATCTTTAAATACACATATTTTGAGTGATATCAAACACAAATTTTCTTTCCTTGTATGTCCTTATCAGATTTCAGATTTCACATTCCTTAACTCCTAAGAAAGAAAAGAAAGAAATTTGGACTTGTTTCTTTTTCTACTCTCTGGATGATCTTACCCAGGATTGAGGTGATTTCTTCTGTAATTATTTGATATAATCTGCAGCTTAAACCGCCTAAACATGAGGCTTAGAGTATATGGTGTGTATAAAAATACAGCTATAAATTCGATACACTTATTTCTAATGAAAATATGCAGATTTTCTATTTTTACTTGAATCTGTTTTTAAAATTTTATTTCTGGGATTTTGATATTTCATCTAAATGTTTAAATTTATTTACATAAAATTGTTCCCAGTGATTGTCCTTTTTTGATATATATAAAGATGACAATATCTGTGGGGCTGTACCCTTTGCAGATCTGATTTTTTTTTAATTATCACCAAGAGTTTCTTGTTTTTGCAAGGAATCAACTTGGCTTTATTAATTCTCTGTATTGACTGCTTTTCTAGCTCAATTTATATGCTTATCAAAATTGTTTCCATTTTTAATTATCTTAGAGTTTAATCTATTTGATTCTTGAGCAGAGTATTTGATGATTGATTAATAGCTTTTATCCTACCATATACATCTAAATTTCAAACTCATTAGAACACATTAGCTCCACTAACTCTTAATTTTTACCATTTAATTTATAGATTTTGACTCTATGTTCACGTCCAAAGGATATTATTATAATAATTATTCTTTTAATATACACCCATGTATATACCCCTCTCTTTGCTTATTTCCTTTCTGTAATTTTAAAGTTTGTCTGGCATCATTTTTCTTCTGACTATAAAATAATAATTTGTTTCTTTTGCTATTATCTAAATTGCCATTTTGTTTGTCTCAAAATTCTGTTTGCTTTCATTTTTGAAAGATATCATTACAACATATAGAATTCTAGGTAGGCAATTATTGTCCTTCAACACATAAACATCTTTTTTGTCATTTGAGTGTCATTGTTTTTAGTTAAAAGTCACTCATCAGTCTTGTTCTCTGAAAATAATGTATGGGTTAATTTTTGTTTATTTTGCTTTGTTTTTTTTCTGGGCTCCTTTAAAATTTTGTCTCTGTTCAATTTCAGCAGTTTTACTATAATTTGCATAGATATATTTTTCTTGATGTTTGTCCCAATTTCATAGTGTTTCTTCAATTTATCATTTAGTGTCTATTTTAGTCTCATTTTTCTTTTCTCTATTAGAACCCCAGTTGTACATATTAAGTTGAACCAAGAGAAACTGTCAGTATTCAATTATTGTTTACTATACCATTTACTTAGCTGCTTCTAATATTTTCCTATTTTTTTTATCCCCACCCATTTGTTTCTCAGTGACAGATTTGGAGGTAGTTTTGTGCCATGTCTTTAGGGTTACTGACTCTCCAGTTTACCCAGTCTGCTGTTAAGCTCTGTCACTAACTGGTTAATTTTAAATATTATAATTTTCAGTTGTATAATTGCCATATTAACTTTCTAAATATATTCCATTTTTTTGTGAACTTTTCCACCTAATCTTTTATTCACATAAATATACTGAACATGGGTACTTTAAAATTTGGGTTGATAACTACTAACTTGATATGTAGTAATTGTACCTTTGAATATATATGTATTCATATATATATATATGAAATTTTCTTAGTTTTTGATTTGGGGTTATGGCTTGTCTCTTCACATGTCTAGTTCTATTTTTTTATTTTAAAAATTAAAAAACTGACAAAATAATGATGAAGACAAAAACAAAACAACACAAAAACAACAAAAATAATACACGACCTCAAGACAAAATGATAGAAATTTACAATGGTTGCTATATTACATACTGTTATCTTCAACAAAGTTGCTCGGTCCATTAGACATAAGAATGTAAGATTGATCAAAGACACTAACAAGCAAAAGAAAATAAAAGTCTGCATCATTTCCAATGCTTTTTAGTTCTATATTTTTAAAGAAATGCAAAATTTCACAAATGAAAAATAGTACAGATTTGAGAATTTTGTTTATGTAGCTTCCTTCACAAAGTATGCATGTTTTCTTTTTCTTTCAGATGGCCAAATAAAAGGAACTAGCAATCATAGATTAAAAAGTTTTAAAAACAGTCAATATTAGATCCTCCCATTTCTTGTTTACCTGTTTTTGTTTTGACATTAAACTCTGAGGTCCCAGAGTAGAACCTGAGTGTTGCTGACATATGTAAAACTGACATAAAGTCTTATTGCTTTCTACCTTCCTAACTCTGTCCTTTTTCTATTTGCCATTTCTAATTATTGTTATTATTCCATGTATTATCTTCATTCGGTAGTTATACATCATCTTAGAATTCTTTCTGTGCTTTTCATAAAGATTACAACTTGCATTCTGTACTTACCAGTTTTACTCCAAGTTTTGGCTCTCAATCTCCAATAATGCTGAAAAATCACTCAGCTTCCTAGCCACAGAGCTATCACTTTCAAAACCTGTAGACATTAGTAGAGTAACACCTACTCCAGACAATAGACTCATTTGTTTGACTATCTCTCCAGCTGCAGGTCAGAACAGCTCTCCAGTGCTTTTAATTATCATTTTCAGGGTTTTTTGTCTCTTCTAGTTGTTCTGTAGGGAAGACTGGTCCAAACAATCTAGTTTGCCTGCAACACATCAACAGGGGTGGGAACGTTGTTATCATCTGATCTGTTCAATTTATTTCAGGTTTTCTAAATGTTCAAATGCCAACAGAGACTAAGTATCATGGGGACTTTGGATCCTGTAATAGTGCCTGAGGTTTATAAAGTTTTTGCTACAATTGACATTGCTCTAAGTACTTTGCAAGTTTGTTTTACTTGATCTCCAAAACGAGTACTTAATTTGAAATGCTGTAGTCATCTCACTCCCCATGGAAAAAATACGAAGCACAGAGGATAAGTAAAAATCAGAAATGGGCAATATCAGAAACATAGCCAGTAGGTGATAGAGATGAACCTGAATCTGACGAATGGCATCTTAATCACTGCTCTTCATTTATGGGAAATTGTTACCCATGTCTGAGAAACCACAGAAACAAAAGTAATAAGGTAAAGAGCAGGATCACAACATGTGCTTACCAGATTTGAATGTATGCACTTACCAAAAGAAAGAGCCATAGAATGGGGGGAAAATGTATTTTAAAAGCAGCCTGTAACTTGAAGGACAAATAATGCACTTTAATAAGAAAGAATAATGCTAAATATATGAAACTCCACATTAAAGAAAGTGCTTACATTGTTTGGTCAACTTTGCATGCCTGCTGGGGAGATAGCTCAGCAGCACAGCACCAATCTGGCAGGCATGAGGTCATGAGTTTAACTCCCGGTACCACAAAAAAAAAAAAAAATTGCATTCCTATATCTGGTAATCTGAGCAATTACTTTGAAGATAACAGTATTCAATATAATAACCATTGTTAATTTCCTATCATCTTATTTTGAAATTCTGTATCACTTTTTTTGGTTTTTTATTTTTAAAATAAAAAGTCACCAAATAGTTCAATAGTTATTACGCTTAGAGTCAATAAAACTATGTTTATATGGGTTCAATTCCTGTGATGTTCTCCCAAGGGGAATATGCAAACCTCTCCATGACAAAACTGCATGTCCCTCAGATGGATTGCACATGTTGCTCCTTTCAAATATTACCCAAGCAAGAGGACAAAAAGCCACAGCAAAAGGAAGAGGAGAGAACAAAAAGTAAGGAAAGGAAGGGTAGAGCTAGTTCAGAGTCCAGTGACACTGCCCCTATCAGCCATCGAGGAGTCCACCTCCATCGTGTGACACATGTTCGTCTACTTTTTCCCTTATACACAACCAGCGCTGCCTCCCGATTCCAACAATAGATTGTTATCTCCTTCCCAGCCTTAATTATACACCCAGGTGCTGAAGAACTATCCAGTGGCAGCAGAAACTCTTATAAGGACATTGGAGACTTGCATCTCATCCTCCAAGACAGTACATAACTAAGATCACGCAGGTCCCCAATAAAAGGAAAAGCTAATGAACACAGAAAATCACATTAGCAAAGACACCATCACAGCCCTCCTCAAAATCCCCATTTCAATTTTTCCTGAAAGAATCACAAGTTGAAATTAAGTCCAATGTTGCCAAAATAAACAAAATAAATGTCTTAGTTACTTCTATCATTGCTGAGACAAAACACCCAATACCCAAAGTTAAAAGAAGAAAGGTTTATTTCAGTTCAGTTTATAGAAGTTTCAGTCCATAGTCAGTTGCCTCCAAGGCAGGGTAGCATGGCAGAGGAACACTGCAGAGGAGAAATGGTCCATGGTATGGCAGAGCAGGCAGAAGACAGCAAGCAGCAAAAAACAAGCACCAAGCAGCAGTAGTAGCAGTAGCAGCAGCAGCAAGCAAGCAAGCCAGCCTACCTTTATATTTCATCCAGGATACCCACACTTTTGACACTGCCACCCACACCCAGGGTGACACATCTTGATACCAACATCACACCCTTAATCCCAACATCACACCCTAGATTCAGCCAGCTCTGAAAAGCTCTACCTATGAGTACATGAGGCTTTGGGGGGACATCTAGACATAGCCATAGTAAGAAGTGGTATAAACTTTCCATGAACATGAAACACAGACAGCCTGGTAGATCTTATGACCATGACATAGTATAGATCCTGAAAGTTGCAAGGAACTTGTCAAGGGGACATGCTGCTATGGTTAGAACATGGCTTGTCTCCCAAGTTAATATCTGGAAGCTTGGTCCCCAGTGTAGTAACACTGACATAAGGATTAAGAGAACAACCCTAGTGGGAAATCATTAGATCATGGGATTGAGGGGCCTGCGTGGCAGGAGTGACTTAGGTCTCATGGGACTGGATTAGCTCTTAGAAGAGTGCATTGTTATAAAGCAAATATATTTTGCTAACAATGCACCCCATGCACCTGACTCCAAGGGCATATGGCTGACTCCCTTTTCTGCCATGTTTTAATGCAGCCTTCACCAAGACACCAACACCATGCTGTTTGGACTCTCCAGCACTATCATTATGTGTCAGATAAACCTATTTACGTTTTAAGTTCCCAGCTTTGGGTATTTTGTTATAGTCACACAAAATGTACTAAAACACTGATCATGTCCTGGCCTCTCCCACCAGCAGAGCCAACTTCCCAGCACACACAATGAGTACATTTTTCAGGAGGGCCCCAAACCTCCTCTAGGCCTGAGAATATCATCCCTATGATGAAGAAAGAGAAGAGACCATAAGGAGGCATGATTTCAAAGTTATATCACTGGCATAAAGTTTTACATTCAGCTTACATTTAGCTTCTCTTATTATGTTATTAACAAACTCTTCCTCTTTTCTGAACCCTGACCCATGAGAGCATAAGTTACTGCTTCAGGGAAATTATACCCCAGGCCTGATGTCTGTTTTCCTACAAACACCCATAGATATTGCAGAGACACATATAAACTCAGGAGTGGAAGGATTCCACCATCTGAACTGCTGATGGTTCTGCCTCTGTGTCAGCTGTGGGGGTGGGATTCTCCACCACCTGTTATATGCTGCCCTCAACTGAGAGCAGAAAATGATGTAGCTGCTCAAATAAAAGTATAAGTGCTGCACTGAAACCAAAAATTATAATAATCAACTACAAGAGCCTAGATTTAAGCCAGCACTCACATGTTTTTATCCTCCAATGCCACCAATACAATTAAACAGCTGTTTAAATGAATAACCAAAAAAAATTCCCTTGCACCAGATAACAAAATGGACCACTTTCCACCCTTTATTACTATTATAATTTTTCATTTTGTATGCCCTTCGATTATTTTACGAGAAATTTTTCCTGGTATGGTCAGATAGCAACACTTTTTCACCATTTTCTGGCATGAAAGTATGGTTCTTATTTTAAGTAGCATTCAGAGAAGCTTCTACATAACAAAGAAAACTGTCGATAAATTGGCAGAACCCACTTCTCTTTCATGTACCCCAAAGGAAAGACCCCTGTTTCTAAAGAAGAAGAGCTGTGCAGTTTTCCCCTCTTATTTCAGAAGCAGCTTACAAGAAAAAGGAAGCACATACCTCAGGAATGCACATAGGATGATTCTGCAGCCTGTGATACCTGCAGAGCTGAGTGCCCAGGTTGCACCAGAAAATGCCAACAAGCTGTGTACCAGACAGGTCTACTCCACCTCAGTCTCCCCCGCTCACCCTTCTTCCTCCTTGTTGAACTTACTTCTTGGATCCTTGCCTCCATTCTCCCAGGGACTGGGAAAGAAGTAGGGAAGCCAGAGAAGCTGCTGGAATCTAGCTCCTACCCAGCTGGATTTGGTCTACTCCTTTGTCCCTGGACCTTCTCTCTACAGGCACACCATTGACCTGAATCAATGCTCCATCCACGTCATCTGACTTGTAACTGCATAATTGTACAAATGTCTGTCTACTAGTGACGTCTGCAGCTTCCACTATGATTCTGGGCAGCTGAAAGCAGTCTAGATAGAAAAACAGCTTTGCATAGGAAGCAATTTCATCTGAGTATGCCAGAATCAAGAAAACTCAATCCATGTCGCAGCCAGGCTGGCACCGAAAGATGGCTGGCCAGCTAGAAATCCTCAGATTTGATCTGTCTCCAGCCTCCTCCAACACAAATACCTGGCCAGTTGTTCCGTACTTCTAGATGTCATTCCCATCTAGAGAGCAGTCCTAGAAGAAAGAAGCAGTCAGACAGGAGTTTGCATGTGACTGGGGCGTCCCTTGGCCTCTCTGTTTTCTACCTCCTAATGCCACCCTAAAGGAGGAGCTCAGTCCCCAGATCAGTATGTGAGTATGGCCTTGTAAGTATCCATTTGGAAGATCACATCCCTTTATGGGTCCTGTGGTAGTTTAATTGATTGTCAATTTGAGTGGGGAACACCCAGCTAAACTGGGTTAGCATGGTTCTGGGCATGGAAGGCTCACTTTATGGAGGATTATTGTTGGCAAGATATAAAAGGAGAGTGGGAGGGATGGACTTCAGTTGATTTTCCTTAGAAAATTTCCTTGCAGCTTATTTTCCTCAGAGCACCTTCCACTGTTATTCACCTATACCTTGGGATCATCTCCTGGCTTTTGGCACTGATTCTTCAGCTTCTTTCACTGGCCCTTTGGCCAGCCAGTGAAGACTCTAGCTTCTAGCACTGAACTTTCAACCTCCTGGCACAGACCCCTCAGCGTTCCATTGCAGTTTCTTTGGTCTCATGATGTGGACTGGTATGGGACAATGCTGTGGGCTACAAACCTTTGCCTGGATCCTTTGGATCTCGTGGATAGATCTTTTTCACTCTTCTACATTTGACTCTGTAAGGGGCCATGATAGGCCAGTCTTGTAAATTTTGCTGTCCTGCATTAAATTTGATACAAAGCATGTACAGTCTTTTGAGGGGCCTTGAATCAGCGTGTAAGCTCTTGTAAGCACTGACTAATCCAGGTACTAATGTAGCATCCTTCAGAACATTATCCCAGGTAGCTTATCAGATGTAACTCTGGTTTTTCAGCTTCTCTAAGGAAGAAAGTAGCCTGCTGGGGTAGAATAGATAATGTTCAAATGTAATGGATGATAAGTTCCTTTTTTCCAAGGTCCCTCACCCTGAGGATAGATGCTACTCTGGGTGTGCAAGACATCTCTGGAATATGAAATAGCGGATTCCAAATTCTTCTCTAACTGGTGCCAAGGAAAGCACAAAACATTATCAATACTGTCTCTGCTTATAGTCTCAAAGATTTTTGGTATCCAGAGTCCTCTTAATTCTATGTAAAATATTTCAGGAAAGTCAAATTGGCCCTTGTCAAGTAAATTTTGGCTTTTTGAAAGGACCTAGACAATAATTCAACCCTAAATAGCAGTTTAGAGCTAGAGAAAGTAACTCTGAAATGTGTACTGAATTTTTATAAACATTGCTTACTCTTACTAGTTCCTTAAAATTATTTCCCCTCAAGGCATGAGCAGAAATTTCATAAAATGAAAATGTCAGGACACATGATCTCTATGAGTTTTTTTCTATTATCCTAACATTTTCCACTCCCATCCTTAAGCCTGGCTATCACTCTATTCAGGAATTAAATGAAGTAGGAATCATCACTGGCTCTTTTCTTGGCAGAAAGCTTACGATAAGTCTAATAGATTATACATGGAAAGGAATCTTACAAAAAGCAGCATAATCATTACAACTGCTAAAATTTCCCCCAGAAAATAAAAGTGCTTCTTAAAGTAAGTGCTATATTTTCTTCTTTCTTCCTAATTTGAAACTTAAAAGTCAAGGGAATGGAATTCCAACATGCACATTACTCAATTTTCTGTAGGCATTTTTCTCCATGTTAAGAGACTACCATTTGCTCTGATCATTTTAGATCTTTTGTCTGACATAAGACTTGTTCCAAAAGACAAAGTAAACAACCAAGTAACATGAACTGCACAAATTTTACAGCACCCTGCCTCAACAAGACAGTGGAAAACATGTTAATGCCGAAGGGCTGACTTCATCTGTCAAGGAGTGACATTTAAAACAAAATTGGAGGCTAAAAGAGCAAACATAGCTTACTTAATCTATTAAAGAAGTGAAGGAGGTCTTCTGTGGTGCAGAGCTCTTTTACTGTTAACATTTTTTGATAAAATCCCAGGAGTCTGTCAGGAAAAGCTAGGGTACAAAACAGAAATAAGCTACAGCCCTCAGCACTTCCAAGAACAATGCAAATTTCTCTCTGCTGAGGATCCAGAGAGGTCTGCACAGCAGCAGAGCCATTAACATAGACACCAACGTTTGCAGCCTAGAAGTGACATCACTTCTACCAACCTACTGGCCAGAACTAGTCAAAAGGCCAATGTAGACTTCTTGGGCTGGGGAAATCCTGTTCTCCTGGACAGTCACCCATGTGATATCAGGAGAAGAGTAACAATTAAGCACATCAGTTACCACCATCTTTGCACAATTTGGGGTCTTAAAAATTTGACATTTGATACTCAAAGTGCTTAACACTATCCACCCACCGATCACATGAAGGTTCCTTTATACACACTCTACCTGGATAAATCCAAACCAATAAAGCCTGAATCTCTGGGATGGAGCTCAGCCATCAATATCTTTTCAAAGTTTAATATACAGCGGTCATAAGGACCTCTCTGAGAGTTTTAGAACCTCCCTCATGCCCCAAATATGGTTCAGTAGTGCCAGCACCTGCCCTTGACCCAGATGGGTTCAGATCACTCCAAGTTGCAGCTTCCCCAGCACGCATGGGAGGAGAGAATAGACCAGCCAGCATTGCTAAGGCACTTCAATGCTCAAGAGAAATATCTGAGGGGCTGGATAGGTCTACATAATAAAGGGCCCACAGTTCTGATCCATGGCCCACTGGCATTCCCCAGCCCAGGGATCTGCATTTTCTCTTTCTTAACTAAGGACAGAACACTTCATTTAAGATGATTGGAAACCACTTAGAGAGGACTTTCAGATGACTTTGGTGGGTTCTGGCCTTTTTCCTCTTCCTTTGCTCATACTGTCATTTAGTCCTTCCATCAGGCAGTCACTGACATGCTCCAGGGGCCAACCAGGAGCTCAGACCAAGTAGGAATCATAGAAGCTTTGCTCCTCTGCAGCTGCTGGGATGCTACAAACCCTTATTTTTCTCAAAATGCCAGTTAGTCCAGGCACAATGCTTATGCTTCAGGGTTAGTCAGTCTTGGGTTACAGGGCTGGCCTCCTCACCTGCTATGAACTTCTTACAGTCATAGAGTATTCAAAACAAAGACCTTCAGGATCTATAGGCCCTGTGCCCTGTGCCCTTGTACAAGGATAGCAGGTGGCATTTCAAGGGAAGTCATCTCACCAGTAATCCTAGAGAGGTACAGCAGGGCTCTTCCAGAACAAGTCTTCTTGAATGGTGCAGGACACAGCAGCACAGCACAGTTACTGCTATTACTGGTTGTCTGAATTAGGTCTCTGGGATAAAGCAGCCAGAGGTGCCAGGGCATCCCTAGCAGCTGCGAACTTAGCAGCCTCTTCTGCCAACAACAAACAAGCCAGGCTTTGGTCCTATATGGCTGTTTCATTTGTCTTAAGATCTCTCCCTGTAAACTGGGAGATTAGCAGTTAGTATCTACCCTATAAGGATTGCAGAGGTGGCTCTGGCTGCTATTATAACATACCACAGGCTGGGTGGCTTAAACTGAAAAATTTACTTACTTACAGTCCTGGAGGCTAGAAGTCCAAGATCAAAGTGTCTAAGGTTAGTTTCCCCTGAGGTTTCTGTCTGTGATTTGCAGATAGCCACTGTTATGGGTTGTGTTCCGGTGTCCTCCCAAAGCCTCATGTGGTCATGGGGCAGGCTTTTAGAGTTTGATTATGGGTTTGAAAGCTACACCCACCCTGGGGTGGATAGTTTGCATATGTAAGGGAGAAGAAAAGGGTGCTTGAGGCCATTCCTCCCCCATTCTGCCCTGGTGTGGGCTTGTTGCTTTTGCTGTGTTCTGCCTCCATGAGCTGTAGCTCTCTGCCATGTGCCACTCTGCCTCATAATCTGCCAAGTATGAACTGAAACCTCCATAAACTGTAAACAAAATAAACCTTTCCTTCCTTAATTTTGGGAGTCAGGTATTTTGTCCCAGCAGTGAGAAAAAAGTAACCAAGACAGCCACCTTCTCTCTGTGTCCTTATCTGGCCTTGCTTCTGTGAGTACACATTCCTAGGGCCTCTTCCACTTCATATACATATACCAGTCTTATTAGATCAGTCCCTGCCCTCTTATTACCTCCTTAAAAGCTTTACCTCAAATTACAGTCACATTTGTGGTAAAGACTTTCTTATATGAAATTTAAAGGGAAATACTTCAGTTCACATCAGGGATGTTGTGAGAATTAAATGAGGAAAATACAAGTGATTCAATTAGCATAGTGTCTGAGGTGGCACACACTCAATAATGTTAGTTATTCTGCCATCACTGGAATGTGAACTGTGAAGGTTAATACCTGTCCAGGTTATGCAAGTGAGAAGGGGGTTTTCTGTCTCTAACAGAAGTGACTATGAATCATGTTTGTCCTTCAAGATAGATGATTTCCAAATAATTTGCATAATAATCCTCTTTGAATAAGTCATGGGCTCAAACACCTACTGCAGAGAAGCTCTGAAGTCAGGAAAACCTTAACCGTTGGTGTGGCATCCCACAGTACCTTCTGTGCTTCTTGACTGAACTCCTCCCTGATGTGTCTAGCTGTTCTCATCTCTCTGGATGGTGATGATGATGGTTACTATGCAGACTTTGGACCAAATTCTAAAAGTAGCAGTTTCTAAGGTCTAGCATGAGCCTGGACTTTGAGTGAGTGTGCCTCAGCTCAGCAGTAGAAGGTCCACTGATTCATTTGGCATCTGTGGCTAGTGTGAAAAACCCTGATTGTTCCATGAAGAATAATCCAAACAAATAAGGTTCTACTCCTACCAACAGCCTACACCAATCCTGCAATCAGGGCATCTGCAAGCAGGGACAGGGCCTTGATGGGCAACAAGTGTGCTACCCATTCCCACAGCCAGCTCATCTAGACCACTGAAGAGTAGAACCCTGCTAGGACACAGGGGGTCATCAAAGAAATAGTCTCATCTTATACTTTAGGAAAACCATTGGGTTTCTGCTGTAACTCAACTATGCCTACAAAATCTAACCCCACAATTGGATTCCAACATGTGCTAAGTGAATTTATACATGTCACCTTGTTCAGTTCTGATGGCAGTTCCATAAATGGGTACCATACACCCAGTGCATGCAAAAGGTAAGATCAAGACTCAGACATCTGCACAGCCCAGGTCACACCACTAATCACCTGAACTGAGATATAGATACTGACCCAAAGCTCCCCTCTTTCCACAGTACCACCTGGCCCCAAACATCATGCTAAAGGTTTGTGTCCCCCAAACTTATATGTTAAACTCTATCTCTCAATGTAATCGTATTAGAAGTTGGAACTTTGGGAGGTGGTTAGCTCTTCGGGGTGGAGACCTCAACAATGAGATCATTGCCCTTTCAAAAATGATGCTGTGAGAAGTTGGCTGTCTACAACTCAGAACTAAGTGGGCCCTCATGGAACCCAATCTTGCTGGCATCCTAACCTCTGACTTCCAGCCTCCTGTACTCTAAACTCCCTCCTGTTTAAGCTGCCAGATTGTGAGGCTGTGTTATAGTAGCCTGAACAGACTAAGTTCTGAGCCTAAATTTCTGTTTGGTCAGAGGAAAGTCATTTCTGTTCCACAGAGGAGAGGCAGAACTATGCACGGAGTTAGGTCACTTAGCAATGCCATCTCTTTTACCCATGTATTCCCCTCCATCTCTTCTTACCCAAAATAATGTGATGCAATTCCTATTAAGTGATATATCACCATCACTGCTTGAATAGCAGGTCATAACTCCAAAGAGGAGACAACAACCTGCCAGCCAAGACCAATTTGTGACCATGTATCCAGCTGCACTCCAAAAATCCTGAAAACCAAAACAAGGAGGGAAACAAGCTAGGAAAAGACTGTTCATTTGCAAACAGCTACAGGGTAAGCATTTCCCTAGCCCACAGATGGAAAATCAACATTTGAAATTTTGTTTCTTTTGCTTGCTTGCAAAGGCACTTTGTGCTCCTGAAGGTGTGAAAGTGATTTGGTCACAGTTAGTGAAGCAGGTCCATTCTGACAGGGAGGAAAAGAAAAAAGTTACAAAGACGGTGCCCTAAAGCCAAGTCAGCAGGCTGCAGACAATGAAAGAAACAAGTAGATAATCAGGAAACAAGGCTGAGGGCCCAACAGATCATGCTGGGAATCCCTACTTCCTGCCCTCGGTATATATTTCTGAGCACTAAACAAGCATGGTGCTCAGAGACACCAAACATCATTCTGCTTATTCTCTCTTCACCTTCGGGGCAAGAGAAGAAGAGAATGGAGTTTGAGGCCTTAGGAAGATGGCACAAAGCTTCCTCGCTCAGACAGGCATACTATTTCACCTGAAAGGACCAAAAATGTTTCCACCATTTCCTAGAGACCTGGGAGTTTATTTCATCAAGGATTTTGAAACTGATATGCTTTTGGTAAATGTTACAAACAGTCTTGAGTGAAATGTTCCGCTAGCACTCACCCTATTTGCTGTAATCACAGCAAAATGAACAGAGGTCCATGGCCTATTACTGGGGCTGTTGCAGTGGGTTACCATAGCACAGGCAGCTGCTGTGGTCACGGTCAGATGCTCAACCCACAGATGGTCAGTCAAGGGGCAGACATCCACACAGCCCCTGTGCACAAGTTCATGTAGACAGACAGGAGCTGAATTTGTGGAATCACAGAAAGAACATCCAGTCCAAGGAGGTCGGTCATGCTTTGACACTTTCTGCATGACAACATCTGTTCTGGTAGTCCTCCCACCACACCATTGTGATGGGTACTGAACAAGCTAGAAGAGGCCCCATCTCCTCACCAAAGAGGCTTCAGCAGTGAGATGATCCTAGAGTGTTCTGCTCTAGGTTAGGGTCAGCAGAGGATGGGAGCTCCCACTGTCCCCACTACTTCTGTAGAAGGATTGGTATGGTAGAGCATTCTGCTCTACCAAATGCAGGTATTTCCTGTACCTTTTCAGGGTTCTCCCACCCCCAAAGATCATGGGAAGAGACAACCACAGACATGCCACCCTATGGTGATCAGGTCTCTTTCAACACCTTTCTGAGGAGCTCAGCTGCTTCTTAGCCTCAAACAGTTTCCTGCCTCCTCCAGAAGCATGAGAAGAAGGAATTGGATTTGCACAAGGGGGCCTGTTTTCTCAGGAAAGAAACAAGAAAGCCAGAAGAAATGCTGCTCCAAGCAGCTGTTGGGAGGGGGCTGTTGGGAGGGGGCTGTTGGGAGGGGGTTCATTCCTGGGTCCCTTGGAACTTGCAAATCTCTCACACACACTTAACCATGAACATAAACTGGATCCTTAAAGACCAGATGAAGGAGGAACAAAATACATACGGCAAATACCTCTACAGAAGTAGTGTGGACAGTGGGAGCTCCCATCCTCTGCTGACCCTAACCTGCCTCTGCTCAGGAGTGAGGTGCTGTGCACATTGTCACAGGGTGTGACACCAGAGCAAGATGCTCCATCTTAGAGACTAAGCGTAGTCTATTCTTTGGGAAACCATCTCCTGCCATAGCATTTCACAGAGACAGAGTCCCCTGCGATGACGCTCCCCTGGACTTCAGCCTTTGCCTCTCTCACAGCTTTGGTACATTCCCAACAGTGCAGGCCACAATTTCCATACCTCACAAGCCAAAAGCACACCCGCTACCTTTTCCCAGTGGCATCTCCTATAGTTTCCCCTTCCCTACTCCTCTGTCAGATTCTTGGGAACGCCTCTTAACCCTTCAGTTCCACCCTATGTAGAATTCTTTGCTAAGCACTGAGTCCTGTGCTTGCTCGAGTACTACTACATGCACTTTCCTTCCTTGCTGATTCAGCAGCTCACCTGCTCCCTTCACAACTACATTCCCACTCTCTGCATTTCCCATCCACCTCCTCCACCCCATACCTGTCAAAGTTTCTTGATCTTTACAAACATCATGTGGTAGATTGTCCTTTCCTGCGGAAAATCTCCACACTTCCCATACAGCCTTCACCTGTGTGTCTCAGACTCTTATCTAAATACAATGCCAAAGAGACCCTCCTCATTCCAGGAACCACCCAGTATTTCTCTATTACAGTTTCCTGGACTTAACTCTACCTGAAAATCGGAAATCCTACCCACCTTCTTATTTCAAGCAGTATGGTAGAATGAATGTCTTGAATGGCCCTCCAAGTGGAAAATAATTAAGGTGATTCATAAACTCTACACTAATATGCTGAGTAAACACAAGTGTCCTCAAAAGACAAAATAAAATGTAAACAGAACACCTGGAAGGGAAGGCCAAACCAGCACAAGCATTAAGCATTAAGCTTCTCCTTTGGTGACTTGCATGGGACAGACATAAAGGAAAAAAAATGTAGTTAAATATAATAAAATTGTTTTCTCTCTTGAGTATTCTAAGTTATGGTGGATGCTCAGTTTAAATTTAATGAATGATACAGGTACAATAAGAAAAAATAGACGAGAAAAGATTATCAGCAGCCCCCCGCGCCTTGCGCCCAGGCAGCGAGTTCTCCTGGAGCGGCAGGGCTCCTGGGACGGAGTGTGGGCTGGACACATACAACCACAATTCCCAGCTGAAAAGCGCGCACAGAGCCAGGTAGGCCCCATCCAATCTTGGAGGCCAGGAAGCAAGAACAAAGACCCAGCGGACATTGCAGACTGAGTTCCTAGGCGCAGGGAGGCCCAGGGGATGGGCAGGGCGAGCAGGCCCTCGGAGCCTGCCGAGCAGGCTCCCCCAGCCCCCCGTGCCTTGCGCCCAGGCAGCGAGGTCTCCAGGAGCGGCAGGGCTCCTGGGTCCGAGTGTGGGCTGAATGCATACCACCACGATTCCCAGCTGAAAAGCACGCACACAGCCAGGAAGGCCCCATCCAATCCCGGAGAACAAAGACCCCGAGGACATTACAGACTGAGTCGCTGTGGCGGCAGAGAGGAGATTGGGACTAAACGGCCCAGGGTCTTCTCTGGCTGAGGCCTGGGTGAGCAGGCTCTCTGAGCCAGGCAAGCAGACTCTCTGAGCCCCATGCACCCTGCGCCAAGAGAGCAAGTACTCCAGGAGCTGCAGGGCCAGTGGATTCGAGTCTGTGCTTT
>NW_004955477.1:8091688-8093102 GCF_000276665.1 Chinchilla lanigera | reverse complement strand
ATATAAGATAAAGTAAATGTCATACAAAGACCACTGTGGAGAGTTCAGTCTCCCATCTAGCAATGTGGCACATGGATTAAAACAGACAGAGAGAGATCTGAAGTTCAAGGAGCTCTCAGATGACCAATCGGTCTCTGTGGAACAAAGGGTTCCACACCACATGGAAGTAACCACAGTTTTTATTGGTTCCAACCAGGGAGTTGAGTGAGGGTCATGGCAGAGTGCATGGGGAAAAAAACTTTGCAGGAATGGCTTGTAAAGGAGGAAAAATGCGATCTTGCACCAGGTGCAGAGACTCCCCAGTTAGAGTGCAGCAGATGACTTAATGTATGCAAGTCTGGCACCTTTACTGCCAGGAAGTTATACTTATTTTTGAGTCCCGTGGCCTCAGCTGAGGTGTTATCTCAAGTCTTAGCCCTCATATTTCACTGGCTCTGTGAGAGCCTCCATTCCAGCCATCAACTGGAGAAGCTATTCTCACCTGCATGCCACCCTACCATGCTGAGAAACATTGGTACCTCAGCCAGACTCAATCACATTCTTTTAGTCAGCTAAGGGAACATTGGCTTCTATATAGGCAGCTCTGCATATCTCAGCAAATAAGGTTGAGGTAAAGGTTGAGTAAAGATGGAGGCAAGGGGCTTCATTTCTCAGGGGAACATAGTTTGGTAGTCCTCCACAGACTTTAGAGCAAAAATATTACCAGAGACAAAGAAAATAGTTTTGAACCTGTCAATCCACCAAGGAGACATAATTGCAAATGTGTATACTCCAAACAATAGAACAACACAAAAAATACATGAAGTAAAAACTGGAGGAACTGGAAGGAGGAATAAACCATTGTACAAGTATAATTAGAAACTTCAATATTCTCTCAATAACTGATGGAAAACAAAGCAGAAAATATCAATAGTATAGAAGACTTCAAAACACTACCAACCAATAGAATATAATTGATATTTATAGAATACTCCATCAATGACAGAAGAATAACCATTTTATTACATATCCCTGATACAGTTTTGCCAAGATAGATGACACTATAGGACAGAAACAAGACCTCAGCAAGTTTAAGTGGTTGAATTCTCTACTCACAATGGGGTTAAATTAGAAATCATTGACACAAGAAAACATAAGAAACTCCAAACACATGTAAACTAAATGACACCCTCCTGAATAATCTACAATTCAAAAAAACATTCTTAAACAAAATAAAAACTGCACTGAACTGAATGAAAATAAAATATAGGATCAACAAGAAGATAATGGAATGATGAGCAGCAGAAAAACAGCCTCTCCAATATTTGGAATCCAAATGATGGAATATAGAGACATGAGGAAGAGAAGGTGAAGAAAAGTGGGTCCTTGGGACCCAAGCATCTAAAGCAATAATTAGAGCCCATAGGAAGAGTGA
>NW_004955477.1:8087266-8090944 GCF_000276665.1 Chinchilla lanigera | reverse complement strand
TTCCTCACCAGTTTCAAAAGCCACTGTAATCTTCCTTTGTCCTCCAGCCTTGCTTCTAATATATTTCTCTTCTTCTATTTCTCTATTTTTCCCCCAGCCTTTTTAAGTTTGCTCTCCTGAGAATAAAATCACCCTGTTGAGGGGATATTTACTGCACTCAACTTTCTACTTTGCTTTAGATTTTTTTATATAACTACAAATCTTGTTCATGTGGCTAAAGGTGGCAAATTTATAGTTACCACACTTTGGTATTTTCTAGGCTGTGTTTGATGCTATTCTTACTATTGATTATTCTAAGGTGTAGCCAAGGTGACATAATTGTTCTAATCAGTTATTCTTTCTTGTATACCAAGACTGAGATAGCCTGGGGATCATAAACAATAGTATAAGCCAGTGCTAAAGAACCAGGGGTTAGGCCAAATAAGCCACAATTTCTCATCCTTAATAAATTAAAGAGATAGGATCTTGCAACAGACTCAAAACCCAAAAGCTAATTACAACTGGAAGACATCCCTGAGAAGTAGTTATTTTCTAAGGGTTCTCAATACTAGAAATAAAGATAACTGCCATAAACAATTTGCAAGCATCAATGCAGGAATTAAACTAAAAAAAATAGAAAATGAGAAAATACAGAAGCAAGATACAAAGGCATCTCACCAAAGGCACACCCAGGGGGCAATGAGGTGAAACAATTTGAAAGCCACCCACCTGGACTTTTGTAAGTGTTAACAGTAGGAAAAACAAAGCAAAGTAATGAAGCTTTAGAGAAAAAGTCAAATCAGAAATTATTTCTCAGATAACTTCAAAGATTATGGCCATAATGAAGGGTATGATTAGTGAATTGAGATCAGATTCAGATAAAATAAGAGGAACTTAGAAAAATAATAAAAATCATGAATGCCCTACATAGGAAAGAAATGGAATCCATAAACATGTTCAATTAGATATCTAGGAAATTAAAAATTCTACTGATAGTATACCCAGCAGAATGAATCAATCTGAAGACACGTTATCGGATCTAGAAGACAGAATTGTAGTTAGCAATCACAAAAGAAAGATATCTTAAAAATAGCAAGGCACCACAAAAAATCCACCCAACAGCCCTAGATTATTTAAAGAATCATATAAGAATGATTTGAATTAAAGAAGAAGCAGGAGATAACACAAGCAACATAAAAAACCTGTTCTCAGAAGCCATACAAAACTTCTCAAGGAAAGAAAAAGAATTGGACATATAGTAATTGAGGCAAACAGAACTCCAATTAGCTATAATAAAAAAAAATCTACCCCAAGACATATAATAGTCAGGGTTCCAGAAATTCAACACAAAAACAGAATATTAAAAATTGTTGGGGAAAAGAAACAAATCACTTATAAAGGAAATCCCATCAGAATCACAGCAGACTTCTCAACACAAACCCTTAAGTCAAGGAGAATTATGAGTGAATTATTTCAAGCACTAAAAGAAAAAAACCTCCTGCCCAGATTGATGTACTCCAAAAACAATCTTTCAGAATTGCTGGAGGAATAACATACTTCCAAGGAATACCTGAAGAAATTCATGACTACCAATCCAGCACTCCAAAGTGTTCTGAAGGACATTCAAGAGAGACATAACAAAGACTACAACTCCATGAATGCCAACAGAATGAATCCGCCAGACAAGGCAAACAATTAAATAGAGGAGAAAGAAGGAGACCAAACAACTGGAAAATAACATGACAAGTGTAAATCAATACATATCAGTTTTAATCATATAAATAATTAAATCATATAAGTGATTTATATTTATGTAAATATAAACGGTCTCAATTCATCAAAAGAAACAGAGTGGCAACATGGATTAAGACACAAGATCCAACAATATACTGCATACAAGAAACACATGTGATCCAAAAAAGAAATTCATAGGCTGAAAGTCAAAGGTTGAAAAACAATGCTACATGTGACAGAAACCTAGAAAAAAGCATGACAAAGTGAATTTCAAGCCAAGACTGATTATAAGAGAAAAAGGTCACTGCATCCTTGGTAAGGGAACAATCCAAGAGGAAGAGATAACATTCATAAATATATATACAACAAATACCAGTTCACATAACCATGTAAAACAAATATTAACAGATATGAAAAATTAAATGACCACTAATACAATTGTAATGGGGGACCTCAACATACCACTGTAACATATAGATCAACTAGACAAGAAAAACAACAAAGAAATATCAGAACTGAACAAAACTCTGAACAAATTGACTTAGTAGTAATCTACAGTGTTCCACTACACAACATCTGAATAGACATCCTCCTCAACTGCACACAAGATGGTCTCCAAAGTAAAACACATTCTAGCTCATAGAATGTGTTCAAGTAAGTGCAAAGAAATTAAAATTATCCTCTGCATACTAACAGACTATAGTGAAATGAATTTGGAAATCAATGGAAAAAGAAACCATAAAAACTTGATAAACACATGAAAATTAAATAACACCCTCCTGAACAAACAATGGGTCACAGATGAAATTAAAGAAGAAAATAGATAGTTTTTACAATTAAATGATAAGCTGGGCGTGGTGGCATATGCCTGTAATCCCAGCACTTGGGAGGCTGAGGCAGGAGGATCACTGAGAGTTCAAGACCAGCCTGGGTTACACAGTGAGCTCAAGGCCAACCTGAACTGTATAGCGAGACCCTGTCTCATAAAAAACAAAAGAAATGTATTTTACAACTGAATGTTAATACCAATAACAATATGGCATAGTGGAACTTATGGGATGCAATGAAACAGACTATGAAGGAAATTTATAGTGGTGAATTTCCACATCAGAAAAACAGAGAAAGCTCAAATAAACAACCTAGTGTTGAGCCTTAAGCTTCTAAGACAAGGAGAGCAAGTCAAGCCCAAATCTCTTATAAGAAATTGCAACGATTAAAGCAGAAATTAATACAATTGAGATTAAGAAAAGAATACAAAGAATCAATTAATTGAAGAGTTATTTCTTTGAAAGATTAAATAAAATTGATGAACATTTAGCCAAACTTATCAAAGGGGAAAAAAAAAGACTCAAAACTGTGCAAGTAGAAATAAAAAGGATGAAATCACAGCAGATACTTCAGAACTCCAGAAGATGATCAATACCAATTTTAAAAAGCTGTAGTCTACAAAGATGGAAAACACAAACATGTGCTACATATGAATTATATAGATATATGTGAATTATCAAAGTTAAATTAATAAAGTATAAAAATTCTAAATAAAATAACAGTCAAAGAAATTGAAGATGTAACTAAAAACCTACCAACAAAAGAGGCCCACCTCCTGACAGATTCACTGCTGAATTCTACAAGAACTTTAGAGATGATTCATTCTAAGGATGCAAGGATAGTTCAAAATATTCAAAACAATAAATGTAATACACAACATTAACAAAACCAAAGGAAAAAAACCTACATCATCATCTTAATAGATGCAGAAATAGTGTTTTACAAAGTCCAACATCTATTCATGATTTTTAAAAAACTACAGAAAATTGGAATGGATAGCCCTTATCTTAATCTGATAAGAGCCATCTATGACAAACCAACAACCAACATCATACAAAATGAACAAAACTGAAAGCTTTCAGTGTAAGATCAGGAGCAAGACACTGATGTCCATTATTATCACTCTTACTCAATATA
>NW_004955477.1:8059619-8086194 GCF_000276665.1 Chinchilla lanigera | reverse complement strand
AAACTTTATGATCACACAGGAAATATCACAAAGAATGAGCAACTGGTATCTCATCTTACTAAAAAGCTTTTGCATAGCAAAAGGAATCACCAATAGAGTAAAGAGACAACCCACAGTGTGGGGAAAAAAAATTTCCAGCAGTTCCTCAAGCAAAGGACTACTATTTAGACTATATGAAAAATGCCAAAAATCAGACCCCCAAAATTTAAAGACTCAATTCAAAAATAAGTCTCTGAAATGAATACATACTTCTCAAATGAAGAAATAGAAATGACAAATAAATATGTGAAAAAATGTTCAACAGCATTGACCATTCAAGAGACTCAAATTAAAACAACGCTGAGATTCCATCTCACTCAAGAAAGTGTGACTATTATCAAGAAATCAACTAATAACAAATTCTGGCGAGGTTATGGGAGAAAAGGAGCCCTTCTCCACACTTGGTGGGAGTGTAGACTGGTGCAACCACTGTGGAAATCAGTGTGGAGATTCCTCAAAATACTAGAACTAGAGGTTCCATTCGACTCAACTATTCCTCTTCTTCATATCTTCCCAAAAGAATTCAAAGCGCCATACCACAGTGATATATGCACAGCCATATTTATAGCAGCATAGTTTATAATAGCTAAATCTTGGAAACTGCCCAAATGCCCACGGATTCATGAATGAATAAAGAAACTATGTTTTTTATACAACGAAGTACTACCCTGCCATAAAGAAGGATAAATTTGAGAGATTTCTAGGTAAATGGATGCACCTTGAGACCATACTGTTATGTGAAATACACCGGACACACGTTCAAATATCACATGGTTTCTCTAGTGTGAGAAACCAAAAGTGTAAATAAGGACCAAAATGTATAATAGATACTGTGCAAGAGGAAGAAAATGTTGAAACAGGGAAGGGAATTGATGAGGAAGTTGTCAGGGAAAGGAGAAAAAGAGAATAGAAAGAAAAAATGGAAATAAAACTTTTTAAATAAGAAGGGGAAGAGGGGTTGAAGGGAGGAGAGGGAAATGCAAAAAAAAAAAAAGAATCAAGATATATCATGTCTAGGTACAAATTCCATATGATGAACATTATCATTACATGTATCTAAAGCATACCAATAAAATTAATTTAAAAAAAAGAAAATAAAAATACAATATATCAAAATTTGGAGGACAGAACTAATGCAGTGCAAGACAAAAATGTACAGTACTAAATGCATAGGTCAGAAAATATGAATCTCAAGTCAATAATCTAAAATCTCCCCTCAAACCCCTACAAAAAGAAGAGCAAAATAAACCAAAGTAAGCAGAAAGAACAGAAATAACAATGGTAAAACCAGAAGTCAGTAACATTGAAAACATGAAAATAAGGAACAAAGAGTATGTTCTTTGAAAAGTTCAATAAAATTGACAAACCTCTAAAAAGACTCACAAAGAGAAAAGAGAGAAAATACCAATGCCAATATTAGGAATAAAATCACCACTATGACAAAAGATGCTGTAGGCCTCAGAAAATCACAAGAAAATACTATAAAGAATGATTCACAAGACAAATATGAAAACTTAGACAAAATGAACCAATTTCTCAAAAAATATAAGCTACCAAACTGATTCAATATGAATCAGGTCAATATCAATTCAGGTCAGATCTAAACCTAACACAATTTTGAATTTTAAAAATTTCAAAAACTACATCTCCAGGTCCAGGAGTTACATTCCTGAAAATGAAAATTAGATTTGCATGAAGACTTATTCACAAATGTTTACTGTATTGTTTATGTAGCCCCAAACTGAGAACACCCACATGCCCATCACTGGGTGAATGGATAAACAAACTGGTATATCCAGACCGAAGAATACTACTCAGCAATGTGGAAGAATCAGTTATTGATTTGCTTAGCAGCCTAATTATAATTTATATAATTCTTAAAGAATCAAAATTGTAGAACTAGAGAAGTTATGGCCAAGAAGCAGGGACAGGTAGGAAACTACAGTAGGCATGGGGATAGAATGTCCACATTAAAGTCCTGGGTTGGGGGAGGGCAGTGGAGGTGCTCTGTATTCTGGCTATGTCCAAGCTGTGACACTGCACTACAATCTTCCAAAATGATCCCCCTGGGGAACTATCCACAGGATCTCCTTGTATTCTTGTTTCCAATTGTAGATGAACCTATGAATTAAACACAGTTAAATAATCTGCTTAATTAATGTATTATATGCATATAAAAACAAAATTTTTTGGAACCGGGAATCGAACTCAGGATCTTGCACTTGCCAGGCAGATGCTGCACTGCTGAGCTATATCCCTGTCCCAATAAAATTACTAAGCTAGGGGCTGGGGATTTAGCTCAGCAGCACAGCGCCTGTCTGGCAAGTGTGACGTCGTGAGTTCAATTCCCCATACCGGAAAAAAAACAAACAAAATAAAATAAAATAAAATTATTAAGCTAGAAGAGAGATCTAAAGCATTATCTAGCTCATACTATGGAGCTAGCATAATCTCCATACTAGTAACAGACATGGACTAGGAAGAAAAATTATAGGCCAATTTCATTCACAAATTTTGTGTATATAGATACAAAATCTTATCGAATATTAACAAAGTGAATACAGCAATGTATAACAATATTTAAAATTGTGTGTGCCCTTCCCTAAAACTCCTTGAATGTCCTTGCAACTTGATGATAGGCTTTCCCTAGAGTGAGCTATTGGGGTGAGAAGAGAAAAACAGGTAGAAGATGAGAAAGTAGAGAGAATGGAGGAAGAAAGAGGAAGTAGAGAAGAAAAAAAAGAGAAGAAAAAATGAAAAGAAAAAGAGAAAGGATGCATAGGCACACTGCACATTATAATCTCATCTATGGAGCTACACATTTTCACCTCAACTTTAACCTTTCATTGGAAGCAAATTACTACATCCAACCCAGCCTCAAGAAAAGGGGACCGGCTCCACCTCTTAAACAGAGAAGTATTAAATAATTTGTTGACAAAATTTAGAACCATCACAATGTCACTTATAACAGCAACGGAGATAAAAACTATCCAAGAATACATACAACAAACAATGCACAAAACTTTTGTGGAGAAAAGTTGAAAAAACTGTGTTGGAGGGAAGTAAAGTTCACCTAGATAAATGAAGATATAAACTATGGTCTTCACTAGAAAACTACAACATCCCGAAGAAGTTGCCTCTCCTCACCTCACTTTACAGATCCAATTAAAGTCCAGCCAAAGTACCATCGAGCTGGTTTTTCTTAGGAGTTTGAAAGAATTATTATGTATTATATAAGGAAGAATAAATGACTAACAAAAACCGAGGCTCTCCTGGAAAACAATAATGATATGATGGAAGGATGGGGGAGTTGCTCTTGGCCAGATATCGAGACTTACTGTGACCCTAAAATATTTTAAATCCTGTGTTTGAAGAAGGCACAGGAATGATTAAATACTAGAAAGCACTAGTAAGAAGATCTACAGGTGCTCTTATTCCTGCAAAAAGAGTGCAAAAAGTTGCACCAATGCCACAGAAAATTTAGCATCACCAGTTAAATTTGTACCTACACACACCCCAACAAGTAAAGGGACCTGTATGTGCACCTTGAGAATCTTTTGCCCAGAGTGTCAGAAGATGAGCACAAGAATGTATGGAGCAGCAGTATTTGTAGTTGAAAGGGCAGAGAAAATACAAATCCTCACCTACCAACAATAAGTGGGAAAAAAAAATGTAGGGTACACAGTTGCTACAAACAATGAAGTCACAATGCCATGCAAAAAACCCACAAAGGTCTAGCTGCACAATTAGACTTCAGCTGATTTCTGATATGTATGCGTGCTCCTCCTGCATGGTGCTCTGTCTGTGGGATGCTGATGTTCACTACCACACCTGGTCATGGACTGTGGCTTTCATCCTCACTATTGACTTAAGCCTGGCTGCAGCTACCACTTCCCTGGTGTTTGCTGGAGCTACCTCTGGAGTGACCCAGGTCTCCACTCCTTAGGCCAGTGATGATAAACCTTTAGCACTTGCAATGATAACAGCCTGCTGCAGCATGCATGTCATGGATTTGTCATTACTGCCACAGACTCTACCTGGAATGTTCCTTCTCATAAACAGCATCAACCTATGGCCTGCCTAGGAAAACTGTCATTTCCAGGATTGGTAACTAGGATGTGGGCACTCTGGTGTAAAGGTACTATGAACCATGAGCAACTTCTGCAGCCAGTGCTAATGCTGTCTGCAAACTCCTGTGGACAGCAGGTGAAATTGTATGACTCTGGAGCTCCTGTGTGCTCACACTCCATCCTCTAGGCTTAGGAAGCCTATGGACAGTTACTAGGATGAGCCAGAAATGCCAACACACCTCATATCTTCTTCCAAAGACAGCTGGTTGACCTGTGGCTAGAGGAACACAGCAGGCTCTGTAAGCAGAGGACACCTACATCCCTCAATTGGCGCAGCACTTCAGTATCCCGCAGCACTCTTCACCCTTCCTCACCAGATGCTGTGGAGTGGGCCCAGCTTCACTGCCTCACCAGGCACCTGCCCATCTTTCTGGTAAGTCAGCCATACAGAAGCTTTATCAGGGGATGTGAAAGAGGAAGAGATGTTTGTCACCACCACTCTCATCTTTGCTTTTTCCCCACCTGGCTCCTTCAGGCTGAATGCTTCCCCTGAACACCGAGCAAAGGTCTGCAAGTCTTCACCCTTAGTACCTGTGTTCCCCTCACTGTCCCTTCATCCCAAGAGTTGGTGAAAGCCTCAGAGTTACACTCTCCAAAACAGAGCTCTTTTCCATCGCTGAGCATGGCCACCTTTAAATTATCCCTTCCATAACACACTCCCCTCAAGTTCTTCAACTTGAGGATGTATGTGTCTCCTACCCAGACTGGCTGCACCCTGGAAATGTTCTTCAGGAAGACACTTATCTGGGATTGGGGCTCCAGTACCATCCCCATCTTGTAAGCCAACCAAATACTAGGATTGGCACAACTTCTGCTCATAGAAGGAGGGCATGATACCACAGGCCAGTCCCCTGGCCAAGGGTTTTGTGGGTGATGAGAGGATAGAAGCAATGGGCTCTAAGGCAGAAGAGTGGGCATGCAACCCCATGCCCTGCTGCCCCATCTCCATTTAAGTTCATAACCCTATCTGCCAAGAGAGCAGGGCATAGAACCACTCATTGTGTGCCCTGCTCCCCAGACACCAAACACTGGAAGACTGAATTTATACCATTCATTCAAACCTCCAACCAAATCACACGGGTTGTTGGGACAGCAAAGAACAAAAACCGAATTTCAGGTTAGAAAATACCAGCAAATCAGCCTACTTGACTTGCAGTCTATGAGAAGTGAGACTGGGCTGTCTGTTCCCAGTGCCAGGATGGGAGGAGAGCAGAAAAGACACAGGACTCACTGGTGTAGGGGTGTGGGCAGGGCCATCATCTCCTGTGTGGACAGCACTGATCACAGTATGAAAAAGATGTCTCTGCTTTGGGATCTTGGCTATCTTGAGTGAAGAGTCACAATAAAGGGTTCTATTTTTATCATTTGTCATTGATTTTAACTAGCGGCTAGATTAGCTCACCCATGTGCATGAGCACACTCAAACATACACACAGACACAAACACCCTTCAGTGGACTTCCTTCTCTAGACAATCCTCAAACAGAATAAAGACCAACCTGAGATCCAGAGCCTGCCTGACTTGGCCTCCACCTAACTCCTTCTGAAATCCATATGGCAGGATTCCCCTTGGGATCAGAATAATTTCCTGCCTCCAAGTTTGCAGCACACACGCTTTTGGCCTGATGGTGCTGTTTATTAACAGAGCTCAGGAAGTATGTTTGATCTGATGGGAAAGAGGGATTTTCAGCAGTGCCTCCATCTCAGGAAGGGAAATCTTCCAGGGGGAAGTAACAGGTTCCATCTTCTTTCACTTCTGTTCTGTGAGCCAACAAGAGGAGCTCTGTGCCCCAGGAATCACCCAAGATTGAGCCTGCTCAAGTTCTTATGGAGAGATCTGGGGGCCACTGGTCCTTGATCATAATGGGGCACAAACATTTGAGAAAAACTGAACAATGATGGATGACTGTGTCTGAACTGCATCATTAGATGATCACAAAGCATAATCACCCAGTGTCAGGCAGCCAAGTGTTGCCATAGTTAGCTAGTGAGCTACATTTGGTAGCTCAATTTACCACGTACTCTGATTTTGACCTACTTAAGGAATAACAAAGAGAGACACAAATGTTTACAAAGATGGCAGCTATATCCACAGAGAGCATATCTTTTCTTAGTAATTTTCTCCTCCAATAAAGCAATTAAAAGTAAGGATGGCTACTACAGCAGCTCCTTGGTACTACCTGCAATGGGTAATTAATCTTCGTGTGTGCATTTCTTATCCTAATGAGAGACCCAGGAGGTGAGTGGCATCTATAGGCCCATTTTACAGTCAGGAAAGCTGATCCAGGTGAAGATGTATGAACTATCCTGTCCCCTAAAGTTTTACAGCGTGTCTTCCAGTGCCCTTGCTCTGGCCTCCAAGAACCCATAGCAACTGGAAGATGTTCATCTCCAAAGTCCCCATAGCACCCAGGTGGTATGCAGGGTCTCAGAGTAAATGGTCCTCTCTTACAGTTTTCTTGGTGACCAGAGGTGTCTTGGGTCTCCCCTTACCCTGATCCTTCTCTTACTCCCTGCTTCTACTCAATAAACCCAGCTGCTACCACAGCATCTTGATCAGGTGTGTCTCCACCTGTAAGTCATGTGCCTGTCCACCCCTACATATACATGTGTCCCCACCCACGCACACCTGGATGGCTCACTCAGACCAGAGAAGCCCCAGAAGGAGCTGGCACCACTTCCTTCCCATGGCCATGAGCTACCTGCTCCCCACCACCTGCTTTCAGACCTAGAGCCCCTCTGAGCTAGAGGGAAGTGGAGAGAGCTCTGGATCATTCATGTGGACAGAGCAAAAGTTTCCAATTCTGCACCCAAGGCCTCACTTCTGTATTACTGACCCAGGAAAACCAGCCACTATGAGTGATTATTTTATACTCCTGTGTCATGTGTCTCTGCAGCACACTGAAATACATGGTTGATATCAAAGTATTGTGCAAAATGGAAAAGAAAGTAGCTTTACAGTCTGAGTATACCACCATCATAAACAAATTGTGATGATTCAATATATTTATAGAAAGTTAAATTTTCTACATTTTCAGTACACTTCTTTGCCCTCTGGGTTCTCTCATATAGCTCAAACAACCAGTGAGCTGTCCCCTCCAGCAACAAAATGTTAATAGACTGATGCTGTCAGCTTGCATGGCTGTGGGAGAGATGCAATTTACTTTCATAAGATGCCATCAATAACACACAAAATGTATTGTATAACACAGTATGATTGCTGTAATTCCTAGGAACAAACATTAGGAAACTCCCAAGGAGGTTCTACAAGGATGGTCTGCTTGAATGGGGATTCTACAGTCATATGGACATGGCACTGGGGTGGAAATATTGCAAGATGCTTAACGGGAAATCCTTCTCCTCTGTCCTGGATATGATGAAGCAATAATTCTAAAAGTTATTGTCTCAATGAACAGGCCCTGGATCCTTTCCCCATAGTTACTCTCCTTTGGCCACAAAAAGACTTTATAGAGAGAGAAGGTCAGGCCTAGCACCCATCCACAGCTGGAAGCAATCACCTCTTTGAGATAGGACTTTGATTCAAGAATATGTAGACGACTAATATTCCTCCTGCCAGCCCAGAGCTGACAGGTGGTTAGCAGAGCCCTGCAGCCCTGTGGGTGAACTCAAGCCAGAGTCTGCTCCTCACCTCTAGCGCCACTGAGCAGGTCTCTGAAATTGTGGACACTGCCAGGAAAAGAGAAACAGAGCAAGTGGTTAGCACTTCACACAATTTTCAAGTTTAGAACACCAATAAATTATATGTGACAGGATCAGAAGTCCTATGTCTGTTGTATGCAGTGTGTTAAGCGAGAGGGGGAAGATTTCATTCCTACTTCATTTCCATCATTCCCTCTGAACGTTCTGGTCAGAGTGTGGGCAGCATGGACTGGCACAGGCAGGACTTTGGGCCTGCCCTCCTTAGTTGGCACTAAGCTGCGTACCATCTCACCCTTCTGGCTCAGACAGTGGGCATTGCAAGTCTACCATAAGCCTGCAGGGGACACAAGGTCATTAGTACAGTGTAGGACACAGACATTCATATGCCAAGCCTGAGCCATGCCTTCCCTTTAAATATGCATTTCTCCCTCAAGCTGGGAGCAGTGTAAAGGCAGCTTCCACCCTGGATCCATGGGACTCCTGACAGCCGATGACCCTGGCTATGAATTGGAAGGTGAAGGAAGGAACCTTTGAGTTCATGTTTCTGAAAGGCCTCTACACAAACCACACCCAACACAGGCATTTCTCCTGGAGGACAATACTGAGTGCCCAGGCTACTCCCCTGAGCAAAAGTGCTACAGGGTGAGGCCTCCGAGTGTCTGCCCAGGAGGGCCTCTGAGTGCCTGCCTTGTCTCACAGCCAGGTCTGCCTGAGTCTCAGCCATTTGCTCTGTGTCTCCTGAGCCATCTGGTTTTCCATCTCACTGGTCTTCACAGGGGAAGCAGTGTGTTTCCCCAGAACAATCCCAAGAGGCACACAGAATCACATGGCTAGGTGGTGGGTGACAGCCCAGGAAGTATCATAAATACAGCATCTGTGTATTTAGTGCTGGGCTCACCTTTTACCACACTGTGCTCCCGGGTCAATGTGCTGTACTAGTTCGCTCTGGACCTTAGCCCCTGTCCAGGCTCTGGCACATAGTAGACACCCAGGCAACACTAACTGAGAGGGAGAGACACGGTGGTGCACACATTTAATCCCAGAACTTTGGGAGACTGAGGCAAGAGGATTACAAGTTCAAGCCCAGTGTGGGAAAATTATCAGGAACTTGTCTCAAAATAAAAAAAGGAGGGGATGTAACTCAGTGTGAAGGCTGTGAGTTCAATCCCCATACTGGACCAAACCACTACCATAGATTGAGGCAATACCATGGGCACGGTGTGGGCTAAGTGTTGCTTCATGTTTAATTATTTGTCATCATTATTCATGAGGTAGGACAAAAGGAGTGTAGCAAGAGGAGAAGAATGGTGGCTTAAATAAAGGTTCAGTCACTGTTTTTCAGAAAAGTACTTTCATTCACTATTATAATTAATTATTCATATGTGTGGAACACCATCACACACTAAGAACAATCCCTTGGGCTTTTTTGTTGTTAAACATGACAGAACAATTTTTCCCTCAAAGACACACACAAACACACACATACACAAATACACATGTACATGCATACACACATATATATATACATGAATATGTCTGCACCTGTACACAAATGTGTCCACATAAATTTGTATGTACACACATAAACAATGCAAGCATGTGTGCATGTGCTTACATGCAAACAGACAAACACATACACACATGCATACACAGACACACGCCTCACACATGTACACATACATACACATATAAAAGACTGTAAGGGAGAAGTAGCTGCCTGTAGTAGGATTGCTAAAATTTCTCTGAGTCTGGACTCATACTGGTTCCAGTCTGGACATACACAGGAAAGGCTGGTGCGCACAGCAGGACCAAGGCAGCCACTAAGGAAATATTGTCTTCCAGCACAATCACAAATCCAGGCCGTTTCTACCTTCCCAAAAGGGAAACATCCCAAAGTGTGATTCAAACTAGTAAGTACATCTTGTTTGTTATCTCTAGGCCATGGCTTTTATTTCTCCATCTATATGGTAATATTTCTCAAATTTGCTTCTTATAGAAGTGTTCAAGCATGCATGAAAGTGGAGAAGCCATCTGCTGCCCCCATGCATCCATCATCAAATGGGATCAAGCTCCGCCCAAATCTACACTTCTATTTTCTTCTTACTATTACCAGGCCAAGAAGGTGGAGAGTGGTGAAATGGACAAACTCAAACAGCACAGTCCTGCATCTGCCAGCCTGGGGGTGACCCAAGCTCTGTCTCTGACCAGCTACCTGGAAATGAGATCAACTTCTCAGTAAGCGCCAGTGACTGTGTCCAATCACAGTGCTGTTCTGAGGATTAAATTTTAAAATTCAGTGTCTGACACCGCATACATATATGCATATATATAGATAGATAGATAGATATAATTTTTCCCTTCTTTCTTCTTCTCTCTTCCCTCATCCCAGTTGTTCTCTCCCTTTGAACACTTTCCCTTTCACAATATCTATTATACCTTTCAGATTTTATTTACTCTTTCAGGTTCCTACACGAGTGAGACAATATGGTATTCACACATACAGGTCTGATTTATTGGTTTTATGAGTATGGACTCTTGTAACAGGTAAATCATGGAAACACCCCAAATACCCGTCCACTGAGGAATGGATAAAAAAGATGTGGTGTTTTTACATAATGGAATATTACTCAGCTATAAAGAAAGATAAACTTGAGGCTTTCATAGGTAAATGGATGCAACTAGAGTGTCACCCTTCTTACTTCGTGTGTGTTGGTTTTCTGTTGCTTTGACAAAACATCTGAGAAAAACAACCTAAAGGAGGCAACACCTACTTTGGCTCACATTGTCAGAGGTTTGGAAATCTACACTGTCTCTGGACCTCTAACTAGGCCCCACTTTCTAAGTGTTCTGCCACCTTCCAACAGCGTCATCAGTTTGCAAAAGGCCTTGAGCGCAGGACCTTTGGGGGACATTTCATATCCAAGCCTTAACAACGTGCCTGCCTTGCTGCCTTCCCCTCTTCATAACACAGTCAAAGGTGTGGGAATGAGAGCCAAGCCTCTGGGCTTCAAACACAGGGTTCAAGGCTCCACACGAAAGGTCCTTCAGTGTCACCTTTGCACCCATTCTAACAGACATGGCGATGGGCTTCCGAGCTGAGAGTGACCCACATCTGCCATGTGGAACAGACAGAGGCAGCGAAGGGCTGTGAAGGGAGCCCACCACTGAGGACCCACAGGTTGCAGACAAGAGGAAGAAGGAGGTTGGCAGGGACTGCAAGAGCAATTAAAACTCAGCACCCTAAGCTTGTAATGTAGGGACAAACCTACCAGCTCAGCCCTGTATCTCCTGGCCCTGTATGGCACAGCCTGGATCCCATAACCAGGGACTGCACTCAATCTCCCATACCCAGGATTCCACGCATGGAGGATCATGCTCAGGGTCTCACATCTAGTGAATGTCCACATCTAGTGTCATACTCAGGGGCCCACACCCGTTGAACCCCCAGGTGCCAATGACCACACCAGCAGCTCACATCTCAGTATATTTTCTGGACCTTATAGGCTGTGCCTTTTCCACAGCAGTGCTGCCCTTCCTCCTCAAACTCCAACACTTTGTGATGTTTTGTTCAGTGAGCAGTCTGTAAATTATTACAGAGTGGCTGAGATATGGGTAAGAGGAAGGAGTTCAGTGCTTTTGCTCCTGAATAAACAAAACAAATTATAATTTAGACTCCCAGATAGAAAATGTGCTTCTCAGCATGAGCAGAGGAAGCATTTACTGTCCTGGGTTTATCTGCCTCAGATCACGTTTCGCAGGACATACGTCCTGGCTCTCCAATCTCTGTCTCTACCCAGCAGTAGCTGGTTTATAGGGTGAACCAGTGCCCAGCTCTGAGCACAACTCCTGACCAAATTAATATTCTATAAATACTGGGCGCACTGAATCATAATGCTATCCATTGTAATAGAGTTCTACCTGGCTCAGCAATTGTTCCTTAACCACAATTCATTTCAACATACACGTCTGATGAGATTAACATTCCACCAGTGGCCAGAGATCATTGCTCAGTCATGACCATGCTCCCTCTACTTAATGACGAGCTTTTTAAAAAATGATGGCTCTAGTTAAAGTTGAGTGGTCATTTCATTCCCAGCTCTTCTTTACAGCTTTCGACAAATGTTTAAAATTCCTTCCACTGAGCCTCAGGCTAAATGTGAATTTTTTTTTAAGAAAGTAAACAAAAATTGTGAATCCCATTTGGGAATTAGTGAGGAATGAGCAATTCACAGCTTGGTTTCAAAGTAATGGCTTAGGCTCTGGCTTTAGCAGAAGCTAGGGAAAAAAATAACAGCCTGGGCTGACATTGAGAAAAGACTTTTTCCCCAGGTGAATAACTGTTCAGAAACAGAGTGAGACAGCATGTACCCTCTGGGCCCAACACAAGGCCCCAGCAGCAGCAGAGCCCCTGGGGAAGGTCCAATGGAAAGTAGAATAGGCCTCATTCAACAGGACCATTGAGAGGCAGCAAAGTCCTAGGCCATGGGACTCCTGGCCTCTGCCACCAGGGTCTGGGCTTAGGATATTAATGAGCCTCTGTAGGTCAAAGCATCAATTCAGGACATGATTGCACATGGTTATTCCTTTGCTACAATAAGGGTTAAAGTGACCTAACTGATTATTTTCTTAGCCTCCTACATAATTCCATTAAAGCAGTCATTCTCAACCTTAGCCACACATTGGGAATAGCTGGAAAGGTTTTAAAGGGCAGGTGCCTGGATCTCACCCCAGAGGCTCCAATTTAGTTGGTCTTGGTTATGCTTGGTTGCAGCATTGCAAAGCAAAGGTATAGCAGAGGCCAAGATGTCCTGTGTTAAAGCAGTTCAGGTCTCACCCATGCAGCCAAAGGTAAGACCTTGGGATGAAAATGAGGGGGGAAGAATGAGGAGGAAGGAAGGAAGAGGGAGGGAAAACCATAACTTTCTGAAGACAGATAAAGGTCTAGAGCCTAGACCAAGAATTCCTTCTGAGGAACAGAAGAAAATTCCCCACATGTGCTCCATGCTTTAGAGAGACATAATAGGAACAGAAATTCAGTAAAAATAGTCACTCAAAAGCAAGATTATAAAATAAAATAAGATGAAAATGGAAATCATGGACTCCAGAATGTAAAGTCATCCAAAATACCATCATTACACATATACTATATAAAGCCAAAACATAGAGAAAGAGGCAATACATACCTAACACAGAATTAATGACAGAGACCACAGTGGAAATCAAGAGAGACAGAGCAGGTAGTGGAATAATCATAACGAAATGATTGACACAAGGGCAGTAATACACTAAGAGAAAAAAATGGTTTTCCAGGAGTTAAAGCCAGGCCTGTGGAACCAAGGTGGGCACAGACAGGAGGGAAGATTATCGAAGAAATGTCTATTGACTGCAGCTCATAGTCCCATATCAGGTTTCTGGGTGAAATTACACAGAACCAGCTATGAGACATATCCTGGTTAAGATACTCAAATTTAAAAAAATTATCCCTAGGCCATCTTGTTAGATAAAAAATTCACCAGGAAGACAAAACAATAAGACTGGCATGGAGACTTTCTCAGCCAAAATAATCACTATTGGAAGGTGTGAGGCAGCAGCTACAAGATTCTGAGCCACAGAGCCAATTTAAGATAATAAGCAGCTGCTTAACCGCTCAGGGAAGGAAAAACAACCAGGAATCCTTCTTGAGAAATGGCTCAGTCACAAATGCAGTCACCAGGAAAGAGGGTGAGAGGTTTTTCTTCGGTTGCACACCACAAGACGGCCGCAACTCCACAGAGTTCCTAGGGGAAGGAAAATCCCATCCTAGAAGCAGAGTACAAACAAGAAAAGTCAAATTTCCTAGGGACCAAGACCTCAAGAAACACGGTGACTGGATTTTTGTAGGAAATGAATGATCGGCAACAACCCCCACCACTGGAAAATTAATTGAAATAACCAAGGAATGGAGAAGCCTCAATTAGAGGAACAGTAGCGGACAAAGAAATATAGAATCAAGACTAAACCTATGTGGGAATCAAGTGAATGTGCATGTTGGCAGCTGTAGTGATGTTCAGAAAATAACTGACAAAAGTTGCAGGGCAAGAAAAAAAAGAGTACACAATGTTCATGCCTTTCTTTCCTGGCAGAAAATCAATCAACAAATAGATATCTGAAAACACACTATGTAAACAGTCTGACTCCAAACTTACCTCTTCTCATAATTATTTTTCCAGAACCTTGGAGGCATCATTGTGTCACTAATATCTCTTTTAATTAAAAGCATTAATCTGAAGTTCAGCAGGCCCTCCAGCTTTACTTTCATTATTTTCGTTGTGCTCCTGAAAATTAAATTAAATGCATATTTTAAAGAAAGAATATATCATATAATCTTACTTTATCACTTACAGTGACTACCTGACCTGCTATTTGACTGGACACCCTGCCATCTTCCTTCCACATGTAGAATAGAGAGAGGCCTTGGATGGAGTTCACCAAATGTCAACCACCTCCAAGTAACATGCAAGCCATTGTCTTTTTTTTAAACTTTTGTTACATATCATTCTGAATGACTTAACATTTTAGATGGGCATATAACATTGCTCCACAAACAAATAAATAAAATGTTTCCCCTAGACAAAACCCATGAATTTCCAGTTGCCCAAATTGCCCAGTGTTGGTTTCATGTCTACAAACCAAGCCCTTCCCTTGCCTTTTCCTGAATCTCCTGGAGCTCTACTGCCTCTCGCATCATTCTGACCCTCCTGCCTCTGCCTTTGGAGAGGGAGCTCTAGAGGCTCTCTCCGACAGTGCCCAGGTGCACTGAGGTAAGGCTAAGGCTGGTTAGTAACGCTCACCCCCCAATGCCTTCACCAACCTATACACTTCCTAAGAATGGAGATGCCATCTCTATGTCAAATCCCCAGGAAAGTGATTAGTGTAAAGTACTAAATTCAGATGTATTATGTATATGGACCAATTCCACACAAAGAATGTAAACTCTATATACTCCAAAAAAGGCAGGGATCAAGATACAAGTGGAAGGAGGGGTGAAGGAATGGAAAGGAGATAAAAAAGAATTAAGATGTAATATGTACATGTATCAACTCCCCACAAGGAATGTAAACATTGTGTACTACACACATGTACTAACAAAATAAAAAAACAAATAACATTATGAAAAGTCTATACCCATAAATATGACAGTGCCACCCAAATTATTTTTATGTTTTGGTCTTTTTTTTTTTCTTCCAGTACCAGGAATTGAACCCCCAACCTTTCACTTGCAAGGCAGGTGCTTTGCCGCTGAGCTAAATCCCCAGCCGCCCCAGTTATTATTAAATAAAATTCAAAAAAGAAAATCCAAAGTTGGTATAGCAAATGCTTGCTAAGAATTTCTTTTCTTGAAATGGAAGGAAACTTCTCAATAACAAAAGAAGTATTCCTGAGAAGAACATGAGGGGCCTGCCATCTCTCAGAAAAGATGGACCCGAGGAAGCAAGAATAGGGCAGTGCTTTGATGCAAATCAGCGACCAGAGAGCACTGGCCATATCTATCCCATCTCACAGTATAATTGTAAGGAACTGACAGTCCACTTTTTCCCAGGTGGTTTTAAGCCACTCTGATTTTAGTGTGATAAGTCATAGACGTGGCAACATCTGGGGAAGATATCTGTCTGGACCAGAACATCAGCTCAGAACAGTTCTGAAAAAACTCATTTGGAAATCTGAAACCAAGTCTGGGGCAGGTGCTCATAGGGTGCGTCCCACCAGTCACAGGCAGTCAAGGCCAGAGGACTACCCTGCCGCCCAGCAAGGGACAGCTGCACTCCTAACACATTCATCCCTTACCCACATGCCAACGTGACTGTGGGTGCACTTTCATAAAGGTGGGTAAAGGAGCAAGACATCTCCTGAGGCTGTCTTGGATAGCTGAAGAATAGCAGAAAGTGAGGGACACCTGAGTAACAGGGGCTGCTGAGAACCGGTCCCAGATGTGCAGATCATTTAGCCTTAAGATACTACATGAAAGGCAGAATTTCACCTGTCAGTTCTGAAATATTTTCCTATATTTGGTTGAATATTGTCCCTGAAAGTTCATATCCACCTAGAACCTCAGAATGTGATTTAATTTGGAAATAGGCTCTTAGCAGATATATTTAGTTAAGATGAGGTCATAACAGATTAGTTGAGCTTTACGTCCAGTGACTGATGTACCTATAAGTCCCTGTAAGGACTCACAGGCCCACAGGAAGAAGGCTGTGAGATAAGGGAGACTTGAGTGACACTGCTAGAAGGGAACAGGAGTGCTAGTGACTCAGGGCCCACACTGCTGGCCCTGGAGCCTGCACCACTGCTGACACCTGGACTTCAGATGTCTGGGCTCCAGAATTGTGAGAGAATATATTTCTAAGCCCCTAACTATTATAGCAGCACTGCGATACTAATGCACTCCTGTGTGCCTGAGCCCAGTCTCCTAGACGTCCACGTTTCTCCTCAGCTCCAGTCAGCCAACATGCACAGCCAGCCCCTCCCCATGCAGCCCTCATCTGCCCACATTCTCTCCTGCTCCTCATGTGGAGTCGCAAGAGTACTAGGTCCTCTCCTGGGCTTCTGAGCCCACAGTGGGGCAGGTTTCCTCCTGTCCTCTCTAGCACAAAGGTGCCTGCTCCCTCCCTCTCCATTGGGTATGCCCCTGCACTCACAAATCCCCAGTGAGAGACAGGTACAGGGCTGAAGGTCACATACCTGAGATTTGTGTATGAGCATCAGACTCCAAAGCAAACTCCTGCTAGGGTAGGAACACCAATCCCTCACTTGTCCTTCTCTAGGACACTCTCCTGTGCTTAGAAGCCCAACCTCCCCTCCTACATTGGAAGGCAAAGGATTGTCACTCACTCCTTGAATCCCTACATGACTAAAAACTCCATTTCCTGGGTCCTTCTCCCCTCTTGCAACCTGAGCTACAGATATCCATTGTCCCTCAATTCAGGAAAGAATATTCTAGATTCTCAAAAGTCCCCATTGTACACCTGGCTTATTCCACACTTACCCTGTCTAGGCTAAGTATTGGAGGGGAAAGAAGGTTTTATCTATATGGAGGGTCCACCTGTGTCTGGTCCCTCACCAAGAAGTCAACCCTTCCTTGTTCCTTTTGAACTAAGGCCCCACTGCAGCACTTATACTGTGGCATTTCCTTAATATGGTTAAGTCGTTGAGTGAAATGAGTGAAATGAGCCTGCACTGTGCAAAGAAAATCAAAATTGTGTTGAGGGTTTAGGTTGTTTAAACAGCCCCACCTTCCAGGTCACTGCTCCGCTACCATCAGCCCATCATCAAGACTCAGTTTAGTGGGCTGCCAAGCTTTACAGCACTGCAGCCCTCTAAAGTTGTTAGGCAAGGGGTGTTGTTCTGGCAAATCTTATTGGAGGATACCCACTGTTTGAGCCAAAGCTGGGGTCACTGCTGGTCCTGGAGATGGCCTATCTTTGCTGCCCACATATCCAGTTGGACACTACAAGACGGGAGCAATCCCTGTAGACACACAAAATAAAGAAGAGGAAGGGGAACACAGAGAGTCTCCTAGCCAGGGTCTTCCACAGAGATAGGAAGCTAATGGGGTCAAAAGTGATGCTTTTGCTCCATGTGGCTGAAGCTAGTAACCATGATCAGGAGTCGGGGATTGTTGTATTGTCCCTCAGGCTGATATTCCAAGATATTCCAAGAAAGTGCCCTAGGACTCCATGCCATATACACCTCCATATGCAAGTCACTTTAATCAAAGGCTGCAGCTTAGACGTCACTGCTCCAGCAGTGTCAAGACATTCCCCTGACAAACACCTTCCAGACCCAACACAAGAAGGGAAATTCATTGCTATTTTCCTGGTTCGGTATCATACATATGGCTTGGCAATACTGACCCATACAAAAATGTAGGTTTTTTCACCTGCATAAAGAAGGGGTAGAATAGGGGTGGATGTTTTGTTAGGATATATTCATGTGCAGAATCATAGAAGTTAATAAACATGACCTAGTCAGTGTTTACTAAGGAAAACATATTCTATCCCTACAGATTTTAATTTTTACAAAAGAAAACAGCCATGATACAAATCTTCCTCTAGGAATACCTTGCACAGCCTGGGTCCTTGAGAATATGGATCTTGGCCTGAGGTTACAAGCAATCAGACCACAAGGGAAGCAGTGGAGTCAGAACCCAGGGCCATGGAGCTTGGGCTCTGGGGTCTAGCTGCACACAAAGCCACAGCCACCTGGGCCAGCAGGGCTCCTGAACAAAATGGATCAATTGACAAAGTGCATTAGGTATGGTTAGTGACTAATGATGAAATAATGTTCTCCTACTGCAAAACAAGTAAAAACGAGTGCAGAAGAGCTTTAGCAATGCTGTCCATATTAAAGTCTCAGAGGTTATAGGATGAAACCCCATCCCTGGGACTCCTCTTGACCCTCCAAGCTCTTCATCCCTCCCTTTCAAACCTAACTTCTCAATACCCACGGCCTTTTCAAGGTGACAGTGGACTCAAAGTCCTCATCCACTTTTCATCCCTTTGCACAGCATCTGTACCTGCTAAGTCCTGAGTTGTGTTACAGACATTCTGTGCAACATGGTCCTAAACTTCAGAACCAAGTACTTGGTCACAGACCCAAGTCTACCATCGGTCTTAGGAATCTGAGCCAAAGTTCCAAGCCCTCATTAAAATGCACTCGTATTCACACTTTTATCAGTATCTGACATTTAGTAAATGCCAATTCATTGTAGCCAAGCTCCATACCCCAATACATTCTGGTATCAAGTCTAGATTTCCTGGATACACTGATTGTACCTGAAGGACCCCTGACTCAAGCTCGATTAGACTTTCCTCCTAGAATATGTATTTGGGGAGTATAAGAGCCTGAGAGATATGTAGGAAGGCAGAAATGAGTGAGATGGAAAAGTGGTGTGAGTTCACTGGATAATGAGCTCCAGGCTGAATCTATAAGTCTCTCCATGAATATTTTCCTTCAGAGCAAACCAGCCCCTCATCCTCCAGCCCCACTAGTTTAGCTGTGACTAGGATGTTATGAATTTCTGTATCATTAGAATAAACCCTCCTTTTTTGTGAGCTGGTGCAAGTTAGTTTCTGACCCTGGCCAAGGCAGGGCTGTGGTGCCTGACACCTACCTCTGCCTGGCTCCTATACCTAATGAAGCTTTATGGCCCCTTCATGAAAGAGATAGTGGTTATCAGCCTAGCCCAGGCTTTTCTGCTATTCCAATTCAGATACTAAATCAGAGGTGATTGAATATCTAGGCACATAGTCAAGCAGGAGGAAATGAGGACTGATCTCTTCAAAGCCATCTAAGCTTGATCTTACCCTGCTTAACTGTGCACTGTTCCTGAGTCTTCATGTAGGCTGGGACTTCTTTCAGGGCTCTACTCCCTGTTAATGAGTTCTCACTGTTGCCACTTTCAGCCAACACTAGGATGAGATGTCCAGCAGAAGCAAGCTGCTTAGACCCACATACCTGAGCAGAGAGAATAGCTTCCAACAAATGAGGGGCTGCAACAACTGGCTCTGTACCCAGAAACAAATGGATAGCAGCAGTCCTTTCTGCCAAGTCCTTTCAAAGTACTCCTTCGTATGCCAGTTGGGCCCAGTTCTCCAAGCCTGGCACTGCTGTGGCCCTGGGGGCAGACAGCCCTGCTGACTTAGCAACCCTTAGAAACCATGGGGTCTTGATGTGCTCAGGGCAGTGCTTCTAACAGCTGCACAAGCTCCAGCAAATCCTTAAGGGGAGAAGCAGACTGAGCCTGAAGGCAGAAACATCTGGTAGGCTGCAAAGACGAGAGAAGATAATTCTCCACAAAGACATGCTTTGGCTGCTGGCCCTGTACCTACTGTGCTGGTGTGAGTCTGATCATGCTGATCAGTCCCTCTTCACTCCAAGGAAACAGATTTGTCATCAGTGTGCCATCTGAGGCTGTGGGCCAGCTTTTAGATAGACTTCAGAGTCTATTCTTGTTTTCTCCCAAAAAATTTCATTTTTTTCGACTTTGGTCCCTATTTCTAATAGACAAATGCTTAATTCTCTTAAGTATTTTTAGTATTAGAAATGATATCTCCCATTGTTGCCAATCATCCCAGGGTTCTTTTGCTTGATTCAGAGGAAAATCACAAATTGACAAAGTACAGTTCTGCTAGTAGTCATAAGGCCCCCAGATGACACTGGATAATACTGGCTGCCAATAGTTGACACAGTCTGCTGCTGGTTACTGCCACTGCCAGCTGCCACTCTCCAGCGCTGGCTTGTGCTGGACACCAAAGGTCAAGTCCACCAGGTTGTGGTCTCTGTTGCTGATCTTTATTGGCTGCTGGTTTCTGAAGATCTTTAGGCTACTAACCCCTGGTGCAGTGAAGGCAAACCTTTTAGAGACTGAGTGTCCAAACTGCAACCCAAAACCCACTTATTTACTCAAAATGCCAACACTGCAATTAAACTTTAATGCTTAGTTGCTAGGGGGATTCTGGGGCAACTTGGCTCACATGCCAACAGAGAGAGCTCTGCGTGCCTGTTATGGTATGCATGCCATAAGTCTGCTACCACTGTCCTGGTGTTTACTGCTTTCTTTAACTGGAGATTCTGTCCATACTACTCAGGATGAGAACCTTAAATAAATTTACAGAACTTCTGAAGTCTACACTACCAAAGATATAAATCATGAGTGAGTTTATAGGAACACTAAAGCAAATTAACAGGGCCTGTACTGCAGCACAAGGAGGTCACACACTGGAAGGATCCAACAACCTAGACTAGTGGGAGAAGTGTATGTAGGGTGTGTATGTAGAGTGTATGCTTTTATAGCAGTTGCAAGCCTCTGATTAGTCCAAGTACAGGCTGTGTTTGGTGCAGAGCTCATAGCCTCAGCTGTCATAGTAGACATCTACTGAGGGACAAGAGGTGAAACAAGGGAATCTTCTAGAAGGCTAAAGAGGGGGAGGGGAATGTCAGCAATGAGCCCAGATCCCTCCTTCTATGATTTTAGCCATGCCAAAATGTTACCTCACCCTTCTTCAAAATGGCAAGAGTAAAAAGTGAAATGTGGGGTGGGAGTGAGGCACCATGATGGCATCAAGCTACACTCACATTGAAGTGGAGGTGAGTGGCCACGACAAGCACATTGTCCCAGCCCATTGGGAAGTGAAGGAGAACAAACAGAAGCGCCAGCCATTGACCAATTTATGGCCTCTTCTCCAGCTTGCAGGAGAAAATGGGAAATTGGGGTGCTTCTCCTCTGTCTCGCCATAATGAACTGGGGGCTTGTTTCATCCTCCTTGTTGGAGAAATACCTACTGAGGATGGTAGGGGTCCTCCCTACAAAACTTAGTAACATTGCATTTGCAAGGAAGGCAGAAACAAAAAACAGTGTATGCAAAGCACCAGAAGCTATTTTTCTTTTTCAACTAGGCATCTAAATAGGAAACTGATAGACAAGGCATCCAAAGACCTTAGGCCCATGCACACTGGCTGGATCACTTTGGGCAAGCCGCTTGTTGTGCCTGAATTTCAGCTCCATAAATACAGAATGAGGCACCACAACTGGTGATTCTGCCTAGATTTTCATAAAACCAACCTTGAAAGGTCTGTTAACTCCCTCCTGGGTCCTTTAAAAACTAAAGCTAATATGTTAGGAAACTTGATGGATGTAGAGGACCTAACTGTCCCCTGAGATGTATAGTCAGTGGTATGATATGGACATGGTGTCACAACTTCCACTGAGAAATATTCTCCATGGAGCAGGTAACAGTTCATGATGTCCAGCTCCAAGGCAGCTGAGGGAGTGGAGCATCAGCTGTGTTTTGGCAACTGTCAGTAAATCACATGCACCACTAAGATAACTTCCTTTTTACAACCATTCCTTAAGTGGATGTTCTGCTTCCAAAACCTGAGAACTGAGACTGTGAGGCTCTGAGAGGTTATATAACTTGTTCGTGGTCATATAGCTTGGAAGCATCAGAGCCAAGAGTAAAGTTCAGGTCACTCTCAAGACAAACTTTGGCTTTCTTGCTCTATCAGACTAACTTCACATAGATTTATTCTTATGATCATGATTATTATTATACTCAGAGAAGGCACAATGGGCTGAAAATGTGAGCCAGTAGAGTGGTAAGAAATTGGCTAACCCAAAGTTTTATTCCAAATGCAATCTGACTTAACATTTATTGAACGAGTAAATTAATGAATGCAGAAGAATGCAATCTACTAACTATAAAGAAATTTTGCCTGATGAAAGGCAGTTAGAATTTCTAGGAATTCACTTCTTCTCCCATGGGACACCTCCTTCTTCCATATGCACACCTACATCCAGGAGCTACCATGATTCATTACCAGGGTCCAGAAGGAACAGTTGTCACAAATCAACATTAGAAAAATTTTGCATAGAGTGAATAAAAACTAGGAGGTATGATAGTCATTATGAAACAAAATGAAAATGCTCAGAAGTAAAGGTCAACTGGGCTGTGGGAAAAGAAAAGGGAAAGAAGGGGAAATTATGTAAGTATGTATATACAGGATAGCTAACATAGTTGTACTACTGTCTTCTATTGCTCTACAGAAAGGAACAGTTAATGATTACTTGTTTGATCAATCTTGTATGTCTCTATTTGTTTTCCTAAGAAACCACTTTGAAGATATCAATAAGTACTACAACAACCATGGTTAATTTTCTGCAACTTTGTCTGTAACTCTGTTTTCTTTGTATTGTTTTTATGTTATTTTGTAAATGTATGTCTGTTAATATGTTTTCCTTCTTTTATTTTCTAAAAGAAAAAAATTTTTGCATCAATCCTCTTGTAATATAAATAAAAATTCAAAGAATATACACAATTAAACTTTTTAAATTAACTTAAAATGAAATAGTTCCCATTACTCATATTATTTTTCAGGTTGATATAAAAATAATATTTACTAACTAGCAGTCAATAAAACTTAATCTTCTAAGTGCTTAATGAAATCCTTGATATAGCTCAGCCCACATTATTCTCCAGCAACTGCCTGTTATATGCTGTTCTTACTACAGATGACATCAGGATCTCCTACATGGCACCAAGAGAACCTTATATTTTAAGAATGCTGACAGATAGTAGCTCCAACAATGTCAACTATGAAGAGATGCTATTCTCCACCCAGGAATACCATCCTCAAATTGAAACATAAACTAGAGTCATCACATCATGCCTTCCCTGCTAGCTTCCTATGCACCTTGCCCTACCCAGGAAGTAGTGCTTTCTAATCCTCTAACCCATCTGATGTTCTGTGTGTTATCCGGTGTTACATTCTGCACAACTGCCTCACATTTTAGCAGATCAATCTGCCAGTACATATTCACCCTTCTGTATAAAAAAACCATCAGGAGGCATCAAGATGGCAAAGTGGTAAGCAGCAGAGAAAGAGCCTCTCTTAGTGTTGCCATCCAGATGCTGGAATGTAGCAATGTGAGGAAGACAAGAAGGGGGGAAGTGTGATCCCTGGACCCAGGAAGGATCTGAAGCACAAATTGAAGTCCATGGAGAGAGTGAAGAAAAAAACTTCAACCATGAAGAAAGAAGTAGCCAGTGACATCTTCTCCCTCAGACAGGACTCACTACATGAGGGGAGCTATTCAAACGTGGACATACAGTGACTGTTGGCAACCCCAGAGGCCTCTACAGAGAGATGGATCAGTGGATACAAAGGACTGCACTAGCTGGTGGTGAGTGCTGAGGGATCAGTAATCCTGCACAAATGAGTGATTGACTGAGAACCATCTTAGAGAGAACCATCAGTGGAGCTCAGAACTCAGAGTGGCTTCTGGCACCCATCTAGCAGTTCCCAGCTGGAATCAGGCCCCAAAAATGTGTGCTGATGGCTACAGGCTAAATAAGTCTGATTTCAGCCAGAAGATGTAGGCTCACTGAGATTATCCACTACCTTGCCAAAGAAACTACTGCTGCCTTGCTGGAATAAATCAACAAGGATTGGAACTCTGTCTCCACACATTGTCTACTAGTAACAGCAGGGGCAAACCTGGGCATGGACTTTTTTTTTTTTTCTCTCTCTCTCATTTGTTTTTGTTGTGGTGGTGGTGGTCTTATTTTTGTTTTATGTCTTTGTTTTTTTCTCCTTCATTGTTTGATCTTGTTTTTATATGAGTTTTAATGTTGTTTCTAGCCTTTTTGTGGATATTGTTCTGTTCTGTCCTTTTTTATCTCTTCCTTCTCTCTTTCCCCTTTGTCCTCAACCTTATTTCTAATCTTTTCCTCTTCTTCTACCTCTCTAGTGTTCCTTAACCCCATTTAAATTTTAACCCTGGAGGGTAAAATTGATATATTAAAGACTTATATACTGCATTTAATTTTCTTGTCTGTTTTAGATTTTGTTATATAACTACAAATCTAATTCATACAGTTAAAGGTGAAAAATTAATGGTTACTCCAATGTTTCATTTTCCAGGTTGGGATTGATGCTACTATTATTGCTGATGGTACCACTTTATCCAAAAGTGACATAATTGTTCTAAACAGCTACACTTCCTAGTATTCTAAAACTGAGATTGGTTAAGTTTCATAGAAAATACTGTGACAGAGTACCAAAGAACCAGGGGCTAGTTCAAACAAGTAGCAACTTCTCATCCCCAAGAAATTGAAGACATGCAATCATGCAACAGATTCAAAATCCAAAAACCAGTAGGTGATATAACTCCATGGCACAGCACCTGCCTGGCAAGCACAGAGTCATGAGTTTGATTCCTGGTACCAAAAAAAAACAAAAGGATAATAAAAGAATCAGTTACACCTGGAAGATACCTCAAATAAGCAGTCATTTCCTAAGGATTCTAAATACTAGCAACAAGGCAACCCACCACAGGTAATGTATAAGCATCACCCCAGGAATTAAACTAAAAAAAGAAAAGAAAATGAGAAGATACTTAAACAGGATGCAACCCCAGACATCCAGTTCACCAAAGGCAAACCCAGAGGGTAATGAGGTGGGACAATCTAAAAGCCATCCATCTGGCCTCTCTGAAGTGGTAACAACAAAGCAATATTGCAGCTCTAGAAAAAAAATATCAAATAAGAAATTTCTCAGGTAACTGCAGAGATGGTTTCCACAATGAAAATCATATGTAGTGACTCTAGAGAAGATACAGACAAAAAACAGAGGAGTTTAAGAAAATTATGGAAGCCATGAATGCTCATCATAGGAAAGAAATGGAACCCATAAAGCAGATAGAGGCAGATATCCAGGAGAATAAAATTCTATTGAAAGTATTCATAGCACATTAAGCCAATGTGAAGAAAAGATCTCAGATATAGAAGACAAGCTTGTAGTTAGTGATCTTGAAAAGGAAGATTCCTTAAAAATGGTAACGGACCATGAGAATTCAATCCAGCAACTGTTAGATGAGGCAAAGAAGACTAACATAAGATTCATTGGAGTCAAGGAAAAGGCAGGAGATAGCACAAATGATATAAAAAATTTTGTTCACAAATGTCATGCAGAAAAATTCTCTGGAAGAGAAAAAGAATTTGACATACAGTAATTGAGGCATATAGAACTCCAATTAGCTATGATCAAAAATTTCATAGCCAGGCGTATCATACTTAAGATTCCAGAAATGCAACACAAGAATAGAATCTTACAAGCTGTTAGGGAAAAGAAACAAATCACCTATAAAGGGGAGCCCATCAGAATCACAGCTGATTTCTCAGCGCAAACTCTCAAGTCAAGGAGAGCTTGGAGTAAAGTATTTCAAGTCCTAAAAGAAACCATCCTTTAACCTAGATTGATGCACCCCACAAAACTATCTTTCAAAACTAATGGACAAATGAGATATTTCCATGAAAAAGAACATCTGAGAAAATTTATGACGACCAAACCAGCACTACAAAATGTTTTGAAGAGCATGCTAGAAAGAGAAAACAAGGACTACAACTCTATGAACCACAACAGACAAAAGCCACCAAGCAAGACAAGCAAACTGAGGGAGAAAAAAATAGAGGGGAAGCCAACAACAGGAAAATAGCATGAAAAGGATTAGCCAATACATATCAATTATAACCATCAGTGTTAATGATCTCATTTCACCAATCAAAAGACACAGACTGGCAGAATGGATCAAAAAGCAAGATCCTGGGCCAGGGATATAACAAAGTGGCCCAATGTCTGCCTGAAAAGCTCGAGGTCATGAGTTTGATTCCTGATACCCCCAAAAAAGAAGCAAGATCAAACAATATGCTGCATACAAGAAAGAAATTTAATTTAAAAAGAAATTGATAGACTGAAAATCAAAGGATGGAAAACAATATTTCATCTGATGAGAATCCAAAAAAAAAGCAGAGGTAGCTACTCTATTTTCTGACAAAGTGAATTTCAAGCCCAGACTGATTACATGAGATAAAGAAGGTCACTACATCCTTGTAAAGGGAACAATCCAAGAGGAAGAGATGACAATTGTAAATATATGTGTAACAAATACCAGTGCACCCAACTATATAAAACAAATATGAAAAATTAAGTAAGCACTAAAACAATTGTATTGGGGATCTCAATACCCCACTGTCAAAAAAAGACAAGTTAACTAGAGAAAAAGATGACAATAAAATATTAGAACTGGACCAAACTTTGGAACAAATGGACTTAGTAGATGTCCACAGAGTGTTCCACCCCACAACATCAGAGTACATGTTCTCAGCTGCACACAGAATGTTCTCCAAAACAGGCCACATACTAGCTCAC
>NW_004955477.1:8009178-8059051 GCF_000276665.1 Chinchilla lanigera | reverse complement strand
GCAAGGATGTTCACTTTCTCCATTCTTATTCAACATAATCTTGGAAACTTTAGCCAGAGCAACTAGACTAAAAGAAGAAATAAAGGGAATAATGATAGGAAAGGTAAAAGTTAAATTATCACTATTTGCAAATGACATGGTACTCTACATAGATGACCCCCAAAACTCCACTAAAAAGCTGCTAGATTTAATAAGCAAATTTAGTAGCATAGCTGGATACAAAGTCAACACTCAAAAATCAATAGCCTTCCTGTACATAAAAAAAAAGTTCATTGAGAGAGAAATCAGGAAAATAACACCTTTCAGAATAGCATCCAAAAAAAATGAAATACCTAAGAATCTATCTAACAAAGAATGTAAAAGACCTCTTACATTGAAAACTATAGTACTCTGAAAAAGGAGATTGAAGAAGATATCAGAAAATGGAAAAATATCCCTTGCTCTTGGGTAGGAAGAATCAATATACTGAAAATGGCCATACTTCCAAACTGTTACACAGATTTAATACAATTCTGATCCAAATTCCAACAGCATATCTCACAGAATTAGGAAAGCAATCCTAAAATTCATTGGAACAAGGAAAGACCTAAAATAGCAAAGTCAATTCTGGGTAACAAAGACAAGGCAGGGGGCATCACAATCCCTGACTTGAAATTATACCATAAATCTACTCTGAAAAAGAGAGCATGGTACTGGCAAAAACACAGACCTGAAAATCAGTGGAACAGATTAGAAGATGCAGAAACAACTCTAAACATACTCAGCCACTTTATCTTTGACAAAGGTGCCAAACACATTCCCTGGAAGAAACATAGCCTCTTTAATAAAAAGTGTTGGAAAAACTGGCTCTTCACATGCTGAAGATTAACACTGAACCCATATCTTTCACCGTGCACTAAGCTAAATTCAAAATGGATCAAAGACCTGCATATTAATATAGAACCCTTAAATCTGCTGGAAGATAGAATACATAAAACTCTTGAAGATATTGGTGCAGGCAAAGACTTTATGAATAATACCTTAATTGCACAGTAACTATCATAAAAAATCAACAACTGGGATCTCATTTTATTAAAAAGCTTTTGCACACCAAGGGAAACTACCAACAGAATGAAGAGATAACCTACAATGTGGGAAAAAATGTTTGGGGGCTTTTCTTAAGACAAAGGAATACTATCGAGAACATATGAAGAACTCAAAAAAGTTCAGACCTCTCAATTTAAAGACCCAATCCAAAAATGGGCATCTGAGATGAATACACACTTCTCAGATGAATACAAACACCAAGTAAATATATGAAAAGATGTTTCACATCATTGGTCACTCAAGAGATGCAAATTAGAACAACACTGAGATTCCATCTCACCCCAGAAAGAATAGCTATCATCGAAAAATCAAGCAATAACAAATGCTGGCAGGGCTGTGGGGGAAAAGGAACATTTCTCCACTTTGGTAGGAGTGTAGACTGGTGAGACCACTATGAAAATCAGTATGGAGATTTCTCAAAAAAATATAATTAGAGGTCCCTTTTGACCCAGCTATTACCCTTCTGGGTATCTTCCCTGAAGAACTAAAAACCACACCACAGTGATATATGTGCACCCATGTTTATAGCAGCACAATTTGTAATAGCTAGATCTTGGAAACAACCTTAATGGTCATCAACAGAGGAATGGATAAAAAAGATGTAGTCTTTTTATACCATGAAATACTACTCAGCCATAAATAAAGATAAACTTGAAACTTTTATAGGTAAATAGATGCAACTCAGGACAATACTCAGAAATGAAATAAACCAGGTGCACATGTGCAAACATTGTATTGTCACCCTACTGTGAATAACTGAAAGAGTAAATAAGATCCAATAGGTACAATAGATATTATAAAATGGGAAGAAACTGTTCAAAGGGAAAGAGAAACTGGGATGGGGGAAATGAGTTAAGAAAGAGAAAAGGAAAAAATAAATAAATATATATATATATAATAGTTAAGATAGTTATACTACTAATTTATCTTAGTTCATTGAAAAGAAAGGTTTGTGTTTATTTTTTGGATAATTAAATGCCTATATCTTGTACTCTAACTAATTTAAAGATAATAATATGCAATGTATTAACCATCGTTAGCCTCCTACTATCTTGTTTTGAAATTTTGTGGGGTTTTCCCTTTAAAATAAAAAAAATCAGTTACAAAAAAAATTAAAATAAAAAATAAAAACACTCATCACCTCCAGATGTCAAGTGGACATGATGTCTGAGGAGAAACTAAGGGTCACCAAAGGAAAATGTATCTGAAGACCAGCAGTGCAACTGGACCCCACCAACAAAGCAAATGCCCATACCCTTGTACATGCAGAGACCCTTACTGAGTCTGGCAGGTGTGTTCTTGGATTGTTTTCCCTGACTTCATTATTATAGGTCAAAGTCACAGGTGGGAAAAAAGGCAGAGTCATAGGTCTCTGATTGATGAGGGCAACATTTTCCCTTCTGTGCTTGCCTCAGCCCACATTGTCCATTTCTCACATTGTACCTCCTTAGCTTTCCCAACTGTCCTCTAAAGATGGAACCATCAAGGGTAGCAGCAAGATAAATCTCCAAAGATGTTTCTAAAAAAGAAGCTGAACTTCAATGTGATGCTGCCTCAAACCATCACTTGGCCCTCTGGGATGGTGGGTAGCTTTCAGGAACTAGGGTCCGTGCTGTGCCTAAGGACCATGGTTGTGAATTTATAGAGAAGACTGCACAAGGCAGTGATGTTCTTGATGTGACTGTCATTGAGAGTAATTCAGAGTATCACGGTAGGGAAAAAAACCACCACCCTCAAATGTTCTAACAAACCTAACTTTGTACCAAAACAATTACATTGTCCAGTTTTATTTGTTTTTCCTCTCCATAAAACATACTGACAGGGCAAGGTTCATTTAGGAAGGAAGGAAGGAAGAAAGGAAGGAAGGAAGGAAGGAAGGAAGGAAGGAAGGAAGGAAGGAAGGAAGGAAGGGAGTTTAGCACATACTCCACATAGTTATGGGATTACAAAAGACATGTCTGTGTATAGTCACAACCAGGTCCAATACCTGCTTACTTTCAACCCTGCAAACTAAAACAGATAATCCATACCCATAACCTCACAATATTGTATTAATTCCAGGGATCAAAGAGATTAAGGTTGACTTTTAATACCCTATGTTACAGTACATTTGAATCAGTACATTTTAATACAATCTCAGATCTACACCATTGACCCTAGAATTTCGTGAACACTTCATTCACATATTCAGGGTTGCTGGCTTCTCATGTTTACTGGGTTAAAAATCAGGATAGATGCTGGACAACATCTTAGAGTCAAACATGTATTTTTTAGAAAAGTGAAGATGCTATGATACACATTTTTTTAAAGGGACTATTTTCCAAGGAGATTGCATTTTCTGAGAAACAGTTAACGCTCCCGTACAGAAAGTCCTAAGCAATCACTTTTGTTAGAAACACCTGCTTGCAGGATCTCCTTGGCTGGCATCTGGATGCTGGATTTGGGTGAGTTCCTCTAACTCCCCAGCAGAACAGGAGTGACTCCCACTGCCTGACTATGTGTGTACAAACATGAGCTTTGTGCTGGCCACCTGCTTTCTTCTTGTAGGCTCAGACTTCCAGTATGTTCCAGGCAGAGTTATCCCTGTGACCAACCCTGATGAAAATCTTCGGCAGAAACCTGGAACACCTGCCACTGTATTTTTCTTGCAGACTTTTCTTGGGAGAGGAGATGATAAAGAGACCAGGACTCGAGTGCTTCCAGATTCCACCTATATCTTTCACCTACATCTTTTTTCCTCATGATCTAGTCATATATCCTTTCCTTGCCACAGTAATAAACCTTAGCCTTGAGCACAACCACATGTTGAAGCCGGTGAGTCGCAGCCAACCTCGGCACAAGGGGTGGTCCTGGACCCAAAAACACTCTTAGCCCCTGACTTGATTTTAACTTCTGAAGAGCATCCTCCTGGCAGAGGCTTTTGCTCTCTATTTCTGTTTTGGAGTTTAAAAGGTGAGGAGATTAGGAGTCCAGGCTGCCTTGAAGGGCTGTGCTCTGGAAGTCACCCTTAGGCGGGTACCATCTTTGATACCATCACAGAGAACAATTTGTTTGAGTTTTGTAGCAAAATCAGCTTTCCAAGGGCTACTACCCAATGCAGAAACTGCTCTCTCCACCAGAACAAGGGCCACCTCTGAGAAGTCAGTGTTGGGTTAACACCAGTTTGTCTTCAAGCAAATGACAGAGATAGGAAAAGGGACTCTGAGACTTATCTAAAAGGGACTGTAGTAGTAGGGGGAGCTCCGTGCAGTTAGGAGGAGATGTGGACTGGGTGTTTGTGTCACCCCAAGGTGACAGTATTAGCAGATGGAGCTTTGGGGATGGTGATTATGTCTTGCAAGTGAAGTCTTCACAAATGAGATCAGTGCCCCAATAAAAGGAACCCCAGAGAGCTCTCACCCAGTTTCCCCCACATCAGACCACAGGGAGGAGGTGACCAGAAACTCCCCAGAACTCGATCAGGCAGGCCCCTCATCTCTGACCTCCAGGCTCTGAAACTGTCAGAAATAAGTGTCTGTTGTTTATAAACTAACCAGTGCGATATTTGATTAGAGTAGCCTGAAGGTACTTAAGCTGGGGAAAGTCCTGGTACCTTAGTGATAGGATCTTAAATATCCTCAAAGAGGAAACCTGGAGATCAAAGCCAGACAGGTCAGGAGGATCCTTAAAAAGTGGACACACAAGCAGGACCCCACAATCTCATGCCCGTGACAGCAAGGTCAGGGGAGGAGCTAGGAGCCACCGAGACTGGCTGGGGGAAGGAAGAACTATCACACTATTGAGGCCCATAGTAGAATTTCATTTGCTAGCTAATAGTCACTAAACATGAGTATATCCTGGCCTAATGCATAGTGTCATTTCCAAGCAATTCTTGTTTCCCTTTAAGATCTAGAACTCCAGTTAGCCAAGCCCACATGAAGTGAGTGTAGTCAAAAGCTTGCCAAAGAGGACTACAGATGGCAGGCCACACTGCTTCTGCAGAACTGACAGGTGGACAGCACACTCCACAGCCCAGGGCAATGAAACTGCCCTGAATGTCTGTCCAGATCATCAAACATAGACAAAAGCTGGATCTGAACTGAGGCCCCCAGGCCCTCACAGGATATCCTGTATCAATGTGGCATCCCACCTGGTTGGTTTCACACTAAGAATAACTTTCAAAGAGGGCTTGAGTAAAACAGAGGTGGTGGGTTACTTTCATCCTTTAATTCACCAAAGGAATTTCAAATCAAACCCAAGGAAGCTTGTGCTTTTTAAGATTGTTTACATTCTTTTGCATATGAAAGGAAGCCCTGCACTGAAGAGCCATGAAGCTCTCAGTGACTCTTCCACTTGGCAAAGGCCAGGTCTCTGCAAGTGGAGGAACACAATGGCAGGTGGTCTCTGGATGGGCTGGGGAGGGGTGAATTTTGTGGAACCTCATTCTTCAAGCAAGAGCATTCAAGCTTTTCTGCCTGCTGGGTTAGAGGAGCCTGGAGAGAGATGGATTGCCTCTTCAAAAGGCTGTGAGGCTTTGAGTGTAGACCCTATTTATAACAGGATCTAGACAATTTTAACAAGTAGTAGCCTCCAGACAGGACATTCACATGCTGAATTTTCCATGCTCTGCAGTTCTTACCTTACCTTCCTTGTCCATTTCATTGCCAGTTAGCACAGACTGAAGAAAGAGGCTGAGGGAAAAGGTGAAATGCAAAACTGACCAAGCAAATCACCCTTTGCACCTGCCATGAAAACTGGGTGGAGGAATTTGAAACAAATGATGCTAATAACATTGAGGATGATCTGTGGCTCCCTTCCTTCCCCAGTAACTAAGATGTAATCACATTTTCATAAACCACAAAGGAATTAACAATTAGAGTGGTAATGACTATGTCTCTAGTAAGTATTTGAATATTTCACGATTGGTATCCTATGTTTATTTCACAACCTAAAAATTGATAATTTATGAGTCAAACAGATTCAGATACTGGGGTAACAACATAATAAATTACTATGTCATGTTTATCAATGCCAAGCACTAACGTGTCTTGAAATATGTTGTAGCAGCTGCCATAATTGAAAAGAAAATGGTCAATTGAGCCTGAACTGCATGGGGTTGTTGGATTACTTTACTATAAGCTGCATCTTAGATTGAAAAGCATTTATAAATATTAAATAGCACAAAATAATCAAGGCGTTATTCTCTTAAAATGAAATATGCCCCCTGTGCTGTATGAGAAATGTATAAAGATTTAACATAAAAGCCATTATGAAAAAATAAAATGTAGTTAGCAATGTGGTTATGACCTATACTCATTAATAGCTATGTCTTTTACCAAACTGATCCAGGATCCCACTGCCACAGCTGGTGACAAGTCCCTACTTTTGAAGGCTTTGGACTCTCCCAAGGTAAAATATTTGGGCACAGAATAATACTATTAATGACAGGAGACACTGTTTCCTATTCATAACAAAATGACAGTCCTTATAACTGAGGCTTTGTGCTAGAGTCAAAATTCTTCTTTGGAATGACAGTGGCATCCTATTTTCTTTTACTAGTATCAGCCACTGAATTATTCTTTCTCTTCCAAGGTAACCAAGATTGCCTCAAAGATCTCTCTTCTCAAAAGGAAAACTTTTGAGAAGTTTTTGCTGGTCAGTCTTGTCGTGTGATACAAATCCCAAGCCTGGATCTTACACACCCCCAAAAGCCCCATGGCCCTGGTTCTACCAGTCCCAAGCAGGCAGATTCAGGGACTAGAGGTGGCACTGAGACCTGATAGCGCTTATGTCATCCTTTCCCTGCTGGATACTCTTCAGCTTCTGAAGCAGGGAGGCACCCACTCTGGATGGTGGCCTCATTCACAGGATAAGTGCCCTCAATATAACTTATCCAGTGAGTTAAATGCATGTTCCATTTATCTATTACCTACCATAGGTTCAATTTGTCTACTATTGTATTATTTGTGTGTGTGTGCATACACATATCCTGATAAAAATGCATTGTTTACAATAGATCAGGCCAAAAACGTTTGTAAACCTCTAGTTTAGAAGGAATACATTAGATGTGGGTGCTTGGCTCTCCACTCTAGACCATTGTGATAATTAGCCACCCTAGAACTCTATAAATCCTCTTTACATCTGTGTGATCACTAGAGGGTGACCTACCAGGTCTCAGACATCCCCTCCCAGTTCCTCCATGTAATGACAGGTGGCCTCACTAGAGGTGGACCCTCTTGTTGTTAGAAAACTCCCACCCGGCTTGGGGCTTCTAGAGGCTCTGCCCTTTCCTACAAGCCTTCTTCCTGCTTAAGAAAAAGCAAGCACAACTACATTTCAGAGACAGGAATGTTACTGGCAAATGCAACCGAATACCCTACTAACTACACAATTTTCAGTGTGTATCCTGTTATATTCAGTCTTGTTTGCTAAAATAACTACCTTTGTATAGACTCTATGTTACCATTTTTCCTTTGAGCATTATGCTAACCTTAAACATTCTCCTCTTCATATTGCAACACTGGTCAGCAATGCTCCTTCTCGCTAACACTTTCCCCTTGGACCCTGTACCCACTGTTTAGGAAAAGATCATCTCTTTCTGGCAATGAGACCATGTTTCAAAGCTATCTCAATTTTTCCTGCTTCAAGATAGCAAAAAAAAAAAAAAATTACATGCCCCATCCCCACAGACCTCATTGCATTTATCAGAAAATGGAACTAACAGCCAGAATGTGGGGCAAGGGTGGTGAGGGAAAGGGACTGCGCGAACATGGCTCAGGTGCTATTTCATTATGGAGCTGAAGAATATGTCCTCTTCATGGCCTTATTTTTTTTCCTAATTTTTCACATTGTGGATCCTTTATTTTTTATGGTATAAACTACTATCAATGATCATGAACTTTACTACACTGATAGTATTAAGAATATAAGAGTTCACTACTTGGAAGGCCATGTGAATGGGTCCAGAGAGGAGGCTGTGTCCAGACAGTGCCAGCTCAGGTCTGGGCACCCACACCAGGAATGTACATCACTCGCCTATCACCTGGTGGCCACCACTTCAGTCTTTCACTTCATTCAGCAAGTATCTGCAGGGAACCTGTTCCTTCTTTTGCAGCTGGTTTATCCAGGTGAGCATTCCACAAGATGAGGGGGTTGGAGGCTCTGGGGTCTGCAGAAAGGGATGCCTTCATGCTCTGTTTCCCTCATGCTTCTCACCCCAGTCCCCACTTTGTTCCATCTCCCTGCTCATGCTTCTCCTGCTTTTATGGAGGAGACATTTAATGAGTCGTTTAATTCAGCCTAATTCTCCCAATTTAGGTCGCTGTCGCCTTGGGGAGGCTGCTTCACACTTGGAAACAGCCGGAGAAGCCTCTGGTGCTCTCCCTAGGGACCCGGCTCTTCACAGCTGTCACCAGAGCTGCCATTTATCCTTTGTTCTCCATGGAGACTGAAAACAGGGAGACGGCCTCGCTGGTTCCAAGTGACATCTGCAAAACTGGCTTGCAGTTCACAACTTCCAGAGACTCTGTGAGCAGCACCCAGGCCAATCAAAGCTGCTAGGGAGATCCTAGAGACCACCACCCAGCCTACAGAGGGGCACAGAACCCTGGGAGTCACTGTTTTCAAAAGAAACATCAGCTCCATGTTTGCCTCTGATGTTTTACAGATATCCATACATAAACCCAGTGAAAAGCCTCCAGACATTCTGCAGTTACAGGGCTTTACTTCTGTCTTCTTTTTTTTTTAACCAGTATTTCTTCTGGGCTGCACCAATCAAGTAAGAGAAGTCCATGATATATGAGCAAACTCACTCAAAATTCTTGGGGTTCACTGCATGTCATTGAAAGTAACTCAAGGCCCTTAAGAATCCTTTAGTATGGGCCATGCAGCAGATGCCTGTAATTCCAACACTTGGATGGCTGAGACAGGGGGGTTGCCACAAGTTCAAGGCCAGCCTTAACTACAAGAGAGACTCTGTCTCAAAAATAAAAAAGTCCCTCATGCCTGGAAAGCATCAAACTTCAGGTCACCAGTCCTAGCTGACAAGCCACTGGACCCACGTACTCCACACATGCAGCACATGTGTGCACGTGCATGCGCGCACACACACACACACACACACACACACACACATGTACAGGAAGACCAGAAGTAAAAACAATATCTGTTAATGGCTTTCCATGCATGAAGGGACATCAAGATCACTCCATTATCTGAGATAATGCTCACAGAGTACCTGCTGCAAAACTAGACATAAATTTGTGTCTTTTTCTACGTTGTTCCCTGTTTCAAAGTTTTCACACTTATAGAATTATTAATATTTCCATAAAAGCTGGGATCTACAGTCAAATGCTCTACCACTGAGCTATACCCCATCCGGGCTGGGACCTACATAGTCAAAGCAACCAAAGATTTTCATCTTGCATTCAATCTCTGCAATCAGCCCCAGGACAGGTTCCATCTCACAGCGCTTTCCCAGATGAGCCAGCAGCCCTACTAAGCCCTGGGTAGCTGTGAGCAAGTGGAGTGAGACTCAGGAAGGAGCAACCCTCACAAGTGTTCAGTGCTAGTCTCACATTTCACAATGAGGCAGTAATGTTTCCCAGCTTTGAATTAACAGTGTTTTCCCTTAAAAGTTCCACTCATCCCAAGAAACATGTCCCCCTAGGATGCTGACTATGTAAACCTGACAAATGGCCAAATCGAGAAATCAACACTACTTTAGGAAGTCAACGCTGATTTTCTGCACACAGGCCAGCCCAGCAGCAACGCTGAGTGATCACCAGATGAAATGCTCCATCACTGCTAATGTGACATGACAGGACTATTTTCTCTCCCCCAATCAGGTACTGGGCAAATGCAAGAGACTGGACTCCCTGGCAGCAGCCAGTCCACTGGAAAATAAGTATTAAACAGAGCAAAACAAACCTTATCTTCGGGTGGAGACACATTTTCAGAGGGAAAAATGCATTTGTAGTGAAATAGCTTCAAAATGACATGGTGGGGTCAAACTCTGCTGCTACCTGAAGTGACCAAATGCTTACCCTGATTTCTTTCCCTTCATTTGTCTGCACTCTCTTTCCAAGTTGCTATTAAGAAGTAAATACACAGAGGCCAGCCTGCTAAGGAGCTCCCTGTGGCCACAGGTATCCCTCAGAGTTCCTTGTTCGGACTATACCCTGCTTTTGGAAGATTGGAAGTAACAGGTCTTCAATTTTAGATAGTTAAAAAGAGACCCAAATCAAAAGATGACTCTTCAGAGTAACCCACGGCAGAAAGAGAAATGTGAGCTGATCATTCTGTCCTTTCCAGTAAGACTCTGGCTCCTGAAACAAGCTGAAAGGCTGAGAACAAAATGTTTGCTCATGTAAGCATTTGCTGAACAGGTATTGTGTGCCAAGCAGTGGGGTAACCAAGAAAGGTGACGCATGGACCTGCTACCCTAAGTGAACCCACAGTGAACGGCTACCCTAAGACACAAGTGGCAATGTGAGATGTACATGCTGATGTGGTTCCATCAATACTGAAGGAGGGAGGGAAAGAATGAGAAGGGAAAGATATGATAAAATAATTATCATCCACACAAGACAGAGGCAGAGGGATGTGTGGGCCCGGAGAGAATGGAGGGGCAGAAGTCTAAAGCAGAGATGAAGAAAAGAGCTCCATGGGACAGAGAGACCAGGTCTCTGCTCCAGTCCCAGAGAGTGACATCAACAGTAGGACAGAAGACAGCAGAAGAAGGAGTGAGAAGAAGAAAGAGGAGTTGGCCACTGAGATGGGAATGGAAGCAACGAGTGAGAAGAATTCAAAAATGACTTTGATTATGGGTCTCATAAGACTAAGACTCCTTTCTCCAAGACAAGAAGTCAAAGAGAAAGGCTCGCATGAGGATTGGAGTATGAGACGTAGTGGGACATGGACAGGCAGATAGCCAGGAGCTCAGGAGGCAGATCTCAACTGGAGCTGAACCTGATGTTGGCATAAATCAACGAGAACAGTGGACAAGACCGAATCAGTGTAGAAGTGGACTATGGGGGAGCCCATCTGTAAAACATCAGCATCAGTGGAGGGTAGGGGTAGGCTAAGAAGCTGAAAAACCAGAAACACTATGGGGTGTTGAGGAGTTTGCTAAGGGCAGATAGGCACCAGACAACATGGACTGTATGACAAGTACGTGATTTTCCTGCAGTGCCACTCAGCAGCATCAGTGGTGAGGAAGCCAGGTGACTAGGTTGCCTTGCTTGGCTAGCAAGCCTCTTCTGTAGATTTCCTCTCTGCTGGATGCTATAGAGAGGACAAAGGATAAGAAAGGAAGGACTTCAGGTTCAAGAACCCAAAATCTAATGGAGAGGTAAGAGGCACACACATTAAGCATATTGATAACAGATCATGGATAGTCTATATTCTCTAGTAGGCTAACAGCAGTAATTTCTTCAAAGAGACACAGCAGGAGAAAGTTTGTAAAGAAAGAGAATAGAGTCTTTAAGGAAAAGGCATACTAAGATAACCACCAGTAAAAAATAACCACAAGCAATCAGGTAGTTTTAAAGTCCACATTATGAATAATTATACTAAATTGAAATGGTATAAAAATCAATTAAAAGACATAAATGCTAGGTTAAATAAAGAAGCACAACCAAAATACACACTGTCTGTAAGAAACCCACTTTAAATATAAAGGTGTAAGTACCTATCTGCACGTTAAAAGTAAAAGGATACAAAAGAAAATATTGTATGATACTAAGAAAAAGAAAGAAATGTGGAGTGGCTATATTAAGACTGCAGTAATGGGAATGCTATCAGAGATAAATGGGAACATTTCATAATGCTGAAGGAACTAACTCACCATGAACACAGACAATCCTAAATATTGTTATACCTAACCACAAAGGTGCAAAATGTAGCAAACAAAAAAATGAAGAGAACTAAAAACCAAAAGTAGAAAAATATATCTATATATAAGTATGTCAAAACTTCAGCAATCCTGGATGAGTGACTCAAGAGAAAGTAGATCTAAAATCAGCAAGGATATGGAACATCTGTATGCCTCCAATAATCAACATGACCAGACTGGCATTTACAGGGCATTACCTACAATGATAGCAGGGTACAGATTCTTTTTAAGAGCAAATTAAACACTAAGGCCATACTGTGGGCCTTAAAACATATCTCAGAGAATATTTTTTTAAATTAAAATTATACAAAATTTGTTCTCTGACTGGAATGGACTTAAGCTAGAAATCAGTAACAGAAAGATATCTGAAAAGCGCCAAATTCCAAATTAAACAATATACTTCTAAAAACCCTCAAGTCATAGAGGAAGTCATGAGGGAAATTAGAAAATGTTTTTAATTGAATAAAAATGAAAACATGCCATATCAAAACATCTGGGATACAGCTACGGTGATGCTTATGGAGAAATTTTTAATAGGAATTTCTGAAAATGGAAAGGAAGAAAGTCTCAAATCAATGATCTAAACAAGTTTCCACTATGCAGAAATAGAAAAAAAAGTGAGTGAAATCCAGAAGAGAGAAAATAATACAGAACAAAAATCAAATAAACTAAAAACAGAAAAAGAATGAAAAGAGAGATTGCTACTGTCTTCACTCTGATTCTAATGATTTTAAGACCCAAGGCTGTGTCTCCAGCCTCAATGTGTCCTCCAGATGGAAACTATAGATCCTTCAGCCCCTTGAACCCAACCTGCTCTAAAATGCATCATCATCTTTCTCCCTACCTGCTTCTAATCCACCTACATGCCCAAGCCTGAGTCCTGGAGACTGTCCTTTTCATCTTTCTCACCATCTCCACATCCAAACAGTCGTTAAATGAAAATGCTTATACAGTGGGCCCTCAAGTGATGACTGGGTTGACATACTAACAACTTGGGTTACAACCAGAATTTTAGATTTAACTTATAACCAAAGTCTTGAGTTATGACCCAAATGCCAGAAGCCTGTGCTTCCAGATGGTCTCAGGTACAGATTTAACCCTCAAAGAGCTCTGGAAAGAATATTATACCATCCTTTCCTATATGTGATTAATTGAGAAATCCTCAGCCAGTGTCTCCCTAAAGACACTGAGATCTGCCTGTACACAGGACAGAGACTTTGAAGGCTCAGTAGAAGAGTCTGGGCCTTTAATTGACAGCCTAAGTTACAATCAGCCCTCAGAAACAAATTGAGTTTGTAAGTACAGGGTCCCCTATACCTCCTACAGCTCCCTGTTATGTACCCACAAGTACTGCTCCTAAGTACACCCTCTTCTTCCATCTCCCAGGGCTGTAATATCCCCATCATGGTGCCCCATCCAATTGTCAACCTCTAAGCAGCCCTAGTGACCTCCAAACTGCCAATATGACCAAGGACCTAAGATCCAATGTTGAGAAGACAGACTTGGAGTTGGGCAGGTCCAGTTCAAACTCAGAGAGCACACACACAACAATTAAAATATACTCTTAAACAGCCCTACATAGACCTTTGATTCCTACACTTAAGAAAACTACTTAAAAACAATAACTTTTGTATTTTCTTAAATTGAATACACTGCTCCCATAAAAAGCCACAGTGCAGCAATCCCTGTTAAGAAAGCAGAAAGTAACTCTTAGTGCTTCACTTCTTGCCACACTGAGATCATTAGGTCATAGAAAAGGTACACAAAATGGCCTTGACTTTAAAATACCAACTCTAATGTTCTAGAAGTGCTGTCATGGTAGAGTCAAGAGCAGCCATAAGCAACGTGCTGCCATGAGGTAGATTTCACACAGAAACATGTGGGTTGTTTTTACCTGAAGCAACAGTTCATTTGGGGGAGATTTTTGCTTTTGGTTTTGGTTTTTTAATTCAGTTAAACTGGATATTTAGCTGAATGACCCAGTGTTTTTGTTTGTTTGCTTGTTTCAGTTTGAGTATTTTGTTGGAGTGGAGAAACCAGGCTGGTTATTTCAGTGCATGCTTGGTGGGAGGGACGGGGCTGCCAGGGCACACACTGGCACCACTGGGCGCACACCAAAGCCTTAGGACCCAGGACCCTTGCCTGCACCTGTGTGCAAAACACAGAGGCGCTACTTGACATGGGCTGATATGGCACCACAAGGATTTCAAATAACCCAAGCAAGGGAACCTGTGTTTACTTTCTCGATCACTAGAAGTGGTTCACAGGCGAAGAGCATAAAATGTTGAAAGGAAAAGGAAAGGAAAGGACCACATAATTCTAAAGCAAGCTTTACTTGACCAAAAGTTAGTTGTTTTCACCTTTAGCTAGCTTGTACTCAGATGCTGATTTTTAGTGGGACCCACTTGTTGAAACTGAAACTACTAAACTTATTGCCACTGCTCCTAAAGAACAGTGAAGCTCATTTTAATCAGTGCCAAGGACACTCTACCAAAGAAAATCCAATGTCAGAGAAACCACACTTCTAGAGCTAGGAAAGGCCACCATGGACAATGAAAGGGGAAGCCCTGCCACACCCAGTGTGTCCTCCCAGGCTCCTCAGAGATCTCATTTGTGTGTCTCCTCCTGCTAAAGAGAAGGAAAAGACTGTGTGTTACTTTGCATCCTGACAGCACAATAGGGGCTAAAGCAATGTTTTAAGGTTTGAAAAGAAATGTAAACAGACAATTCTGAAATCCCTGGGAGTCTCTCTGGATCACAGCACAAACTGAGCACAGTTTCTCTGTCAGAATATATGCATATTGCCAAGAACATCTACTTCTCTACATAATGTAACTTTCAAGCAATAAAATCAAAGTCAGACATTTGAGAGCACTGGGGTACCATAGAGACAGACCCCAATACCACCAGTGCTTGGAGCCAGGATGCGCTACTTGTCTGCTTCATGGAAACCCCCACAACAGAGATCAGAGAGGACCCCTCAATGCTGCCTACCACTTCCCCGTCGCTTGGGAGCTACAGGCTCGGTGAGTTGGAGCTGAGTGTGGTAAAGGGCACAGAAGTGGGAGCAAGGTGTTCTCCTTGTAGACATGCGTCCTGTTTCAGCAGATGCACGAAGAGTATAATTATGAACGTTAATGAATAAATCCAAAGCTACCCTTACGTTCCTCTGACCCATAAACTGGGTGCCAATAAGAGTGGCTTTTGGAGAAGAAGGGAAAAAGGATAAAAAAAACAATAGTTTTCACTCAGTGACACACTTAGAGATGAGGACTCCGTTCAAAGTGGTAGACAAGCCCAGGAGACTGAGGTGACTGCCAGCCTAGGCCCACACAATATGTGGGGTTACCAATGTGGATGAATAACAGATAGGACATCATTTTTCAAATAAAGGAAAATCCTTTCCTCCTTTTCTCTCCCTGCCTGCTCCGCTAGAAGGAAGGCCTCAGGCTGCAGCTGAAGGCAAGCCTCAGCCCAGGAAGGTGCACCTGCCAGGCAAACCAACCTCCATGGGAGGCCCTGGAGGATGTAGGCACATCACCTCCAGAAGCAGACAGGCAGAAAAGACATCCTAAAATTTTTCTTGGCCCATCTGCCCAAGAACCCCTGCTGAGTGTCTGAGGAAACCCCGGGAGGTAGAGGGGATATTCAAGTCAAGTCACCAGTTATGAGTATTCCAGAAAGTACATGAAAAGCATATACCAGTAAGAAAAATGAATGTTTTGGGGTATTTACCATGTGCCAGTCACTGTACTAAGCCTTTCTCATATGTCACCTCAAGAATATCTCCACGCTCTGGGAGGAGGCAAGCTTGCTCATGTAATTAAGGAAACTGAGGCTTCACAGGGCCAGTCCCTTGCCCAATGTCATTCAGCTCGTATTTGTCAGAGCAGGGTTCTGGTCCTTTCTAAAATCTAGGGCCACAAATATGGAGCCATTCAACCAAGGAGCTGCATAACACAGGGTTTGGGGGCCTTAGTACCTCTTCCACGTGACAGGAGGAAAGGGGTGTATGATTGGAGTTTCACCCTTGAGGACTGTTGGGCACGCACAGAGTTCTGGCTTTAGCCATATATCAGCCAATCCCAGGTGACTTTACATACCCATGGATTTTTAGCTTCTTTTATGTCAGGGCCTTGACATAAGCCTGGCATTCTCCAAAGTTCCACAGTATGAGTGTGAGTGTGTGAGTGTGTAGGTGCAAGTGTGAGTAAGACTGAGGGGAGAGAGAGAATGAGAGAAAGAAAGAGACAGACACACAGACAGACAGGCAGAGATCCACTCTCTGTGTCACCAGATAAAACTGTTGTCTGAAGTGGGAGCCATGTGAGTGGACAGAGGTGGAAGACCCCTTCAACAATTCTTGGGGTGTGATGAAGCCATGAAAGTGAGGGTGAGGAGGGGGATATTTGTAAAGTAGCAGAACTTAAAGGATGCACTAACCCCAACTCTACTTGGTTAAAGATAGCCCACCATATCTCTCAGATCTGCCCATCAGCCTACTCATACATTGGTGATCTCAGCTGGGACTGACAAGTATCTCACTCCCTGACAGTCCCCATACCCTGTCCCGTGCTGGCTGTCAAAGCTACTTTACAAATATCCCCCTCCTCACCCTCACTTCCATGGCTTCATCACACCCCAGGAATTGTTGAAGGGGTCTTCTACCTCTGTCCACTCACATGGCTCCCACTTCAGACAACAGTTGTATCCGGTGACGCAGGAGAACGTAGGTTTTGCAATGGAGAGAGAGGATCTCTGCCTGTCTGTCTATCTGTCTCTCTCTTTCTCTCATTCTCTCTCTCCCCCCTCAGTCTTACTCACACTTGCACCTACACACTCACACACACTAGTACTCACATACATGTTAATACTTACATGCAGTCATAAACACATATTCTCACACTCACATGTTCACCCTCAAGCATACACACTTAACACACTTAAATTCACACACTCATATATACTTGTGTGGGTGCATGCACGTGCACACGCACACACACACACACATACACACACTGAAGTCAGGCCACAGTCCTGTTATGGAAATGACAAGGCTAAACAGAACTTAAAGGACGCACAAGTCCCCTTGGAGCCCTGAAGTCCCCAGTACGGGTTGGGGAAGGAGCATATGATTGCTGTCAGCACTTTCCCCATAAATGATCAAATTAAGGTCTTAATAGACCAAAGAACCTAACTTTTTGTACCAAAGTTCTTTGCTGCTAGACGCCTTACATCACTAACCACAAAGGATTCACATGAATTGTCTTTGCCCTTCACAGAAAATTCTCAAAGCCAGCCAGTGGCATCATGGTTCTTGAGGCTCATCAAGTCTCTGTCACCTCTCAGAGACCAGGGAGCACAGGCAGTGCCTTGGCATCTTTAAATAGCATCTCCAGCCTTCTAGCATCCCACGAAGCTCATTTCCCCCAGGGTCCCATGCTTGTTTAGCACTCTCTCAGCTGGATGGCTTTAGTACTGAAACAGTACCAAGACCACATTCACAAACCCCTTCTTCTCTGCATCCTCCCCAGGCTCTGGAGGGTCATCACATATCAAGAGGGTGCAGGTCATATATGTATACTTCCTATAATTTGGAGCTCATCAATGGCCTGGGGCCTTTCTATAGCATGTGTTCTCTATTTTACCTAAGTATCATGTTAGACTTACAGGCATTAACAACTCCAGCTGTAATCATGAAACCTGTCATCATCATTCTATGTCTGAAGCTCAAAATGGTAACATGGTTGCTAGCAATGATCCCCTCTAGTCTGACTCCATTATCATCGCCTCCCCCAACCATTAGGATGCACCCATTTTTCTTACAACAGGTATTTCAGGCATGTCTTGAGTTCTCTAACTCCAAATACAGAATCAAATTATCGGGGCTGGGGATTTAGCTCAGCGGCAAAAGCGCCTGCCTGGCAAGCGCAAGGTCGTGAGTTCGGTTCCCGGTACCGGAGAAAAAAACAAAACAACAAAAGACTTTACCATCCAGAATCAAATTATCTCAGAGTGGCCTTGATTTGTTTCTGTGAGGACAGCCTGAGAAACCCATGTCTGAACACTAGTAAGGGGTGGTGGCATTACTTCACAGTGGATCAGAACAAGCTTCCCTGCTTAAAAAGGGCTATGTTCACAATGGCATTGCTCAGTTTACCACACACATGTTAAGGAGTGCTTCTCTCTCCCCACTGACCAGACCTACCTATTTGCTAACAGGGCTTCCATTATTTCCAGACCTCTACCCTGAAATAGTATGCAGCAGCTGTGCCTGGAGAGCTCTTGGAGGTCACAGCTGTAGAACTTTGGGAGCAAGGTTGTGGCCCTGACCCCATCCAGGAGGCAATGGCAGTGCTTGATTGGCTGGTTGGGTCTTGGCAAAACTATATTCATGCTTGGAATTATGTGACATTCTGTCCACCAGCTTATCCAGAGGGATTTTATTTCTACCACTGCTCTGTTCAGAGAATGCGGAATAATTATATTTAATTTTGTGGGTGTTTGGTATAATAATTTTCTAGAGCAATAACAATCTGAAGTTTCTATACCACTATCTATAAGAAAAGTCAAACTATTGCCTATTTTGGTTGGTGTTATAGGTTATGTAAGCATAGTAAGTAGAAGAGTGAAAGTAATATAATAAAATAGCTTGGATGTCTTTCATAAACTTGTTCTTCCAGAACCCAACATTATTGTACAAAATATAAGGCCCCACAGATATTTTCCTGAATTTTTTCAAGTATGATATTGCTGATAAACTCATGACATTACTTTGTAGTATTTTAAAATGATATTAATTTTCTTTTGCAGTGATGAATTAGTAAAGTGTGTTGTCCAACAGCTAAAAGTCATTGGAGTGTACAGCCATATGTATGAGACAAAAGTCAGGGGACTATATTTTACTCATCTTGCAAGCCTGAACTTTCTACCCTTTGACTAATACCTCATCAGCTCCCCTTCTGCTAGCCCCTGGCAACCACTTTTCTGCCTTCTAATGTCAGTGAGTTTGACTATTTTAGATTCATAATGTAACTGGTATCATATAGTAGTTGTTCTCCTGTGCAAGGCTTATCTCACTTAGCATAATGACCTCCAGGTTCATTGATATTGCTGCAAATGGCAGAGTTTCCCCCTTTTTCAAGACTAAAGAATATTCCATTGTATGACTATGTCACATTTTCTTTATCCATTCATATGCTGATTTTTGCCTTTTTCATAATTCTCTTTTTTAAATTGAAATTCATATCTCTTTAAGAATATCTCTTCATATTTTTAAAAGTTTTCAACTTGCATAGGAAAAAGTATTTTAACTTTTTTACGATAGAAAATGAATGCGAGGTGGCAAATCCCTTTTTCAGAACAGAAGCCACAGAACTGGAGAAACTACAAACCAAGTTTCTGAAGTGAACAAGAGAGAGATGAGGCAATGACACAGAGATTCCTCCCCAGCTTCCAGACAAGTCAGAGAATGTCAGTGGGCCCTGTGCTAGCACAGTCCAGGCTCCACTGAGATCACATGGTCCAGTCCAGCAAGGATGGACCTTCTACCTAACATTAATCTGGAAACACACAAGCAGGTTAATACTTTTGTCAAATTTGCTAATGAGTATTTCAATTCAGCATTTGGAAGAACTATGTATCACCTTGGGAATAATAAGATACAGGTTTCAACAGCTCATAAATTAGACAACATTAAAACATTCTGACTGAATGAGCTATATGTTCATATGTAGCTTTTAAACAAATGTTTCAAAGTGAAAAAAGTAAAATTAATATTCTTTTCCAAAAACACAAAGAATGTTTTAAGTTTTTCCTTTATAAGGGGAGTTTCCCAGAGAAAAATTCATTTGTAGAGTTCTTTATTCACCAGTAAAAAGAAAATCAAAGTCAATCAGCTTGTACAAATCACAGAGCTGCAAATCTGACTCTTTTATTTAAAAAAAAATTAATGTGCACTTCCTCCAAGTTGCCCTTTGCTTTTTATAGTCAAATAGGGACAGATGGGCTGTGAGAATGAAGCTGTTCTCTTAGCTGCAGCCTTTATTAGTTCCCATTTCTAGAACCTTGGCAGTTCTGTGGTTTCTGCCAGGATCATCAAGCACCTGTCTGGAAAGTTCTCCATCCGAACTGTTGCCTCCTCAGGTGTCAGCCTTGGAGCCCTGGACCGCGGACGGAACCTGAGACTGCTCCTGTGGGTCTTTCGCCCACTGGAAACCTGTTGTCCAGAATGGCTTGGCTTATGACCACCCAAATGATGTTTTCTCTTTCATCATGCAGTCAGTCAACTGAGCACCTGCCTCATAAATATCTAAGTATCAAATTTCTGTGTCACTTCAAAATATGGGTGATGTCTGGTTTTATCTTACTTTTTCTGTTTTATATTTTGTTTTGTCTTGCAGTACAAGGAATTGAACCCAAGACTTAGTTATATATGACCAACCCTTTTTAAATTTTGTTTTGTGAGACGGATTCTTGCTAAATTGTTAAGTTTCAAAGGCTGGGCTGTAACTTGTGGTACCACTCTCTCAGCCTCCCAGAGTGCTGGGACTAAAGGCATCCACCACCACAGCTGGATGTTTTGGTTGTGTTTATTTGTCTGTTGCAGCACATGATGCTGTAAAATGACCCTAATTTTACTTGAATAGAAAAGTATACTAAGTAAGCACTTACTAACTCCGTACCTTGCACAATCTATTTTTCTTTTTCTTTAGTCTGATAAATAGCATTTATTTATACCTTTAATACATAGCTGACATCATTCAATTTTTTTAAAGATACAGTGAACACACCTATTTTCTCTCCCATCCACCAGTGTTTAAATGGAGCTTTGATTCCATCTGCTTTAAATCAGCTTTCACTTTAGTTATTTATGGGTTTACACATGGTCTGGAGTCTGCTGCTGTGTTTCCCTTACCCATTCGACAGGAAGGCTTCTTTCCCATGGGTCAGGGATGTGTTCTTCACCTGGAACAAATGGGTGGGTTTCAGGGTTCATGCTCCTTCTGCAATTCCCAACATGTTTTATATATAATATATGTTATTTATCTCTCAGAAAGAAATGCATGACATATTGATCTCCCAGTATAAAAACACACACTGTCGTTGCCGGGGATATAGCTCAGCAGCACAAGCGCTTGCCTGGCATGTGCAAGGTCCTGAGTTCGATTCCTGGTACTGAAAAAACAAAAAACATACACTATTAATGATCATTATTCTGTCCTACATTGGCCCTTTAGGCCTGGGTTTACAAGTGACAATATAAATCCTCAACCTGCTTTGCTAAAGTTTCACATGTGCTCTCTGGAAAGCTGCCAAAGGGACACTTCTGGAGAGACAGCCCCAACCCAACAGGTGAAGATAAAGAAGCTTTCCCACAGAGAGGAATGGCTGGGGTTGGTCTGGTCTGGCTTGCTTCACATGGTGTGAATCATTACTTCCTTTTCTTTACCATGCCAGCACACAGTACTTTACCTAGACACGCTCAAACAGCCAAAATTTTAAGGCACTCTCAAACAACAGCAAAACAAACCCTATGGCATTTTTACAAACATCCTAGTGTTTAACGTTCCTTTTTTCTCTTGCCACTGCGCAAAAATAGCAGCTTGACACTGGCGAACCCCATGGAGATGTGAATATTAAAGATCATGCTAAAGTTCACAATGTTCCACGCTTCAGCTTCTCAGGAGGAACTCTCAGCTTTGTACAGGAACTAAAATCAAAAGCCCCATGAACCCAGTAAGCTTCTAAAGTTTTAGCACTCTGTAAGCGGTGCAGCTGGCCTCAGAACCCAGGCTGGCGCGCTGTGGGGCAGAGCCACGGTGAGAGGTGTTGCAAGTGCACCTTCTCAGGAGCTACCTCCTCTGGTACTCCTTCATTAACATAAGCCTTGGAGATTTCTGGCTGCTTCTCATCCAAGGTCTGTGCAGTGGGATCTCAGAAGCTTAAGGAGGAGAGAGCTATCTTATCTTCCTTCACAGGATAGAGTTTCGAGGTGCCCTTGGCAAGGAAGGCTTAGGAAATCAAGAGTATATCTACTCATGGGCCTCTGTTTAGAAAGTAGTTGAAACTGACCCTGGGAATATCAAAGGGGAGGATGACAGAAGCCCTTCTCAGATATTACTGCATGAACAGAACTCAGAGGTGGACATCTCCTCCCACAGAGGATGCCCACGGTTAGACCACACCCTAACTACTTTGGAACTTAGAGCCTCCAGACTCTTCAGAAACTCCCCAAAGCTCCAGTAATTTCCAAAATACCTACAAGGGCCCACTTCTATTTGGGGAATTCTCATGCATTAATATCTTATTCTGGATTCCTCCAAAAGCCAAAGTGGAAACAGACCCTTAGGAGCTGGCCCTAGGTTGATGAAAGTGAGTAAAAATAGAGTGAGAGAGTGATAAGCCAGAAGGGGTATGCTCCAGGTCCCTGCAATATTAAAAAGAGTACCCCACAACCTCCCAGGACTGCCCTTCTGGAGGACATGGGGCATCAGCACTTATCTACCATGTTCTGTTCCTACTGGGACTGCCCCACAACTTGTGGTTACACTTGTTGGTGAAGACAGTGTTGAGAAGGCCCTAGAAGTGAATGAAAAGGTACATAGCCCGTGCTCTGGGTGGGACACAGCCAGGAGCAGGCAGGGCTGAGCTCTCCCTAAACCTCCCACTGAGGCTGTGGATAACACCATTAATGGGTGGGGATCAAGATGGAATGTTTTATGGCAAGTGCCCATGGACTATGACCTCCTCTTCCTGATTCTGCACCTCTTAAGAAACCAAGTAACCAAGTGAACCCTGAATAAAATACAAAGAAGAACAAGGCTCTGTGAGCTAGGGGACAAGACTCATCAACTGAAATAGAGACTGCAAGTCAGCATTGAACAGCACTGTCTCCACTCTGTGGTCACAAAACGGGGCCCATTCTAACATGTGTCCTGGTAAAGAAGAGTGAAATGTTCCCTCTGGAGGTGTGAAGGGTATGTCAGGTCAATTCAGAAGCCATCTGCCCCCGCTGCCTGTCCTACCACTGAGGACTCTGTAACTCCCAAACTATGAGTGCAAACGCCTTTCCTCTGCACAGGGGCCCTAGAGCTCTAGAAAATGTCTTAATGAAGGGATCAAAGAAGGCAGTGCAGTACCTGATACAATCTCAGAGGCCTCAGCTCCAGCAGGGTCAAGGCCAAAGTGCACTTCTGGATGGTCCAGGGTAGACTGTTAATAACCCTGAGGCCCATCTGTAGGTCAGCTAGCAGAAGAGCCTGTCTTTCCTCTGCAAGGGCCCGCTGGCTTCAAAACAAGGCTTTGCACTATCTACAAAAACCAAACTGTGCATTCTGAAATGCACACATTGAAAATGCCCAGGTCCATGGGGCAAGTCCCTCATTATTGGGTACCCTCAGTCTGGTTCTCAGGAGTAAAAGGAGCAGGGGACCTGGCAGCTGAGGACCCCACATCACATCCTGGGCCCCTCCTCACAGCAGGCTCCCTGAATGATGAATACAAGACCTTTTGCAAATAGGATGTACCCAATACAGCTAAAGTAAAGAAGCAATTAAATCTCAAGATCCATTCAGGTTGGATTGCAGCACTGCTCAGTGTGAACACAGGCACACTGGCTCCTTGGTGCTGAAGATGTGCTCTGAATAATGCAGTGTGTCTCTAACTGTGATGAATACCTCCCATAAAGAGGGGCAGCCCTTCTGTGGGCACTCAGAACCCCCACCAGCACTGATGATAAAAGAAATGGTAAATGCATACTCTCCTCTCCCCAGAGAGTGAAGTAAACTTCTTGGAGGAGCCTGGAGAGGACAGGAGGGAGAGAAAAATTTCCCTAGAAGATGGTAAGAACCCAGTGCCTAGCCCAGAGGTAGCCAAACCCTGCAGATGCTACAGCCAATCCTGCAAACAAACATAATTCATTCAAACATGCCAGTATTGGAATATATGAATATCTGAAGAAAGTCAGGGCAGATAGATCCATAAGTCCCAAGAAGGATGGCAAAACTGCAAGTCACAACATCGTGGTCATGCTGGCCAACATCGGACAGCAAAATGGCCCAGGATCCCCAGGTCAGAACAACCCTCTGGCCCCAACATCCAGCAAACACTGTTCACCTGCAGGCCATGTGGCAGGTCACCACGTGAGTCCTGATCAAAGCACGCGCTATTCATGTAGCAGCCTGGCAGTGTAGACAGGAGCACTAAGGATGCTACCAAGAGCCAAAGCCAGAGGAGGAGATCTGTGAGAACACTGGAGGTGACCACACTGGTGGGCAATGTCAAACCCTGCTTAGAGCTCAAATGACAACAACCACCCACCGTCATACCCAAGATGAGAACAGAGGCTGATCAAATGCCAGTGACTGCACCGCTGCCCTGGCTGCACCCCTGCAATTGTTACTTACCAATCACTGGAGTAAGAACAGTACCTGGTAGGTCAGCACTCCAAGGTGAAAGAAGCAAAGATTAAAATAGGTGGCCGGCCTGATGTTATCCAGCTCGCAAGCCGGCAACACTAACGTGTGGGCATATAACCTACTGTGTTATTCCTGGTCACTGCACTGCACAGCCTCCATGGAAGATGCGGCCTCAGAGAGACCTCAGAGACACGAGGCTCACCAAGGATCCTTCTGTTGGAGAAACAGATAGAAGTGGGCTGAATGACTCATGGACATGAAGAAGTAAAGAAAGAAGTACATACATTGGCAGTGAGGAGGAAGCATGATATTTGATAAAAGTGAGACCAAGGAGCAATTTTGTTGCTGTTGTTGCAGCACTGGAGGTTGAACCCAGGGAGTGCTCTATCATGGAGCTACATTCCTAACTCTTCTTATATTTTACCTTAAGACAGGGTATCAGTGAGTTGTCCTGGCTGGCCTTGAACATACGATCTTCCTGTCTCAGCCTCTTGAGCAGCTAAGATTACAGGCCTGTGTCACCATACCTGGAACATTTTCCAGTTCAATGACCTATCATTGAGCATGATAACAGGCCAAGAGCAAGCACTTGAGAAAACAGGAGGGGTCTGAGTTGTAGGAGAGATGCAAGAATCAAAGCAATGAAACTCGACTCTGGATACCCTGGAGGGTCTGGCTCAGGCAGCAAGAGGGACCATCTAGGTGTCAGCAAGAAAGAAAGAGAAGATACGTGTAGTGCAGATAGGAAAAAAAGGAAGTTGTAGGAAAAAGAGAAAGTTCAGATGGCAGCTTCTATTTTCTGCATCAAGCATGCGGTAACAATTTAGCTAGAATGCATGTGGAAGCTAGAGATGTGAGAGATTTGGAGAGAATGGAAAAGATTTGAAAAAGTCCTTGCAGGGAATAAGAGAATAAACTGGCCAGAGAATTGTAATGGCATTATTAGGCAGCTCTGATGGCCCAGTTGCAGTTAGAGATCATGAATTTGTAATGAATTTATTATTTACACCACCACCTACTGCCATAAAGGATTTGAAACAGCTCGCTATAAGAGGCACAAATTCAGTTGAAATTTATCACGAGAATTAGAAGGTAAGGAAAGAAGAGGAAGGGAGAGGATCATAGTGACCAAGCCAAACCAAAGTAGAACATTTAGCCCTGAACTTCACAAATGCTAGGACAGCAACCAAAACCATGTTATCTGCTCAGATGATTATCTGCTCAGATGTGTATCTGCCTGAGAATATCTCCTTAGCCTTGAACATTGAGAGAAGCTTATTGTGTGTGTTCTGCTTTTATTAAAGCATTTGTTGTGCAATCTGAGTTAGACATCTGCAGAAACAAGAGAGGAATGCAATAGAGGGAAAAGCAGACCCCAGGTTTCACCATGTGCAGCCCTTGGTGTGAAGTTTTAAGAGCCTGAGAGCAGGGCCATCACCAATGGGATCTCCCCATGATGCCAAATGTTCCGTGTGTGATCACTCACATCTGTCTTCTCACAGTGAAGAGAACAAAATCTCTAACTCTTCCAGGCAACAAACACCATCACATGCTTTCTAGATCATCTGATAAATCAAAGAAGAAATTAATACTAGAGGATGACATAGTTCAGTCACCTTCTAGGCTAGCAGTTATTACCAAATAATGATGAAGGGCCAGTGATATTTTAAAGATTGGTCAAAGCACAGTCTCAACATACAGTCTCCCTGCCTCACACCTGAAGATTCTGCTTCCATGGTAGAGGTGATGGTGATGGTGATGGTGATGGTGATGATGATAAAGACAAGGAGGGCAATGACAGCAGCTAGCCTTCTCTGGTATCACCCATATGCTAGGCAATACTCTGAGTCCATTATACACCCTATTCACAGATGAAGAAACTGAGCAAATGTCTGGTTGGGAAAAGGTGTCCAGCAGAGTTGAATGATCACCAATGTTTGAAGAGAAACTGCACCAGGCTCTTGTTCTCTCCCTCTCTTACTCTCATCAGCCCTCAAAGTCTTGTCTGTCAGTGAAAGTGGAGGAGTCAAGAACAAGGATAGGAGAGACAAAATATTTCATGATACTCAAGCATTTCTTGGTGGGCAGTGAAAGCAACCAATTTAAATTAGAAATACAGCTTCTATGGAAATGGAAGAGTGCTAGATATCAAGGTATATTAACAATATCTACCTACATGGGAAACCCTCAAAATTGTGTCAAAAATCACATATTTTTTTCAAGATAGGGAAACTAATGTATTATAAGGAAGGAAAATACTAGTCTTCTCTGGTAAATTAAGGCACAGGACTTGCAGAAGGACTGCAAACTAACCTAAACACTCCATGGAAGAGAGATGATAGGAAGGTATTGCAAATTCCTATTTTTTTTACTCCACCCCTAAGGATGTATCTAAGGATACAGGTTGATTAAAACATGTTTAGGAAATAACCAACTATTCAAATATAGAATTGTTATGACTTGTGTCTAGATGTCCCACCAAAGCCTCATAGGGTCCTGGATGGGTCTTTTTCATATGTGACTGGATCTAGAGTGTGCGATGCTGGGATTAAGGGTATGTGATTACTAAATCAGTCCACTGATTGGTTTGGCACAGTTCTGGGTGTGAGTTCTACTCCCCCTGAGGGTGGGTAGCTTTGATAGAACATAGAAAGACAAAAAGAGGCTGCTATTTTGTCTTGTTGCTTGCCTTGCTGTCTTTTCCCGGCCATGAACTGTTTCTTCTCTATAATGCTCTCTGTCACGCCACCCTACCTTAGAGCCAACCAACTACAAGCTGAAACTTCTACAAACTGTCAGCTAAAAAACCTTTTTCTCCTTTAACTTTTGGCATTGGGTATTTTGTCCCAGCAATAAGAAAAGTAATTAAGTCAAGAATATTAGTTAAAATGCACATAGATTTAAATATAATGTTGTGGAAGTATATATACTGCTATAAATTTGCAAAAAAAGAAAATATTTCATTATATCTTTTTTGTTTGTTTGTTTGTTTGTTTTCTGGTACCAGAAATCGAACTCGTGACCTCGTGCTTGCCAGGCAGGCACTGTGCCACTGAGCTAAATCCCCAGCCCCAAAGAGTGAATGTGAGGACAAAGGAGGTAGACAAGAGGAGTGGAGGGTTTTTTGCTTTGTTTTGTTTTGTTTTGTTTTGGTACTGGGAACTGAACTCAGGACTCTGCACTTGCCAGGCAGGTGCTTGTGCCACTGAGCTATACCCCTGGCCCCTCATTATATTTTGAAAAGAAAAAACAGATTGTAAAAGAAGATGTAAACCTTTTGTTCCAAGTAGGATGTAGTAGGTTGTAACCAGCCCGTGGTCACTCTTTGGCAACTAAAATAAAAACTGCTAATTACAGAAGTATGTGGCAGCAGTAGTGAGCAAATAATCCAGAGAAAATGAAGCCCAATAGATCTCATGACTGCCAGAAACACTGTCCTGGGGGTACTGCACATTTAAGGTACAGTAGGAGGATCTGGCTTAGCCTGCACTAAGGACTCCAATGAGGAAAAGAAATACCAGCGCAGCTATTGACAATCTTGTATCTAGAACCTAGAACTGAAAGTAAAGAATTTAAATGCAAACTGTCCACAACAGAAGATAGTTGATGAATTCATAAATATTAATTAAAAGTATCTACATTGAAGCACAGAGGGAAAAATAACAAAAATGAGACAATAGATCTTTGAAGATGGTGGCATAGTATTGTGTCATATGGTGTAATGTGCACGTAACTGGAGTCCCAAAGAATGGGAAAGAAGTAATTGGGCATACAAAGAGTCTTCTCAAATGTAATAAGTGTCTACGTTTAAAAATTTACCAAAAAATCTACAGATAATAGCATACTTAATGCTAAAACAATGAACATTTTTCTGGATGTTCAGGGAACTCATTATCATCTATTCTGTTAGATATTGCACTGGAAATCCTGTGCCAGAGCAATAAGCAAAATGAGCTAAATATGTAAAGAGTAACAAGAAAATTGTTAGGACTCAAAGATGACGTAAATACAAAATTAATCTAAACATAAACTCAAAATTAGAAAGAAAACAGAAAGGTCACTGGCAACATGATTAATATAGCCAATTTTTTTCAAAATATTAGTAACAAAAATCATAAACAAAATTAAATACTCTTTAATAAAGAAAAATTTAAATACTTATGAATAAATTTATTTTCTAAAGTGCCAGATCTTTATAAGAAAAACTATAAAGCACTACTGAAATAAATTAAAGAAGACATAAATAAGTGAAGAGATAAACCTTGTTCATGAATTTTAAAATTCATTATTTTGAAAATGTCAGTTCTTCCCAAATAGATCTCCAGGTTTGGTGCAATTCCAGTCAAAATTAAGGCAAATACTTGTGTTTAGGTTGACAAACCAGTTCCTAAATGTGCATGGAAAGGCGCAGGACCTAGAATAGTCAGGATAACATTAAAGAGGAAAAAGTTGGGATCAACTTTCAACACTTACTATGAAGCTATAGTGATCAAGTCAAGGTGGCATTTATAATGATGAATAAATGGACCAGTGATGGAGAGCATGAAACATAGAGACAGACATGTGCTTTGTAAAAGGCATCTACATTCAACATGGGTGTGGTGGGCTCTTAAATATATGTTGATGAAGCAACTGGACAGCCACAGAGCAAAAAAAACCATTAACTTTTATACTTACTTCAAACTGTGTCCAAGAATTATTTTAAGATTCATTGTACATATAAATGCAAAAGATAAAACAGTAAAGTCTAAAAAAGAAAACATTTCATCACCTTGAGTAGAAAAATGTTTCTTAACACAAAAAGCAATAACAGAAGAGAAAAACAACTTGACAAGTTAGATATATTTATATTAGAAATTTTTGTTCATAAAATAATCATGACTAAGTGGGTGTCTTTGTTACTTTTCTTGTTGCCAAGACAAAATACCTAACACCCAAAGCTAAAGAAGAGAAGTTTATTTAGCTTGCAGTTTGTAGAGGTTGCAGTTCATAATTGGTTGGATCCAAGGCAGGGTAGCATGACAGAAAGGCATCACAGAGGAGAAATAGTTTATAGTGGGTAGAAGGCAGCAAAGTAGAGAAGCAGCAGCAAGCAGCCAGTGATTCTCTTCTGTCCCTTATATACTATCCAGGCTACCTACCCATAGGGCAAGTAGCACTCACACTCGAGTGAGGCAGCCTTAATCCTAGCATCACACCAGGAATCAATCCCAGCATCACATCCTTGATCCTAGCATCACGCCTGAGATCCAGTCACCTCCAAAAAGACCCACCTATGACCACATGAGGTTTGGGGGAACATCTAGATGAAAGCCATAGCAGTTGGTTAAAAGTTCCAAAAGATGAATCCAAAAATAAGTGCATATCCAGATTATATAAAAAATTTTTACAAATCAAGAGTGAAAATCTACCTTTTTTAAAATGTGGGCAAAAACTTGGTCAGGAAAATCATGTAAGAGAATATTCAACCAGTCAATAGCATACTGGTATGATCTAAAGTATGTTTACAATTTTTAAAAAGTATTACAGTAAAAGACACATTGCTATAAATTCCCTTCAAAATATTCCCTCTTTTTAGAATACACATATTCCCATCATTCTTGCCACTTCTGAAGCAGTTCTAGAAGTCTTCTTTCAAGAGTGTCTTTAGTTGTGCTGTTGTGGTATACCCTGAATCAATTCAAAGCCTGTCATGGTCATTTTCAATTTGGGGAAGGGCTGGAATTTGCAGTGTCAGATCTTCCGATAAGGTGGATGAACACACTGTAATGTTTTATGAACCTGCCTTTCCATTGGATGGCACTTGGTAGCAACATTCATTATAATTTCGATCATATCTCTCAAAGATATGAAAGAGGACTTCAGTGGTATAAGTGTGTTCGTGTGTTCAAAAGAAAAGGGAGTATTTTGAGAGCCACTAATGGCAATGCGTCTCTTACTGCAACAATTTTTTAATTTAAACATCATTTGATCACCTCTTTTAAAAGGTTTACAATGTAATTATGTATCAAAAAAAAAATTAAAACCACAACTAAATACCTTTGCATACCCACAAAAATGACTGAAATTTAAAAGTCAAGAATTTGAGGACATAGAAAATTAGAATGTTTAAAGGAGTTGTTTTGCAGTATCTGTTAAAACCATTCATGCACATGTAGTCCTCAGTGCCCACGAGCTCTACACCAGCAAATTCAACTATAAATCATAATTTTGAAAACTGAACATGTACAAACATTTTACTTGTCATTATTCCCTAAATAATCTAGTATTTACATTGCATTCACATAGTATTTACATTGTACTAGGCATTATAAGTAATCTAAGATTATTTAACATATACAGAGGATTGCATAAGTTACTATATGCAAATAATATGCCATTTATATAAGGCACTTGAGCATCCATGGTTTTTGGTACTGATGGAAAGTACTTGGACTCACTCCCCTGTGGATACTGAGGGACAACTGGGTATGTTTTACAACCAAGCAATATTTCTCCTAGAAAACATATCCGAGAAAAATAAGTATACATGTTTCTCAAAAGACATATACAAGAATGTTCACAACACCTTTATTCATAATAATCAAAACTTTCAGGCTAAGGATTTAGCTCAGCGGCCCAGCGCCTGCCTGGCTAGCGCAAGGTCATGAGTTCTATTCCTGGTACTGGAAAAAAAAAACAAAAAAAAACTTTCAAGCAACCCAAATGTCCAAAAATGGGAAAAGGTAAATTATGGCATATTTAAACAACAGAATACAATAACACAATAGAATATATACAAGTATTATCATGCAAAGAAACGTGTCAGAACCCCAATATATAACAAAGGATTCTGTAAATATGAAGTTCAAGTGAAATTGACCTTCAGTAATTGAAGTCATCACAGTGGTGGAAACAGTCATGTCCTCCTCATCTCCCCTGAAAAGACTCTTAACAAGGCCTTCCAGGGTGATGAAAGTGTCATCTTCACATGAGTGGAGGCTTCCTGGGTATATGAAGCTCTCTGCTTAAGATCAGCATGCATTGTTGCATACATATTATACTTAATTAAAAAGAAAAAAATGAAACTGCAACCCCGTGTGATAAAAATATAATATGTGCATACACACACACACACACACACATAAAACCTAAAACAATATACACCAAAGACTAATGTTTGGTTGTCTCTAAGTGTTAGATGAATGGGTGATCTTTGGGGTCCCAATGCAATGGGAGGCGGGAGAGAAAACGCTACAAAAAATGGCTTTGGCCCCAGGCAGCTCACTTGATTTTTGACAACCCTTAGCCTGTAACTACTTGTTAGATCCTTCTTGCGTATCTCTGTCTTCCTGAGAAACCACCTCTAAGATACCAACATGTATTACAGAATCACTGATACTTTCTTACTAATCTATCCATAACTCTGTAATGTTTGTATTGTTCCTACCCTATTTCATAAATGGATGCATGTTTATTATTATGTGTTTCCTACAACAACCATTGAGAATAGTTAATGATTATTCAATAGGTCACTTCTGTATAGTTCTATTTATTTTCTTTCGAAGATACCTAAGTAGAGTACAACAACTATTGATAATCTCCTACCTCTTTTGTCTGTAACTCACTATTATTTGTCTATTTGTTTTCCTGAGAAACTATCTTGTAGATAACAATATGTAAAACAATAACCATTGATCATTTCCTACCACTTTGTCTGTAATTTGGTAAGCCCCCCCATTATTGTTATCCTTCTCTTACTCTTTAAAATAAAAAAATAATATATATATATATATATATATATATATATATATATATATATATCCATATAATTGTTTCCTTCAATTCTATAAATTTGTCAATGTCTTGTGGGATTTTCATGAAAAATCTTAAAGCTTCTAAAGATCTGCAGTGCCTCTTGACTTAATCTGCATTGGTCACACTTTGAGGAGAACATGATATCCAGGTTCAGGGAGCCGTTACATTCCTCCACAGCTGTAAAAACAATCTGTTCTTAAACTGATGCCAAAATGCTACTTCACATCGTAGCTCGTTCTAAGTGTCCCATGAAGCTGGCTGCTGTGGGGACACATGTCCAGCTATCCAGTAGGTGTGGATGAGCACAGCAGCTGTGTCACCTGCAACGCAGCACCCATCTTTTTTTCCATTTGCACTCTCAATGCACATCCTTCTGAGCGAGACAGAAGCAACCACAGTGTGACCGCTGGCTCTGAGGTCATGTTGTTAAGCACAGTGTCAGTTTTATGGCAAAGAACAAAAAAAGCCCTTTTTATTGTCACCCCTGGTGGCAGCCTCTTCGTCACCCCTCCTTTTTACTGTCTACCCTGCTGGTTTATTCTCCACACAGGGGATGCTATCACACTGGTGAGTTATGTCCACTTCATGCTTACTAGAGCAGATAATTCTTATATCTCATAACCTATTTATTTCATTTGGATCAGCATGATTTTGTAGATGTCTTCTCAAAGCCATAAGCAATTATTTCTACATCTTTCCCTTTACGGCTTGTCATTAAGGGACTCAAAATAATTCATTGACCTGTGGAATTGGAAACAGTATTCTCAGGTTGGGAATTTGAATGGGGTGACGGATGATTCACAACAGAAAGAGTGAGTTATCCCAAGGACTTCCAATTGAGGTTACTGAATTATGCATTTTCTGAATCATTTCAACAAGAAATCTTACCCTATAATGTATGTTTGAGCTCGGTGAAGGACGCAAACCCCAAAAGTTTCACAGGGGTTGGAGAGCTGTATTTATCGACTTTCTATAAAGAACCAAAAAGACAATGAATCAGTCCCTCTGATCTTATTACAAGCATCATATTTAGGGTCTATACTTTTTCTATACAGAATCCAGTTGCAAAATCTCATAAATCTTTAAAGTCATAGATTAAAACATTTTAAAAATATGATGTTTATGGGATTGTGGATTTCATTTTGAAGCACAAATCAATAAAAATGCAACACTGAAGTGAGCTTTTACACAAGTCAGAAAGAGGGAGAAATCAACACATTTAAAGATGAAATTTTAGCTTCATCACTACGTGCTAATTTTAGGTAAAATTAAGAAGGCAATAATTGTCATTCTGCCAGCAGCACTAACATCCTATCCAATTCACTCCACATAGAGAGCTAAGATAAATGCAAAACCAAAAACACGGACACCTCAAGATAAATGCATCATACTCTATCAAGCCTGTAGTTAATCATTGTTGCCCCAAAAGCTACTTCATTATAGTAACTGAGGAAAAACAGAGCACAATTATGTAGTTTAAAAGGTTTCAATCAGAATGATGAATGGTGGTCTTTGGGTAGCTTATTAACAGGTTTAGAAACTTATTTGTTGCTCTTTTTCTCAAGCAAGAAAACCTAGAAGGTCAACTTCCTCTAAAGATTTCTGGGTCTAGCTGAACAGAACTGAGGTGCTTCCTATTAAATTAGCTCTCATGATATAATGGGAAGGACCAAACTTGAGAGTGGAGTGTCCCTGGGAATGATCTAATCAGACCCCTCCTTTCATAGAAGAAGGAGTCAAATCCTGGGCTTTGGCTGACCTGGTCACAGACAGCTCAGCACTTGGCCAGGACCTCCCCCAGACACCCGCTGCTACCCTAAAGAGATGTTTTGCACCAGCTTATTGTCATGAAGACCACATGCTGAACATAAATAAAGTATGTGGAGACACAAAATACAAAAGAAACATGAAACGACAAAGCTCCCTTTTAAGCCAAAGGTATATTTATGTTTTCCACCGAGAATTTGAGAGCTCAGGAAAATGATGCCTTCAAAACTTGGAAAGCCTGATTTGCTCCTCTTTTTTCTTGCCTTTTCTGGCATCTTTGAAAAAAAGATGACAGGGCAACATACTCACAAATTTTGCTTTAAACGCTTCATGAGAACCTCATGAAAAGGAACTGTTAAGTTTCCATTTAATAGATGTTTTGTTCTGTGCCGAAGGTGTTACTCAATGACTGTTCACAACTGAAATTGTCCCATGTATGTGAATATTCAGCCTCATGAAGCAAAAGGAGAGAAATGGTCTTCATTTGCAGGGAATGTGTAGAAGGAGACTTGGAGGAGATTGTCTGTACTCATCCTGAAACTTATTTCACACCAAAAAAAAAAAAAAAAAAAACACATTTCTGGGTCTCCACTTTCTAAAGTGTTTACTCAATAAACACTCAGTACTTGGTAATGATCAGGTTCTGCACTGGTTTTCTGTCACATCCATGACATGATCACAAACTCTGCAGGTTAAAAATATTATTCTCTTTCAGGTCTGGAATTTGGAACTTTAAAATCAAGGCGGGGGCAGGGCTGGTTCCGTCTGGAGGCTCTGAGGAAGAATCTGTTTGTTGTCTTCACAGTTGCTGGAAGCTACCTGTGTCTGAAGCTCAACCCCTGCCTCTGTCTTCACAGTACGTCCTGCCAGTTCAGTTGGCACATCTCCGGCTCTGATTTGACTTACCTGCCTCCCCCTTATAAGGAACACTGTAATGATGTTGGGTCTGTGAGGATAACAGAACGATCTCTCCCTCTAGAGATACTTAATCATCAACATCCCTTTTGCCACGATTGGTCACAGTTTCCGGAGTTAAGACATGCATACCTCTAGGAAATTGCCTACCCTGTCCACCACAGGCATAGGGTTTAGTCCTGGGGATCTGAAGCTAAAATTGGGCTCCTGTCCTTTCAGGAGGTGCTCAACATCCAGGTCAGAAAGGTAAACAACATGTGCATCCAGGAAAGAAAGGGAAGCTCTCTGCAAATGGGGGCCAGGATTAAAATAGACCATATCGTGGGGTGCCTTCCACCAACACCACCCTCACTCAGAATAAAGCAGTTTTGTTGAGCTTAGTGAGGCTTGTTTCTCCTCCTTTTTCAAAAAGTTAAAGTATCAGATTAAATGGAACACAACAAAATCAAGAAATAGGGATCCCTCTTGTGCACCCTTGTCAGGAATCTATAACCAACTTCCAAGGGCAAGGTCCTATCTATGCATAATTCCTGAGCCAGAACTCCATCATCTGCATGTATCTGCGGGTAGCTAAAAGTGAAGTTTAATGGAGTTAGTAGATCTAGAAGTCAGGATAATGTATTTTCATTTCCAAATTGGTCTCACTTTGATTGTCATAGTTAACAATGAAAGCACCAAACAGATGAAAATCAAATCCAGGTACTTCACAACACTGGGCCTCTCAAGCTATAAGAACTACATTGATGTAACTAATCTCAGAATTAATTACCCAGACTACAGGCAATTATACAATAGTGTCCTTATGAAATTAAGGCTGAGACATGAGAAAACAAAACAAATATTTAAGTGAGATGCTGGATACAAGACCAAATGTGAGGTTATAAGTCAAAACCTTCACTCACTCTCAGGAGCAACTCTGGATTCAGGGAGAATCCAGAGAGCCCAAGCTAAGACTCTGAAACTTCCAAGTAACTGGACATACATCAAAGAATAGGCACTTCTTTCCTTCCACGCCTTGCCCCAGAGATTACATTCACATTTCCGAGGACTCTTCCTCGCTGACACTCTGCTGTGTGCCTGGGAACCCTCCTCTTCATGGGCTCCATACCATGGCAAACACAGGGCAACAACCATCATATACATATATTGCTCTAGAAGCCAATATCCTTCAGGACTCACTCAGGGCTTGACATCACATACTATGAATGGAACCTGTTGGAAAATTCTACCGCAAGTCACAAAAATCAGAAGAACAAACTGCTGTGAAGAATTGTCACATCTCTTAACTCTACATGGGGATCCACTCAAATGCAAACCTGAAGCATCCTATTTTGGAATTTCAGCGAAAGCCTGCTGGGTTACTTTACATACATACTAGTCAGTTCACTGACGTTTGAAAGCTCTTTGCTTAGAGACCTGGGGGCTCACTAAAGTGCTCAAGCTGAGAAATGTTACAAGGAAATATCCAGCCAAGCAATGAGGCTTTGCTTTCTGGTTTCTTTTCATTAAGTAAAGTAAATTGCAGTTCAGAATTTGTTTTAGAAAGTGAATTTGTGAAGCTATTATTCTTGTTTCAAAATGCACAAGTTCAGAAGATACCTTGAAATATCTCTTCATTAAATATTGTCACCAAGAGAGGAGTGAGCAAGATAGATTCATCCCTGCTCAAAACTGAACTTGTGAGGCGTAAATAAGGGCATTATTGAAAAGAGTCTCTGGGGGCAGGAGGAAATGCCACAGGCCAGCCCCCATGCTTCCAGGGAGGCCACATGGGGGTCACTTCACCCAAGTTCCATGGGAGATAAATTCACCCAGGAGGAGCTCGTGAAGCGCTTAGACCTAAACTGTTCAAAGCAGAAGTTATCACTCTGCCTGTCAGTATTCTGCCGTCAATACCAAGTGGTCACTGGAGAGTGCCAGTAATAATGAGTCATGCTCCAGTGATCTTTAGTTTCTGAGAAATACTTTCACCATTGCACTTGAACCTGCAAGCAGAGAGGACCCATACCAACCAGACATCAAGGTAAAGAAGGCTGAGCCTAAAGAACACCTCTACTTTCAGTTGGAGGAGGCAAAAGCAGCAGTCACACCTGGACCTCTGAGCTCCAAGCCTAGACTTCTGCACCTGTCCATGTTGTGAGCAGCACCATGGTTTCTCTGATGCAGAAATTATAAAGCACTGGGATGGTAGTGTGCAGTAGTCATTTGAACCCCTGTTTATGGGTCTTCATGACATTTTAACTACATGTTTATGTGTCCACATGACCCATATTGCAGTTTAAGGTATTTAAACAGGCTCTATCCTGTTAACAGAGGCATGAATTTCTAGCCACTTTGTCAAGTTAGCAGAATATCAGTGGTACCCCTGAGCTCTTGCCTCTGAGGTTAACTCCCACACTTCTTCCAGGATGAGTGTCTCTTGACGCTCTCCACCCATAGAGGGTCATCTCCCCTTGAAGATCTCAGTCATGTCCACACACATCTAATGTTCCTCAACTTCAAAAGACAAGTGAGATGTGCTCTTTATTCCCCTTTCCTTGGGTCTTCTTGACTGTGAAACTAACTGATTATTTTCACACCCTAACTCTTTAACCATCTATGAGGTCTGGGATCTAAGAGATATTGCGGTGGGGCACTTGGACAAGCCACCTGGCCATATTTCCCATCACCATCTATATTACAACTTTCCACTGCCCCTGAGTCACCAACCTGCTATGTTCTGCAATGCAGTGACAATAGAGTCATAGCCAGCATCTACCAAGGAAAGTCATCCCCAAGAGCTGATTTTTTAAAACACTTTTAAACAGAAAACATTTCTAAGAGCAGTGATGTTGCTGAGCCCTTCACCCAAGCATCTCTGATGCCCACAGTCAATAACTTGCCCTCTGTAAGGGGCCAATCCCATTAAGCCTAATTGCCTATCACAGAGGTGAGCATTCCAAGCTGAGAACAAATGAGTTGTGATTTAGCCTTGGGTTTCTTCCTCTTTTCTTTTCTGCATTTTGACCTCTCTTATCTAGAGCATTTAAGGAGATGCTTCCAAGTCTATGACCCAGCAAGCTCTCTGCGAAAGGGAGGGAAGGCAGATGCCTTTGGCAAATCTGTTGAAGCATCCTCTGCTGCAAGTGAACAACAGCAGGTGCACAGTGAAGGGGGAGCAAGGGGAGCAAGGCTGAAGGGGGAAAGATAACTCATTAGGCAAAAATAGCCATGCCTCTTAAGGATGCTAATAGGGAATTTTATTCTAAATCTTCCTCTTCTTGGTACACTCACATTACAGTGCTAGAAAGGCAAGAGATTTAGCTTTCAGGGAGTCCCTGCAGCAAAGATAGGTGGGTGTGTATGCTAGTCAGGGGACCAGACAACATCTTTTCCCAAGTGAACAGTCTGGGGTGGGAGCAGAGTGAAACAGAAGAGGAAAGACCTCAAGAATTAAGGGGATGCATTTGGAAGGAAGAAAGAAACATTACTTTGAAAGGGGTAGAAAGAAATGTACGCTAAAACAATAGGATACCACTACATGCTTGTTACAATGGCCAAAATCAAGGCCAATTTGACAGTGTCACATTCTGGTAGGGCATGAAAGAACAGAAGCACTCTTTAATTTCTGGGGGAAATGCAAAATATCATTACTGCTTGAAGATGGTGTTCTAGTTTCTTGCAAAATGAAACATGCTCTTACATAGAATCCAGCAAGTATACTCTTGGTATTTACCCAAAAGAATTGAAAACGTGTACCCACATAAAAATTCATACAGAAGGTTGATAGCAGTTTTATTCATAACTGGTAAAATTTGGAAACAATGAAAGTGACTTCAGAAGGTGAACAGATAAATATGATATATCTGGACAATATAATATTATTCAGTGCTTTAAATGTGCTATAAAGCCACAAAAGGAAATAAAAGAATTTTTAAATGTATATTACCATGTCAAAGAAGCTATTCTAAAAAGGCTACATCCTATAGGATCCTAACTATGACATTCTGGTCAAGCATCCCCCAGGAATGGCGTTAAGTGCTTCCTGGGGAATGATGGAAGTGCATTGATGCCCACGCCTTGCAAAGGATACCTGCACATTCCAGACAAGGGAGCAACAGGCACCGCTGCCCTGGAGAAGCCTTAATGACAGGCCTCTTGGAGAGGTCCTGGCAGATAAAGGCCAGAGCTCTCATTCCGTTGCTGCACTGAGTTGAGTTGAGTTGATATGTTCATGTCCCAGCCTCCAGAATGTTAGAATGTACATTTATTTGAAAATAACATAAGTAATATTTTCATAACCAGTGAAATAAATAACTTCTGAGTTTGTGTCATCTGATTCATGATTGCCTAGATATTCCTCACCTTTTTATTTCCCTCCTCTTTTTTCCATATGTGGGATGTGGTGGATTAACTAATGACCAACTTGTAACACCGAGCTGAACTGAATCAGCATGGTTCTACATGTAGAAGGCCCACCTGAGGACTCTTGCCAACAGCATAAAAAGAGAACTAGAGGGGAAGATGATGATCCTCCTGGAGAAGGTTGTCCTGCTGGTTTTCCTGATATTAACTCAGCTGTTCTTATCATAGGAGGAGTTCAGGTCCTTGCTGTCACTGAGGATGGCTGCAGTTCTTTTCGGGGGAGCTCTGGTCCTTACTTTGAGCATTGCTCTCTGGTTCCAGTGCAGATCCCTCAGCCTGCTGGCAAAGACCCTTCATCCTACTGGCGCAGACTTTCTAGCTTCCACCACTGACCTTTGGGTCTTCTTAGTGCAGATCCTTGATACCGACTTGCATGAAACATTATTGTGGGCTGTAGATCTCCAGCTGGACTTGTAGAGGATATTGTCATGGGCTCTAGGTCTTCAGCTGAACTCATATATGATATTGCCATGGGATTTAGGCCTTCAGCTGGGTTCTTTGGATCTCTAGAGAGTGAACAGATCTCCCTTACTCTTTTGCATTTGACTCTTTGGGTAACTATTGTAAAATAATCCTATAAGTTATATGTCACATATTAAATCTTTTCCCTTTTAAACCTGACTACAATATGGAGATAGGGTGGGCCCTGATCTGATCTGATCCATTCACTGGTGTCCTTGTAAAAGAGGAGGCACACAGGAATTATGCTCACAGGACAGTGGAGGCTGTGCGTAGGATGATATGACTGCAAGTCAAACAATGGCAGGAACCAACAGCATCTATAAGAAGCAGAAGGATCCTTCCTCAGAGCATCTGGAGGGAACATGCCCTCCTGATACCTTGATTGTGGCCTATAGATACATATTTCTGTTTTAAGCCCACAGTAGCTGATTATAGCAGTCATAGGAAGCTAACATACTTGCCATACATGGCCCTGAAGAGATAAGGAGGTCCCAGCAATGACAGAGGTGGGATTCTCCACTAATATATGAGAGGGTGGTGCTGGGTGGGGCACTGGATCTAAATTGCACTGTTTCTAGGAAGCCACAACTGATCCTCTATCCTAGGAGTTTCCATCCCCTCCCTCCAGCTTAGGGCATCTTATGAGCAGATCTAGAAGCCTCCTTTCCTTGTGCTGTGTGAGCCGCCCTATCTCCTCTTATAACTCCCCTTGCTTGGACTAAAGCGAGAACAAAATTAAGAAACTTCCAGATTCCCTCTGCCTGCTTCTCACTGTACTTCTCCCCAGAGGACCAAGTCTGGACCAACCTGAGCGTTTGAAAGAAAGAGCCAGAGGAGCTGAGAGCCAGGGAAAGTGGCAGCCCGCATGCAGATCATGATGAAACTGCACATTTGCCCTACAGGGGTCCTCACTCCCCAAGAGGTCCAGGGACACACAGCAGCATAAGGAAAGGGACAGCTGACAGGGAGGGCTCCTGAGTGTTCTTCTCTCAGTCTGCCCTGCCCCTTTGAACATATGTAGATTTTTAGAGGCTTTGGCCCCAAAGTGTGAAACAACAATTTAGCCACCAGCTGGCAAAAGTTATACACTATTATAACATACTAAATTAACTTATTCTCACTAGAGAAAGTGTTACTTTAACATTCATGTTTCTCAAAAACTGCATAAACTTTGAGTTTTATTCTGTCAGACATCAAGTTTCCACACCCAATCTTGTTTGGCTCTGAGAAAATTCCTAAAAACTAATATATATATGATTTAATTTAAATCCGAAATGTGCCAAATTGTAATACATGAATAAAACATAAAGTTTGCTGACAACGAAAACATTTGGGGAATATTTTAGTAGATGTGCATTGATTTGTAGGGGTCTTTTAGGTAATTACGGACACACACACATATATACATACATGGAAACACTCACAACAGCCAGGCATGGTGGCACACGCCTGCAATCCCAGCACTTGGGAGGCTGAGGCAGGAGGATTGAGTTTGAGACCAGCCTGGGCTACAAAGTGAGCTCAAGGCCAGCCTGAACTGCATAGCAAGACCCTGTCTCAAAAAGACAAAAAATAAAATAAAATAAAAATTTAAAAAAAGCCACTCACAACAAGTGAAAAAATGAAGACATGATCCAAGGAATTCAGGTTTCAAATTTTTCAAGGTTTTTTATTTCCTTACCTGAGGGGTGTTCATTTCACTTTGGGGCTGAAACATCAGAATAATTTGTCTCTCAAGTCCCTTCAGAAAAGGACCAAATAAGCAAACATTGGCATTTTCACATATTTACTACTGACTTTTCCCTGGGATTTGGACTTCAAAAGCCCAAGGTTTTGCACGACTCACACCTGTGTCTTTGTGAAAAACAGACCAGGAGTGAGCACCCCCAGGCGTTCTACAGGTCCTGGACCCTCCATAGCCGACGGTCATCCCCTCATAGAAACCAGCTGCTTTGCAGGCCACAGGCAGCTGCACCCCTACAATCCTGTGCCACGTTGGTGGAAAGCTCCCCAGACCTCTTCGGATGAAGACACTGGAAGCACTGGAAGTTCAGAAGACATTCAATATTGTCATCAAGCTGAGCGCTTCTTCAGTTTAAACCATTATAAGTAAGGAAGTGTCAACCTCCAGCATTAATCCTGTCAGTGATATGAGGTAGATTAGATTTACTTTAATAATATGGCTAATTACCAGCATATCAAATTTAATTAAGAAAAATGCTTCTGGCTTTATTTGTATTGTGTTTCATATTGCTACTTATCTAACATCTAGAGATTAACAAGCAAAAGAACTATTTACACAAAATTTTCAGGGCCTCAAGAGAGCAGAGCACTCTCCTAGCCAGCTGAGTCATGGCAGACACCGTTTAGAAACCACCCAGTCCCCTATCCTACAAATGCAGGGAAGCCCATTGTCCCAGGGAGACGTGTCCCTAGACTCCCAATGGATGCCTGCACCCTGTGTGTTTTGCTATACACACATAACTAATGTTTAACTTATAAATTAGATACAATCAGAGATTACTAATAATAACCAATAATAAAGTATAACTGCTGTAATTGTGCTGTAATGAAAGTTACCTGAATGTGGTCTCTTGCTCTTGAAGACACACAGGTTCAGCCTGCAGCTCACTGCAGGTAACTGCAACCACAGAAAGTGAAACTGTAGCTGAGGGACACTGCTGTCCTACAGCACTCTTCTGGGCACAGTGCATCCAAGATGGATGTGGCACTTACAAACGGGTGGAAGGGGAAGGGGAGATTCCAGCGGATGAGGCCATAATGGGAACCATGAGTGTAATGGAGGTCTCTCCCCACATATACGGGAACAGGGAGGGCTTCTAGCGAGGGCTGTTTAAAGCTGGACTACAAAAGAGAACAGGGCAACAACCAGACAGAATGCAGATAAAATGGGGATTCCAGGTAGTTTGATTCCAGGTAGAGGAAAACTTCTCTGTGCTATCCCAGAAATCATTCAAAGCTTTTGATTTGATCCCATAGGTTCTTACATAATGAGATGGAGGTTGTTTGGAAACCATATGGAAGGTTTCATCAACCTCATGACCTTGGGACATACCACATGAACAACCAGGGTGGGCCTGAGTCCTACACACTTTGACTCTCATAAATACCTTGTGGGTCCTTGAGTGTGATTTCTTATCCAATTACTTCCCACTTCTGCTTCCTTGGATCCCAGTAAGAACCAACCTGAAAGGAAGCTGAGGTAGGGCTTCTGATATTTGCTGCTGAAGAACTTTATATGCGATGAAAGCTATGAAGTTTCTGGAATTTCCAGCTTACTTTGAGATCCATAGATCCACAGTGTTGATGTTCTGCCTGTTCAGAAGGTAGAGGGTTGCCTAAGAATACAGCGTAGAACAGAGGTATGGCATAGCAGTTAGTAGTGGAACAACAGCAGGGCCATTTTGTATACAGATGTACAGGTACAGTCCTGCTGGTAACACCAGATTTCAGGCTTGAGTTAAAAGAGAGGGGCAGGAACAGTGAGGAGCTGTCAATGGAAGTGGTGAGGTGCTAAGTAAAAATATGGGACAGGAAAAGAAAAAACCCATTATGATTTGTGTCTGGATGTCCCCCCAAAGCCTTATGTGGGGGCAGGCCTTTTGAAGATACTGAATCTAGAGTTTGTGATTGGTTCGTTGTCTATTGCCAGGATTGGAGTTATGAGTGCTACCCCCATGGTGGCCTGCATACAGTATAAGATAGGGAAAGGGGTTTGCTCCACCACCCTCCTCCCCCTTTTTTTTTACACATTTGGCTCTTGTTGCTTTTCCTGTCTTCCACCACCATGAACAGTTGCCCCTCTGCCATGCCACCCTTCCTTGGAGCCAGCTGATTATGGACTGAAACCTCCACAAACTGTGAACTAAATAAACCCTCCCTCTTTAATTTTGGGCATTGGATATTTTGTCTCAGAAATGAGAAAAAAGTAACTAAGACAACCCAGGAGTCAGAGAATGACTGATGGAGGAGGCAGACAAGGACTAGGAGGAGCCTGGGCACATGGTGGTAAATCAGGAATATGGTAGGCTGGGCAGAAAATTTCAAGTTTACTTTGGAGCATGTGGAGTGTGAGTCAAGACTAGGGTATATAAGTGTCACTGCTAATTGTACATAGGGTAAAACAGAAGTCTGGGCTGCAGAAAGGAATCTGGCCTTAGCACTGGTCCTGAGCTACATCTCTCCCCTCCATACCCTGGCTTCAGTGTGCCAGTTCTGCAGGTGCAGACACAGTATTGATGTCTCAAGGCCACGGTGAAGAACAGAGGTGGTCAGTGCCTATAATGAGGAGCTGATTATGTCATGCCTGTGTCATCAAATATCAGAGATTTTTGAGAGCTCAGGCTTAAGAGCTGTGATCTAGAGAGAAATGGAGAAGTTGAGCATGTGAAGAGGATGGATAGCACCCAAGGAAGGGTCAGGCTGGGCATGGAAAATTCTGATTGTTTTTGGACAAGAAAAATGAGAAGGTGAAAACAAGAGGCAGAGATGCCTCCTTAGCACAGTGTTGTGGTGAAATAGGGCAGAGAAATGAAGGGGCCAGTGTGAATGGTGGGATCAAGGAGATGTAACCACTTCAAGCACATCCTCCTTTGCTGACACTCCTGATGCTGGTGCCTGGCACCTACTAAGGCCACCAGCTCATGGCTTCCTGTTCTAGAACTATCTTTTGTTCTTGAATGACCAGGCTGATGGTGCTGAGTCTCTATGAACAGTGCCAACAGAGGTCTCACAACACATTTCCAAATCTGGCACTGTCTGTAGCAAAAGGATATTGTAAGAGATGAATTGGCATAACTTGCTGGCAGCACCAGCTGAGGTCAGCAGTTATAAAACTGAAATGCAGACCCCTGTTGGAAGAAAGTGCCCCAGTGTCTAAGAAGGCCACCACCCTTGTTGACCAAATGCCCAGACCCAGGGGCTGCCCTGGAAGAGAAGCCTGACTTTAACTAGGATGAGTAGGAACAATATTCTTTCATGAAACTGTGTTGATACCCTACTGGATCATATGTTGAAATGTAATGGCCCTTGAGTCTTAAAAACAGGGATGCCTGGCACCAGGGCATTTCACAATGTGCCAGGCCTGCATTCGATGCTCAGCAGAGCTTTTCTGAACTCATTTAATCCTAACCGTGCCTAGAACACCTGCTATGTGGAATGGCTGTCCTATTTTCCTGCAGACCACAACACAGAAACATAGGCCAGGAAAATGAAATCCAATGCCCCAAATTCAGCCAAATTCAGGGGTGGAAGACATGACTGTGATCACGGAGCTTATGGTACATGAACTTCAGGCTTTCCCCCATCTCCAATGTCCAGCCTTCACCTTCGTCCTCCACTCAGAATATGGTAGGGGCCCCTCTTCTAGGCCTCCTCACACATTCTGCATGCAAACTCAAGGATAATAGCTCTTGGTCTTAGACAGATAAATTCTGAATGCAGCATGGGATTCTACTCATCTATTCAGCTAATAGAGAGAACCAGGTACCAAACTCCTGTGTGAATCTCTGACTCCAGAGAGTGAGTTCTTAGAGCTGTCATTTCTGCTTCCTCTGTGTCTCGTCTACCCTCAGATAAGCAAGAGTTGTATTTACACAGCAGCCAGGCATGAAAAGAATGGCCCAAGACACCCAAATAAAGTAAACAGCAATGTTTACATTTTTTTAGCTATCCAATGTGAGCACATACCATGACTATCCTATTTCTGTTTATTAATAATAGAGTCACATTTACATTGCATTTTGTAAATCTATGAAAGTTTTCAAATTAAAATACAGATAATAAATTGTGGGTGTCTCCTCTACTAATAATTCATTATAACCAAGATTTCTAATCATCAGTGTGTCCATGAATACTGCAGTATAAGTTCTGATTTGCATGCATCCCCTTTCCGGCATATCTGAAATAACAAGATTTTCATTTGGCCCCCAAAGTGTCATTTGTTAAAAAACTGGCACAAGTCTGATGGGGTTTATGTAACAAAAATATGTGAAGTTATTTTGTCTTTTGATGTCTTTTGGATTCTCCTGCACTTGTCCACAACACTCTGAGCATTTAACCGACAGAGCAGCAGAAAGCAGTCCAGCAATATAACAAACTGCAAAGGTTTCTGAGGCCTCCGGCAGGGAGACCCCTAAAGAAGGGAGGCCAAGAAGGCTTCCCAGGGTGCCTCCTTAGAGAGTAACTGTCTCAGAATCTGCTATAAAATTAATCTTTTAAATCAAAGATTAAAAACTTTTTAACTTATTGAATGTATTCTTTCCTTGTCTTCTGAAACCTGCAGTCTCATACTGCTTTGCTGAGTGAGTTTTTCAAAACTGATGAAATATGATGCTCACCTTTCTTGCCAGCCCATGTGGCCTTTTTTCTGAATCCCTCAAGCACTCATGTATTGTGTCCTGGCAGCATATACCCAGAGGTCAGCTTCCTAGAAAACTTGCCTGTTTGGGTGAACACAGCCAGGAACAGTGCAAGAAAGGAAAATGACTATGATAAGAAAAGCTATGATCTTGGGTGTCATGGTTCAAGGCCACCCAAGAAGGCTAAAGCCTGCTCACAAGTGGCCTCATGTAAGCATCCCACCTTCAGATCGGTCTCATTTTTTCAGTGGGTCATTTTTGCCTTCTTGTCCTTCCTTCTAATTAATACCCTCATTTCCCAGTCTGATTTACCTTCAAAACAGGCTAGGAAAGCTTTTCATATCCACATGCACATCCACCACTTTATACACTGGTAGTGAACACTATAGACTATTGAACCACTTTCATCCTGACTATAGTTATCAGTAATGTAAGCCTTCAATATATCACACTGGAGTGGATAAAGAGAAGGATCACATTCATTACATAAAATGAGGGAATCAGATTTTGCAGAAAATCAATATCCTGAATAAACATCTATTTTTTACCAAAGTAGGTCACACAACTTTGTTCAATACTGTGAAGCACAGAAGACACAACAGATAGTCTTTTCCTTGCACTAATTGGAAGCACCTCTTACCTGGGATGTTTCATGAATTATACTCATCAATTAATGCTTTGTGAACACCTCACCTAACAGTGAATGGGATCTGTGTGTAGGACAGAGCATAAGGCTGGCGCCCTACAGAGATCACAGGTTGTGAGGGAAGTAACTGCTACAGCTCAGTCAAGATCTCAACAAATATAGAGTCATGAGCTTGTGCTGGTGACATCACAGTCTTTTTTTTTTTTTTTTAGGACACTATCAATGGTTGTTATTTTACCTCTTGGTATCTTCAAGATAGTTTCTCAGGAAAACAAACAGACAAATAATAGTGAGTTACAGACAAAAATGGTAGGAAATTATCAATGGATGTTGTACTATATTTTGGTTTCTTCAAAGTGGTCTCTAGGGAAAACAAATAGAGCTATACATGAGTGATCAATTAAATAATCATTGACTATTCTCAATGGTTGTTGTTGAAAACACATAGTAATAAACATACATCCATTTATGAGATAACATGGGAACAATAGAAACATTACAGAGTTATGGACAGATTGGTAGGAAATTATCAGTGGCTGCTGTAATACATGTTGGTAGCTTCAAAGTGGTTTCTCAGGAAAACAAAGATATGCAAGAAAGATCTAACAAGTAGTTACAGCCTAACAGTTGTGAAAAATAGCAGATTACCTCCTCATCAGTGACTCCTTTCACTGAGGTAGGAAGGGTGGAAAGCTTGCCAGGATTGAAAAGAAGGACTGAGAGAACTAGCACCAGTGTCCAGCAATAGGCTGTTTACTTTTTCCTCTATAGTCATGATTATGCAGGGCTCCTCCTTGAAGATAAGGGTCTGGCCAGAGGGAGAAGGCAGAGTATTCCCTGGGCCCCTTCATTCCTGTTGGACCAGCTGGTAGGAGGGGTCTGAGCTTCAGGGCCTTCTCTTTAGAGGGCAGTCCGACCTCTAGCGGTCACCTTTAAATGGCCCAGGGGGCTTCTTAGGGCAGTGCCCTTTGAGGTAGCCTGGCTTTTGACAGCCATAGCAGATGAATGTAGTCCTTCTTAGGCCCCTGAGAATTAGACTTAGGGTCTGTTTCTCTTAGTGCTGCAACAAAGGCAGCTGTTTTTTCTTGGTCTCTTTGTTTTCTCTCCTTGACCTCCTCCTCCTCACAGCTATAAAATACTGAAGAGGTAATTCTTACTAACATCTCAAGTGAGCTATATGGGGCAAAAGCCATTTTTTGTAGCTTTTTTCTACTATTTGGGGCTGACTGAGTAACAAACTTAACTTTAAGAATAGTTTGTCCCCCTACTGAACTGGGATCCAGGGAAATATGCTTTATCAATGCTTCTTGTCTAAGAAAGCAGAGGGATATTCTCTCGAGCCTCCCAGTGCATTGGGATCCCGCAGCCACTTAGTGTCCTCTCCCCAACCATCAACACAGGTGGCAGGAACATATGGATGCAGTCCTCGGCCTGCTAATCAGTCTCAGCACCATCACATGCAAAGTGTCCCAGGCAGGTAACTTAGACACATACCTTCTCCATGAATGCGGTTCTTCAAACTCTGAATTTTGGGCACCCATGTAATCCATGAAATCTCGGTGCAGACCTCTCCATAGCTCCACTCGTTCCTTCACCGCAGCCTGTACAGGGGAAGAATGGCCTCCAGGGGGTCTCCCCTGGTATTGCACAAGGTTCTCCTGGTTTCTAGCTCCCCAATGGCTCCCACATCCCCAGTCACCTCGACTTCTGAGTCATTGGGGTCGGTACTCTTGTGTTCTCCTAGTCCTTGCTCATCAGCTGCTACTCCGCTGATTCCGGATCTTTCTGGCTCTCAAGGGCAGGGCCAAGAGCAACCCACCATGTGGCACGTTTTCCCAGAGGTCTCTCCATGTAGGGATGGTTCATGCACGTCTCCGGGCGGGCCTATTGTGTCAGCGCTTCTCTGTGGCATGGTGTTTCTTGACTATGTGGTGGCAGCTGCCTGAGGGCCGGCTCACGTCTCCACGCCGCTTCCTGGGCGCCTGCTGCTTGCCTTTCCAGGTACCTGCATGACCTCCCAGAGTAGGCACTTGTAACCTGCCTGCCCCCCCGGGCACCTGCACGGCCGGGTGTGCCAGGCCCCAAAGGGCTGGTATGCCCCAGTTGTACAGCCTCCCGGAGCGGGCACCTGCAGTCTGCTGCACGAAAGTAATGGGAACATTTGGAGGGGAGCACTGTTGTGTTTCTTTGCTAGTGGCAGCTAATGGGAGCTCTATTAGTTAGCAGGAATAGCCTCCCTCCTGACTTGGCCTGTAATGTGTCTAGCACCAGCACTGCCTTCTCACCCTAAATGCCACCTCTTGCTTCTCTATCACCTCCCTGGGGACCATATATTCTTTGTGCTCCCTGCCCCTCCCTTGCCAGGCCACTCTGGACCCTGTTTCCACATGACCCCTCTTGAGGATATCTGTGGTCATATTCTCTGCCTTATGTCACTCCACATAACACTTCCCTGTCCCTTAGGGAAAAGGATTGTTTGACCTTCTATTTCTGCTACCATCTGTCTCCAGTTCACTCTACCGAGCACAAACTCCAACAGTCTCCAAACACTTGTTTGTTCCTCAAAAGACAGCCCACCTTCTTGTCCTGCTCCTTACCAGCTATCTATTCCAAATCTGCCCATCCCCCCAGGACCAGTCCAGGACACCACCTTATCAGTCCTGCTAATTCACCTGCTGCCCTCTCTCCAAATCACTCTTTCCCCCTCAGACTTCAGCACACTGTGTCCCTCCCTTTCATAGATGACCTGGTACTATTGCAGTTACTCTCCATATGCATCATTCCCCCACTATGCTTGTTGTAGTCAGGAGCTTACAAGGGGAAACAATATAGGATACACAATTCATAGGATAATTTTATAACAGTCACTCAAAGAGTCACATACAAAGAGAGTGCAGGAAATCTGTCCACACACTAGAGACCAAAAGGAGTCAGCTTAGGGTCTAGATCCCACAGCAATGTACTGCATGAGTCCAGCTGAAGACCTAGAGTCCATGACAATGCCTCCCATGAGTCAAACTGGAGGCCAAGAGCCCATGACAATGTCTCATGCAGGCCTATTTCACAGATTGGTGCTGGAAAGGCCTAAAAGTCAGTGGTGGAAGATAAAGTCTGTGTCAGTGGA
>NW_004955477.1:7975896-8008059 GCF_000276665.1 Chinchilla lanigera | reverse complement strand
ATGTTCATAGAAGCACAATTTGTAATTGCTAAATTTTGGAGGCATCCCAAATGTCCATCCACTGAGGAACGGTTAAAAAAATTGTGGTACTTTTATACAATGGAATATTACTCAGCTGTAAAGATAAACTCAAGGCTTTTATAGGTAAATGGTCACAGCTGGAGACCATACTCATAAGTGAAATAAATTAGACCTGCATGTGTAAGCATCATATTGTCTACTAGTGTAAGACCTGAAACAGTGAATAAAAACTAGGAGGTATGATAGACATTGTGAAATGAAAGGAAAATGCTCAAAAGTAGAGAGCAACTGGGGTGTGGGAAAAAAGAAGGGAAAGAAGGGGAAATTATGTAATTATGTATATACAGGTTAGCTAACGTAGTTGTACTACTGTCTTCTATTGCTCTACAGAAAGGAACAGTTAATGATTACTTGTTTGATCAATCTTGTATGTCTCTATTTGTTTTCTTGAGAAACCACTTTGAAGATATCAATAAGCAATACAACAACTATGGTTAATTTCCTACAACTTTGTCTGTAACTCTGTTTTGCTTGTATTGTTCTTGTGCTATATTTTGTAAATGGACATCTGTTTGTTAATATGTTTTCCATCTTTTTTTTCTTAAAATAAAAAAATTAAAAATTAAAAAATTTTTAAAAATCAAAGTAAAAACCAGAGCTCCCCTGAAAGGTACAACAGCCATTCTCAGTGACAGCAAGGTTCTGAGCTCCTCCAACAATGAGAACAGCCAAGTCTATATCAGGAAAGCCAGCACAACAAGCTCCTCCAGGACATTTAACAGTGCACCATTTTCCCCTCTGGAGCCAGGAAGTAATGCTCAGAGTAAGGACTAGAGCTCCTCCAAGGTGAACTGTAGTCATTCTGAGTGACAACAAGGTCCTGAGCACCTTTGATGATGGGAACAGCCACATTCATATCAGGAGAGCCAGAATGACAAGCTCCTCCAGGAGAACCAACACCTTCAGGAGAACCAACAGTTCCTTAACAGCTTTTTTTCTTAAGTTCTTCTTTTGTTGGCAGCAATCCTCAGGTAGGCCTCCCACACCCAGTACCTCGCTGATTCAGTTCAGCTGGGTGTTACAAGTTGCCCACCAGTTGTCAATCCACCACAATGCTGTCTGATTTATGTCAAGATCCTTCCTCCTGCACTTTCAGACCTCCATCCACTACTGAATGGCACAGGCCCTTGAACTAAGCAGGTATTTGACCCAAAAGTATAATTACTGCATGAGTTGAATTCAAGTCGGGTACAAGTGGAATGTGCAGATTCACCAGTCTAGAATCCAGCACAACATACAAAAGCAATTAAACAGCAGGTAGAAGATTTAAGACAAAGCTCAATTTTTGTTTTATAGAAAGTCACCATGTACTAAAGAGTATCATATTCATAGAAAAACAAAGGAGAAAAATATAGATGGTATTCCATCAAGTAAAGTACAGGCAGCTGTTTCTCTAATAGCTGTATGATATGGCCATCATATTCATTCATTCATGAGATTTACTTACACGGGCCTGGGCCCATGTCAGGCACAGGAAATTCCTTGGTCCTTGCCTACTGGGATTGTCCCCAGTGGAGAAACTGCTTCATGGAAGAGATATCTCCTATTCTACATACTTCTTGAGATTCCAAAAGTTCCGCTAAGAAAGCACAAGCAAACAGAATAAAAGTGACTATTCCCAGTCTGGGTTCATTCAAGATGTAGGTAAACAGTGTTGCATTTCTTAGCACCTTGAGAATATAGCTGTAAGATAGCCAGTAAATGATCTGAGTCACCAAACAAGCATAGTGTGAATTTTACGCAGCCTAAAACAGCCTTAAAACGTGCTGTGTGATTTAGAAAGCTATCTTTCAAAAATCATTCTTTTAAAGCTGCTGGTATTTAGGAGACAATGCCTTTGGGCGCGTGATATAGATCTAGGCTTGGAATGACACTTGACTCTTAACCAACCTACCTAAAGGGAGCCCTAGAAGTTAGGTAAAGTCAAGTTTCCCAGCACATTAATAGAGGGGAAAATGGCTGAGTTTCTGGCTATTCTTGGTCTCTCCATGCAGGACTGACCTATTCTGCTGCCTGTACTCAGCGCCCCAAATGTGGCCATGTGGGCTGCCACCCCCGCCCTCCACAGGCAGCATTTCTAAGGAAAAAGTACGTAGTAAGAGGCATTTGCAAGAAACCTTTACTCCTGGTTTGGTAGTCTTGAGAGAATAGCACCAGTGAGCTCTTTATTAAGCAGGGGAGTCAGAAGGTCAGAGCACCAGATCCTCAGAGATTTGTCCACACCCGCTACTCCAGGCCTCCAAGCGAAGAGATTCCTGCAGCTCACACAGCCAGCAGCAGAGCGACAGACAGATCACTCTGTACCAAGCTCCCAGGGCTGGCTCAACTCCACTGGAGAAGGAAAGCTCCTCTCAAGTATGTGGTGTATTGTCTGTGGCTACTCAAGATCAACACTCTCTTGATTTCTCAGATGGAAGGATTTTTATTGTTTCAGTATAACTGTGCTTTATAAATCATTCATCACTAGGATGAGTTCAACCTCTCTCCTGATCATCTCCTTTGATGGGTAGATGAGTATCACCCCCCACCAGCCATTCAGCCCCACAAGAACTCCTCCCAGCCAACAGAAAGCACCCATGGGACTGGGGACATAATCACCTTGCAGCCTCAGCCCATGAGGAAGATGCCTAAGAAAAAGCCAGTAAATGAATGGATACCTCTGAAGGACATCTTTTTTAAATTGCACCATTTAAACACATTCCCAGAGAAGACTAAAACAATTTTTGAATTGTATTAAAAACCATAGAAATTCTGTACCCCACGTATAATGTGTCTTAGGGAATTTAACGTAAACATGATTAAATTACTGCTCACCAATAAAATCAATCAATAGGTTCTGGTCCTATAACTCTGAAGACCACCCAAGGGCATATCCACTCCAGGCTGAGAAGCACAGGATTTGGGAAACAGAGGATTAAGAATGACAAATTTTTATTTTTCAAGCAACTTCTGCCAAGAAACTAGTCACTTGACATTTCTAAAATTTATACCTAAATAATTATATGTGGTAATTGAAAGCATTAGAAAGCATGTTATGTGCCAAGCAGTTAATTAAAAAGGAAAAAAAAAAGCACACTAACACAAACACTGGCTGGTTAAACAACTACAGATTGTAGTTTGTAATCAATCCTCCCTGGACCATAGGCTGACATGCCAACACCCCTCAGTTTCTTTCTGTCCAGAACAGAGACCTTGCATATTCATCCCTTGGGGGCCTTGAGAGGAGCAAACATGGGGCAGGGGTGTAGGAGAGGTACCAGGCCAGGAGGACACAGGAGGCTCACTCTTTTGTGGACTAAAGGAAGTACAGAAGGGTAGTAGTTTACTGGAGCTATCATAATAAGTTATCACAAATTCAGGGCTTAAAACAACAGAAACTGATTCTCTCACATTCCTAGGGGCCAGAAATCCAAGATCAGTACATCAGCAGGGCTCCTTCCTTCTGAGACTCTGGGGAAGAGTCTGGTCTATGCCGCTCTCCCAGCTTTTGTGACTACTGACAATTCTTGGTGTTTCTTGGCTTATGGCCACTTCTCTCTAGTCTCTGCCCCATTGTCTCATGCCCTCCTCCTGTGGATCTCTGTATTCTCACATGGTCTTATAAGGACACTGATCATTGAATTTAGGATCCACTTTAACACAATAGGACTTCATTTTAAATACATCTTAACTAAATCATCTCTGCTGAGGCCCTAGTTCCAAATCCAGTATGCTCTGATGTTCAAGTGGATATGAATTTAGGAAATACAATTCACTACTCAGCCCAGTGCAGACAGCAAGGCCCCCAAAGTCCAGCCAACTGAATGAGAGCACACCCCACACTACCAAGGTAGTTATGTACTGGCTCCAAGGTCACTCATCTGCTCTTATGCAGTTCCACTGACCAGACCTCAGAACTCTGAACTCTCCCTCTGTGGTCACTTAGTCCAACCCTATCTCACATTATCTCTGAATGTTCACTACTCCAAAGCTCCTTGAGAGTTACTATTCCTCCAGGCAAGAACAGCTTTATGACCTATTCACAGGGACCTCATTCCAGAAGACACTGTTAGGAGCCCAGCAATCAACCCACAGGCTGAGCTCCCTACCTGTCTCCTCTCTCCAGTCAGATTCAGTCGGCAGCTTTTTTCTAAACAGCACAACCTCGAGCCCCAATGTAATGTGGAGCAAAACCACACACCAAGTTCTTGGAAGGCTGAGCCAGACACACTACCTGAAATGGGCCTTCAAGTAAAGGAGAGACTCATCCAGAAGGAGAAGCTCTTTTAATGCAGAAAGGTGATAAAGAACAGGGCACACAGGAAACCTTGAAAAGTTCAGTGTAGATTAACTCCAGAATGAGAGCAAGATAGGCAGAATGAAGAGGAAATAGTGCCAGGGCACCCTAAGCTTCAGGTCTGCTCTGATTCCTACTAAGAATGGTCAGGAGAGGAGGCCACATTCCCTCACTGTACCTGAGGAACATTAAAGAGCAGCACAGGAGGCCAAATCAAAGTTGCTGAAGAAGAAAATACAGAATCCAGTTTCAAATAAGGTGATAGTTTCACACTATGAGCAACAACTGGACCTCAGGGAAGTCTGGCAAAGCCTCTGGACGCTGTCTCAGAAGAAGGACTTTTAAAGGAATTTAAAAGGCACACACAAGTGCAAAGGAAATCCATTATAATGAACTATGGTTATCAAGCCTTTTAGGAAAACAAATTTGTGATATGGAAACATATAAGCTTCTTTATTAATACTCTAAATAATAAGCCCTCAAGCAGCAGATCTAATAACTACAGTAATTTTGAAGCGGTGATGAGCATGAATGAATTTCCAGAAATCTGCAGCAACTATAATGTGATATGAGAATGCCTATGCTGCCCCCATGGGTTTTAATGAAGTTCAAGTCTGCAAATATTCAGTGTTGTCATTCATGTAATAGTCACACACACACACACACACACAGAGAGAGAGAGAGAGAGAGAGAGAGAGAGAGAGAGCACCAGCAGCAGCAGCAGCAGCACCTGTTCTGGGGCCCCATTCCAGGTCAAAGTAGATATCACCGGCTGGAATGTCTGCATTCACAATGGAAGGAACTGCTGCATTTCAGCCACATGTTTGTGAATGGCAGTTTTTCCCCTCCTAGTTTACTGGTTCCCTGGACCCTATTGTTCCTAGAAAATGACTGCTAGTATCTACCCAAGGAGGAAGTGCAAGGACAGACAAACAAAAGCAAAAATGTCAGAGAAGGACTGATGGGCAGCAAACTTGTGAGGAAAGCATGGGCTGAGAGAGGCCCCCTGAGGTTAGGACTGCCAAAGGGTAAATAGCCTCTACCAGGAAGGGACAGGTGAAAGAAATCCAATGCAGGTAGAAAAATGGCCATGGCTTTAATGACCATTAGAAGCACTCAACCCACTCAACTCAGGAGAACAAGGTGTGGGACCATGTTAAAAGAAGCAATCCCAGTTTTCAGAATGGCCTAGGCCAGAGAAAAGGACAAAGACAAATATTCCACTCTAGGGCCCCTAGAATTTTTGGAAGCAGCTTGTTTCCTACCAGCCTCCTAGTGTTTTAAGTACTCAGAAAGCATAGGGATATTTGACCTTGGTGTGAGACCCCCAGAGACCTGGGACAAACAAGGAAAAGGCAGATTTAGGAAGGGCTGGGGGAACCAGCAGCCATGGATGAAGGGAAGGTGAGGAAAATGAGGCTGAATGCTCCCTGTGAGGGTCATGAAAGGTCAGAATAAGGAACAGATTCTGATAAAAGGAAGGGGAAAAGTCACAGGGGATCCCAGGAGGGCTCAACCTATGTGAGGTTTGGAGAGATAATAATTATTATGGGGCCACTTGCCTGGGTGGGTGTGTGGGAAGGCTATCAGAGCCATCCACACATAATCCATCCTTACATCCATAGCATGGCTGAGCTGGCTGGCTGTGATATTTACTTCTTTGGTTTGCTGTGCACATGGATGCTGTGATGTGATGTTTTGGAGTGCTCTTGCCAGCAGGTCTGCAAACCTCTTACCCCCAAACAGCTCTTGTACCTGGAGCAGTAGCTCAGCTCTCCCATTATTCTCTAGGCTGGAAGTCTGCAGACCTTGCAATGCCCAGAGCTCTATGAGTCACCAGGAGCCTTGACTGCAAGTGGCAGTGTCCGGCTATGGACATCCCCAAGGCACTTCCTGTCACCCACCTGCTTTGGAGATCATCAGGGCAAGTGGTAAGAGACAGGAAATCACAGGTGATGACTTTGTAACCAACACTGATGCAGAAAGGTACCCACAGCAGAGCCTGTCAGATGTACAGAATCCCTGTGTGATCAGAATCAAGCCCTACTCTACTGTGGAAGGTTTCAGGGCACATCTGCAACTTCTTTGGTTTTTTTGTTTGTTTATTTGTTTTTGTTTTGGGGGGTGTTTTTTTGGTACCAGGAATCAAACTCAGGACCTTGAGCTTGCCAGGCAGATGCTTGATCCCCTGCATCTTTGTGGTTTAAAATATGCACAGCTAATAAACTGTTTTCATCTTTAGAAATGGCATAAATGTCATTAGAAACTTACCTGAGTTTATTGGCTTTATTTAACTCTTGACAGGTATAGAATGCAACATTAAAAATGCAATTAACTTGGGCACTGGGGGAGAAACACACCTTTAGATGGATGTCTTTGGGGTGAGAGGAGGTATTTCTACCTCATAAATCTTAACATCCTCACAGTCATACCCCAAAGTGGGCTATGCTACCTCATTATCCCAAATTTCTCCACCTGTATGTTACCATTGATCTAGTGATAACACAGAATCTCCTCAAATTAAACTATTCCTTGATGAAGCAAATCAGGCTAGATGTCAAAGATAAGTGTGACAATTCACCCGACTGAACACTTCTGTGCTGGCCACTCTTACCTGTCCACTTGACTAGGACACAGCCTGCCCAGGGATTTGGGTCAATATTGTCCTGAGTATGTCTGCCGGGGTATTTTTGGTGATGATGGCATTTGAGTCATTCAGTTCAGTTAAGCAAATGGCCCTCCCCAGTCTGTGCGGGCTCTTTCAAGAAGCTAAACACCTAATTGGAACAAAAAGGTATAAGTGAGGGGGAAGCCTACTGAGCAACTACTGGACTTACAGCATCAGTGCTTTGTCCTGTGCAGACTAAAATGTGTACCATGAGCTCTCTTGGGTCTCCAGCTTGACATCCAACTGCAGACCTTGGAACTTGTCCTTTTCCATGATCACATCAACCAGTTCCTCACACACACACACACACACACACACACACACACACCTGTCTCTCTGCCTGTTTCTCTATCTCTATCCATGCTGGGTCTGGCTCTGGCTCTGGCTCTCTCTTCCCTTTGCAGTTCTCTAAACACACACATACACACACACACACACACGCACGCACACACACACATACACACACACACACGCACACACACATGTTGCTGCAATGTACCACCAACTCTTATACCATGAAGATTCATGATGACTTACTATCCCCATAGCCCCAAAAGACAAATCCAAAACTAAAACTGATGTCAGTCTACTTCCCGGAGGCCAGGCTGACCAGCCTTGTGGGGGTCGTCTTGTAAACCATCACTGTACACTCAGACTTGTGCACATAAAAGGTTCAGTATCAATCAGTGCTAATTGTAGATTTCTGCACAACACCCTTGGCTTGAGATGTTTAGCAAAAATTACATTTCATCACATTTTATACTAATCAGCTTCAAGAGCAGAGTGCAAAATTAACTTGAAATAATTTCATGTTCTCAAATAACCTTTATTTTTTAAATTGTGGTATTTTTCAGTAATGGTTTTATCCTACTATATAATAACAGTGTTCTTTGCATTAGGTTATAACACACTACAGCTGTTATATTAATCAAGTATCAATAGCTCATCTTTATGTAAGCCCTAAGTCAATAGCTCATGCCATTTGTTACTTCATAAACTTCAACACTGTAAGTGTTATTGGTTAAGTAAATGTTCTCTAAAGTGGTTTAATGAATCAGAACTAATTTAAAAGATAGCTTGGATTGAAATCCTGAAATATGCCAAATTCAGGACTTCTACAAAATATTAAAATTTCTAGGTAACCAAATGTTCAGCTGTACTTCAAAGATGCACCCTCTTCTAACAAGTTTTCTTATGATAAGGCTTCAATTAAAATGTAAAGTCGGACCTGCATGTTCAATACCCACCCTCTGGGAAATGTGGTCCCTCTATTTGTAGATTTCCTGATTTCTGATAAAATTTTAACAAACATTTCCTTAAACTTGCTCCTCAAAAGCCAATACTGAGGCAAAGAAATACCATATTTACTATAGTTTTACAATCACTTATGTAAATACAATTTGGAAATTCATTTAACTATAGGTTCAGTGACAGACAACAGAATAACACAAGACATCCGTGGTGGTTAATTAATGGTCATTTTAAGTGGAGAGCCCAGCTGAATTAAGGTAGCATGGTTCTGGAGAACAGTGTAAAAGAACAGGAGGAGAATATTTTATGCTGATTTCCCTCAGAGAAGCTTCAGCTCTTCTCTTCCACTGAGTTCTGGTCTTTGCCATGACTATTGTTCTCTTGGAAAGAGCTCTGGTCCTTGTCTGCACCTTGAGCATCATCTCCTGGCCCTTGGCGCAGACACTTCAGCTGGAGCCTCTGGTCTTCACCTTTGTCTTGGGCCTCGTCTCCTGGTTCTCTGCACGGATTCTTCAGCAACAGCCTTTCAGCCTGCCAGTGCAGACTCTCTAACCTCTGGCACTGACCCTTGGACTTTCCAGCACAGACACTTCAGTCTTGCATCTAGAATTCCTCTGCTTCCTGGTGCAGACTTGCATGGGACAATGCTGTGGACTCTAAGCCTTTGGCTGGACTTACACAGGATCCTGGCACTCACCTGGATTCTTCAGATCTCTAGTGCTCAGACAGATCTTTTGTACTCTTCTGCATTTGACTCTAGCAAGCGTTGACTAGTGCAACATCAAAAAGGCCAAAGAAATCTTGAGGTACATTAATAGAATCATAACACCTAGGAAGCAGGCAGTAATACCTATGTCCTATTACTGGAATTTGGAATGTCATATTTAAATATGAGCACTTTTCTTGGAAAAGAAAAGGGACACTAGTTGTATTTCCAAGAACAAGCTATATAGTAAATGAAGCTGGAATCAAGCCATTGGAGACACACAGGAAAGACAGTCAAAGGCTTGCATGCATGTCAGCAGTGGAATGACATTTCTCATAAAACCATAGGTAAGGGAGATCTCACACAGGTATGGAAATAGTACTTTTTCCCCTAATGAGGAGGGAAAATTTTGTGTTACAGGGTGCAGGATAGCATGCTCAAAAGAGCTTTATTTCAAAAGTGTCACAAATTAATGTTAAATTAAAAATTATTCTGCTTTTACCTAAGAAGCATGAAAGCCAAATATGAAAAGATGAAACTGTTACCAAAAAATTTAACCATGCTGCAAAACAAATCTCAGTGTTTACATGGATGAGAAAAATAACTAGCACAGAACATAGTAAAATTAACAGTAACTGGCATCCAATCTAGGATTACCAGGCATACAAGGAAGCAATAACATAATATCCATAAGAAGGAAAAAACGAATAATAAGTAAATCCAGCAATAACACAAATTATAAAATCAGCAGAAAATCACAAATTATAAAATCAGCAGAAAAGCAGCTACTACAACTGTTCTGTATGTCCCAAAGGTGAAAACCACACACATTAAGCACTGTGGAAGGCATTTCTTTAGAAAGACTCAAACTGAAGTCCCAGAACTGTAAAATAGAAGGTGTGATATTAAAATAAATTCAATAGATGGTATGAACAGCAGATTAAACATTACAGAAGAAAGGATTAATGAACTTGAAGATGTAATATTAGAAACTAAGTAAAACTGAAGAAGAAAGTACTCAAAAAAAATTTGAGAACTCTCATGTATTGTGGAACACCCACAAACGATCAAAATACACATTCAATAGGACTTTCTGAGGGAGAAGAGATATGGCCAACACCTTCTAAGCTTGATGAAAACATAAATCATGAACTCAACAAACTTCAAATTCAATAAACGTGGAGAAAGCTACACAAAATCATCTTAGAATCAAAGCCAATGATAAAGAAAAAATTTTAAAGGCAGCCAGAACAATAAGGAGTTGCATTATGCAGAGAAGAAAACAGGAGAGGATAACAATAGATATTTCATTGGAAGTTGTGCCAGCTAAAAGACAATGATGTGATGTCCTTAAATTATGGAATGTTGTTCTGCAACAGAAAGAGTGAGCTACTGATGCAACCTGGATGAACCTAGAGGCACTAGGCTGTGTTAAGGAGCCAGACTCCAAAGATTGTAATCTGTAGGCTTCATTTCTATGACATTTTCAAAAAGGCAAAACTGTAGGCACAAAGCTAGGGTTGATTATAAAGAAGATAGCACAGAAAATTCTGGGGAGAAGGAACTAATCTGGATCCCCACAATGGTAGTAATTCCACCAGTCTATCCATGTGTTAAAACTTCTGGAAATTATTCACTAAGAAGTCAATATAATTTTTATAAATAATTGTAAAATTAAGTCCTAAAAACTCTTTGAAAGAAGACTCCTACTTCACATCATATTGAAGCAACATGAAGGGATGAGGCATTTGAGGCTTATCTCCATCTAGTTTGGGGGTTGGAGGGAACTAGGACAATAGTATGGACTTCTTTCCAGGGCTAGGACTGTAAGGAACAGGAACGGCCCCATGGTGGGTGTCACAGCAGACAACATTCCTTTTTCTGAGGATCCAATCACTGAACAGCCTGGTAATAACTGTTGGTCACTGGAAACGTCTGTGTCCATGTGCAGACACCCAGAAAGAGGAAGACCTCCCATCCAAAAGATAAACTAATTTAAAGATTCCTCTTCAAGTTCACACTGTCAGAATACAGCAGGGGAAACACACCCCCAGGATCATGTGAGCTTGATGCTCCACTGCACTAAAGGAGGATCTTTAGCAAAACTCCCCAGGGTTGTGTTTATTGAAATAATACCTCTGCTGCCACAAACCTGTCTTTGCCTCCATTCCTGAAGGAAGCTAACTCAGGAGGTGCCAGAAAGACAAGACAGGTTTGCAGCCTGAACACCTCAAAGCTAAAGCTTGCAAGTCATCAGATTTGCAAGTGGGTTGTAACTCCCCTCCTGAGGCTCCCATGGTGGCATTAAAGCCTCCCCATATCTTTTCATCTAAAAGTCACTAAAACACATCTGTCCATCCACTTACACACTGAATCGTGGTTAGGGGAACAAACATAGCCAGGAAGCCCCAGGATGTGTGGCTCACTGTGGGCTGCAGAAAATAAGGCTTACTGGCCTGTCCAGCCAAGCAGGCATTTTTTTCCTCACCTTTTGTCCTTCAAAACACAATGTGAGGACAGAGGAGATCACAGCAGCATAAACACAGCACATTGTTCTTTAACCTCTTAAACCTGTCTTCTTATCTGTAGAGGGAATAATTGATATTTATTTCATATGAGATCCTGGGGAGGGTGAGGAATGCAGGTAAATGCCTGAAGATTAGCCACTGAATCATCCACCACCCTTGGAGCAGTGCTGTCACTCCTGTTTCTCATGCTGCTTCTGCTGCTGGCTCCACCTGAGGCTAACCCTTCCTTTTTCTTAGTAGCAGGAGTTTTATATCACACATCTCATTTTAGAATCAGCCTTGTCACCTCTTTGATTGACTTTTCATACTGTCTCAAGAGCCAAATTAGAGTCCTACCCTGCTTGAAACAAATGAACAAACAAAAGCACTACCACCACTCTTGTTTCTGTAGCTCTTGAGTGTCTTCAGAGTGAAATCTGCCCTCTTCTACCTGGTAATCAAGGTCTTCGAAGAATGCAGTGATACCTCCATCACTCTGGTCCACTGTTGTGGTCCAAAATATCCACCCAAAAGTTTCATGTTTTTGGAGGGGAGCCTTTTGGAAGCTGACTGGATCATAAAGTCTCTAACTTCATTAATAGATTAATCCTTCAAGGGATTCATAATTTGAGGGCATTACTGGGAAGTAATGGAAACAAAAGGCAGAGCCTAGTTGAAGGGAGTGAGTCATAGGAGTATGCCTTTGGGACTAGATCTAGTCCCTGGCCCTTCCTTTCTGCCATTTCCCTTCTCTTTTTCTGTGCTTCCCAGCTGCCATAGGGTGAGGAGCTTTCCTCTACCACACCCTTCTGCCATAATGTTTCTGCCTCGGAGCCAACCACCCAGGGACTAAAACCATAAGCCATTATAAACCTTTCCTTCTATAAACTGATATTCTCAGGTATTCAGTCACAGAATGGAAAAGCTAACACATCCACACTTCAGACAAACTAGAAATCCTGTAAAATATACTTGGAGTCTTCGGCCCCCTGTCTAGCATATTTTTAACTGTCCATCACTTTCCTTTAATTTGGGGGATAAAGATACACCTCTTCCTAATACTAACTGGCCCACATTTAGAACTAGATGTAACCTCAGAAAGATATCCCATAAAAACGTCTACATCCTCATCCCTGAAACCCTAGAACATGTTACCCTTCCCTGACAAAGAGAAGTAAGCTTGCAGAAACAATTAATGTTATAGGGCAACTTTGAAGTAGAAAAATTATCCTGGACTACCTTGGTGGGTCCAGTATTATCACAAGGATATTTATAAGTGGAAAGAGAAAAGGAAGAGAGTTAGAAAGATGACAAAATGAACACTACACTCAATGATACCAGCTGCACAATGAAAGAAGGGGTCATGAGAGAAGGAACACAAGTACCTCAAAAAGTTGAAAAATTCAAAGAAAGAGATGCTCTCTGGAGCCTCCAGAGGAACATAGTCCTCTTAAACCCTTGATTTCAACTCAGTGAGACTCATTTCAGACTTCTTACCATCAGAACTGTCAAAGAATAAATGGAAGTTGTTTTAAGCCAGTATTCCCATGAACATTTGTTTCAAGAGCAATAGGAAACTTACACATTCAATCACGTTGAACAAGAAGGTGAACAAATGGACAGATAAAAGTACCTGCTGCACCACATTCAGGCTTCCACTTTACGTATCTTTCCTTTCTCCCTCCAGCTCCAATTGCTCCTCCACCCCATCCCTCTAGAGAACTACCTTCCATCACGTTTAGTCATCTGGTTAAGATGAGGTTTAGGAGACTTCAGCTCCAGGAATAGGCCAGGCCCTGGTTTATCCAATCAGCACACATCTTTTTGGCCAGTGATTGGGTCAAAAATGGACACATGACCAAAAACAGCCCAATGAGATCCAGCCATCGGACTTGTGCTGCAATCCAGGAAAGCAAAACACAAAATTCTTTCTCTCCATGAGATAAAGAGGAGAATAAAGACAGTGTAAAGGAAAATACCACTGAGACAAAGAAATAGACTCTTGACTATGTCGTCTATACTCCCAAATATAGCCATATCAGTGATACAACCAGTAAATTCTTCTTGGAGAGTAAGCAAATTAGGATTCTATCATTGCTTTTTTTAAAATGTAGTCTCATATCTCTATGAATTTTGCTCAAGCCACCCTTCAACCCAGACTTGTCTATCCTGCCTTTTAAAATTCAGCCAAACTTCCACTGTCATCATCACTGGATAGCCTACCTCACAGAGGATTGTCCCTGAGCACCAGGTTTGGCACCCTGAGAAGGGCTTTGAAACACCTGTGCCGTAACCAAGGCTAACAGGCTGGTCCATCCTCACAAGATATAATTTCTGGCCTGTGAACCATGCCTCACTCACCCTTCTCACCTTCTTCCCAACCTGACCTTGCACATGAGGCATACAAATGTCCACTAAGCATAATTTCTTTCCTGGCAGGAAACTTAGCCATGCAGATGTCAATACCAGGGCTAGGGGTGGGGGTGGGAACTTCTGATAGCAAAGAACTGATAGCAATTTCTGCCCTGAGCTACTATTCATGTAGGAGAAGTGAATGAAGGAAGCAGAGAACAGGAGCCTTCAGCATTATGAGTCATGATATTCCATCATGCACCACCAAAGCTCGGAAATTGAAATTCTGATTCTTGAGGCACAATATGGAAGCCTAACTTGACATAAAACTAATTATGTGTGCATCAAACAATTATGCAAAGTAAGTGGAGTGCTTTAAATGAAAAACAATAGCTGTAGAGGAAATGGCACTACAGATATTCTTGTAAAGCAGTGAAGACACTCTTTGCCTATAAGAAATCTACATACGGCTTTATGAAAGTGTGCCTCTGAGATTCAAACATGAACTGGCCATTTTCTGTCATTATCACTGTGCTAGATCAAGGCCACAGTGTCCCGGTGCTCAAGAAGCAGAGCAGGTAGTGTGTCGCTCTGTGTGTAAGAAAAACAGACACCACTCTTACCTCCTGAATCAAATAAGCACCTCTTACTCAAGATGCCCAAGAAGAACCCACAATTCCTCACCAGTCTGCTGGTCATCAGGTCTTGTTTTTGGAGCTATCATCCACCTCATTTCTCCAGCTGTCAGGCCAAGATGAGGAATTGTCTTTGTCACATCTATTTCCTTACTGTCAACCTTAAATCCATTAGCAAGTATGGTCTTCTCTGCCCTCAAAATCCACACTGGATCCCTTGCTTCTCCCTCCACACCACATCCAACCCCAGCCAGCACCACCACCACTACCTCTCAGACTATCTGGATACCTGTGGTCCATGCAAGATAAACATACCGTACTCTGCTGAAACCACCAAAAAATTTTCATCTTGCAAAGATCCAAGCCTGATGTCCTGAGTGTGACAGTTAAGACCAGTGAGGTCCCAGAGCCTGTTCCTCCTCCTCCTCAGTCACCATACCCCAGCTCCTCTGCCCCTTTGCTATTTCATGAGTAAGGTCAAACTGCACATTTGCACCACTTAGGAGAATAAAGCCAGCTCATCATAAGCAAACCAGAGGTTTCAATGGCTTAGCAAAGTGGGGGTGTATTCTTTAGTCACATAACCTCATGAAAGACCAGGAGCCCCTATTTCACCTTGTAGCCTCAGCACCCAAGTCCACAGAGACAGGAATGAGAGGGACAAATAGGCTTGGCTGCCACACAAAACTTCAGTCTGAAAGCAACACTTCAAACCTCCTCTGAGTCCATTAGCCAAATATGGCACCTAAGCCTAAGCTGCAAGTTGAGGCTCCCAAGGAATCCACACTATAGCAGCAATGTAGGATGGAGGTGGGGAGGAGAAAGGTCACAGGTTACATGGCCTAGACACTCTCTGTGGAAATGACTGAAACAGAACTGACTGAAGGAGAGAGCTGAGCAAAAACATGGTGAGAGAGTTCAGTACTCAGGCCCAATAAAGGTCCGCCCCACTTTCTCTGAACACCCATTTCTCTGAGCAACCCATGGGAGGTACCAGTAAATGGAAGAGGCTGGTGGGAGGAAGGTCAGACTCCACACTGTATTTGCTCCTCTCTACCTGTAGTAGCCCAGGGGAAGGCTGCTCACTGGACCTCACCTACCTTCACAGACACTCTCTTCCCTTGGTCACAGCTTCAATCAAGCTCAGGGACCTATTCCTTCTACTTACATCTCTGGGTTAAGGCAGGCAAAGAGTACCACAGTTGCCAGTCCATGAGTCCTGCCCTGTGGTCCTTTGGTTTCTTTAATTCAGCCCACTCCTCTTACTGAATTCTCTTCCATTACTTCTCTTCATGCAGCATTGCCTTTCTGCAGAGTCTTCAGTGATACATATGTGAGTACAGGCTGCTACAGCAAAACACTCTAGACTGGGTGGTTTAACTACAAACCTTTCTCATGAACAGTTCTTAGTGCTGGAGACCTGAGATCAAGGTGCCAGCATAGTCAGGTTCTGGTGAGGGCTCTCTTCTCAGTTTCCTTACCTGGTCAAAAGAGCAGAAAGGCCAGGGATTTAGCCCTGTGGCCTAAGTGCCTGCCTGGCAAGCACAAGATCCTGAGTTCGATTCCTGGTACAAAAAACAAAAAAAGAGCAAAAAAAGTCTCATCTGCCTGCCTATAAAGAGGAAGGAAGGTGGGAGATGGGAGGAAGGACAGACTCCACGCTGACCTTCCTCGTAAATTGAAATTCTGATGCTTAAGGCACAATATGGAAGCCTAACTTGACATAAAACTAATTATGTGTGCATCAAACAATTATGCAAAGCAAGTGGAGTGCTTTAAATGAAAAACAATAACTGTGAAGGAAATGGCACTACAGATATTCTTGTAAAGCAGTGAAGACACTCTTTGCCTATAAGAAATCTATATTTCTTTTATAGAGGACCCCACCCTCATAACCATATCTAACCTAATTATCCCCAAAGACTCTGCTCTTAAAACCACCATGCTGGGGAATGGAATTTCAACATATATGTTTGGCAGGAAACAAATACTCAGTTTATAAATCTATGTGATAGAGACTACATGACGTTGGTCCTCAGATTCCACAACTTCAACCCTAATATCTGTGGATACTTCAGTTAATTCAGGAAGCAGCAGGCTGTGCCCTTGTGCATTGATATCATCCCTGACCACAAGAGACAAGATGTGTGACAAAGAGTAAAACATCCCACTGATATTTCCCCAAAGGCTGATTCATCAAGTGGAAGAGGGATGTCAGGAAGGATTGAGACAACCAACATCAAGTACTTAATGGTCTCAAGACATGTCCAGTGCTATTGAATCCTTCTTCCTCCTCAGAGTGGCAGCATCAGACCTGTCAGCACATCATTTCACAAATAGAGAGAAGTGCTCCTCCCATTTAGTAGAATAAAACCAAAGCTGAGAGTTAACAAATAACTTGTTGAAAGTTATGGACCAATGCCCTGCAGTTGTCCATGTAAAATGCTTTATAATATATTCCCTTTTGATTCTTTGGATGTCCGTGGGATCCATAATGATCCCCATATTTCACTCCTGATACTGATAATTTGTGTCTTCTATCCTTTGTTTTGGATCAGTCTGGTTAGAGGTGTATTAAATTTATTGATCTTTTCAAAGAGTGAGCTTCCAGTCTTATTGTTTTTTCACAGCTTTCCTGTTTTTTATTCCATTGATTTCTGCTCTTATCTTTATTACTTCCTTCCTTCCCACTGTTTTGGAATTGATCAGCTTATCTTCTCTAGTTGCTTCAAAAAGAAACTTAAACCTTCCTGGTTTTAACATAAATATTTAGCGTTATAAATTTCTCTAAAAACATTGTTTTATTTGTATCTCCAAAGTTTTATCTCCTCTATTTTCATTTTCATTCAATGGAAAATAATGTCTCTTGTCTCTTGTTCCTTCTTCTTTGGCCCATAGGTTATTTAGAAGACAGCCCACAGGCTATTTAGAAGACAGTCCTTTGGTTTCCAAATTCAGAGGGGGTGGCGGGGACCCAGATATCCTTCTATTGTAGATTTCTCTTTGAATTCTTCACTAGCCAAAATCATACTTTAGATAACTGAATCCTTGACTATCCTGAGATGCTGGCGTGCACTTGATGGCCCAACGTACTCTGTCCCATGTATACTTGGCAAAGCTGTTCCTGCTGCTGCTCCTGGATAAGCTGTTTTGAGTATCAGTCAAAGTGAGTTGGAAGAGCCTGTTCAAATTTTCTGTGCCCTTACTGATTCTGTTTACGCTTTCCAGTGATTACAAGGAGAGAAATGTTATCATCCCAACTATAATTATGGATCTATTTCTCTTTTAGGTCCAATCAGTTTCTGCTTCACATATTTAAGAGTTGAGTTATTAGCTGCATACACATTCACGATTATGTCTCTTGATTAATTGACCTCTGCCTTTGTGTAACAACCCTTCTTATCCCTGGGAATATTTCCTGTTCTGGGATTTATACTGATTGATGTAAATTTGCCTATTCCAATGTTCTTTAAATGAATTTTCTTCCATCTTTATGGTTTTACCCTATCTATGTCTTTATTTTTAAAGTGTTTTTTATAATGGTGTATTGCTAGGTCTTGTCTTTTATCCAATCTGGTCATTTCTGCTTTTGTTTTAAAATGTTGAAGACATCTAGAACATTTGTATTTGATTGAGTTATTGATATGAATGGGCTTAAGGCTACCATTCTACATCTTATTTTCTTTTCCACATCTATTCTTTGCTCTGTTTTCCCTCTCTTCTATTTGGGAGGATTATTTGAATGCTCTTTTTCATTTTAGTTTTCCCTCCACTATTGGCTTATTAATTATACTTCTTGTAAACATATTAAAGACTTCCCTACTTTAAGCAAATTCAATGAATAAGAATCTAGATTTTCCAAAAGAGACCTTACAGGTGATGGCTTACTTATGAAACAGTATTTGGGAAAGTGGGCACCCTATGTATCCCAAGCTCACCAGAAATGTATTTGTCAGGGTGTGACTTACACATAAAACTGAGAGCCAGCTTTTCAGTGTGAGCCCTTTGTGCCACACTGTGAGGCTTCTAGGGCTGGCCATGTCTCAGGACCCATAACAGCACCCCACCAGCTCCTCTACACAGCAAGTTGAACACACAGGAAGAAGAGGCTGGATCATGGGAATCCGTTTCCCTCCCCCTCTTCTGGCTCCTCTTCCTGTGACTATGACCATGATCACAAGGAAAGCACCTGAGTTCACCACCTCTCCCAAGACTCTGGGCAGCCCTCATTGATTTCCCAAGGAAAAGCAATAGGTTCTGCTTGGAAGTCTGCTTAACTCTGTAAGGATGAATCAGGACACTTCTATCCATCCTCCAGTGTCAGTTGGCTGACCTCAAATAATCATAACAGTGTGCACATTCTCCAAAAAACCGAATATTCAAAGAGTGAATAAAAGTCTCAAAGACAAGGAAAAAGATAATTTCCCAGCATCCAATTAATCAGAAAGGGCAGACTCTTTCTACATTTTTGCTTAGATCACTAAGCGATCATGAAGTTGTACAGAAGTGTTTAATAATGGGTATTCTCCCCTCAACAATAGAAGGCATGGAGCATAAATTACCCGCCTAAACATAGTCTTATTAAGAATGATGATCCATCACCCTAAAAATCTCAGACAAAATGACTAGACTTCTCAAATTCCCCTTTTTAAAATTACAACTATCCTTTTGCTCAGTATTCTGGTGAAACTCCAATCCCCAGATTTCTCAGTGATAGCGTGTCAAACACTCCTTGCTCCAAGTCATGCTCGGATGTCCCTCCAAGTTGGATCAAACTCAGAAGTCCCTCTGCCTCTTCCCTAGGGCTTCACAGAAGCCTTGAAACGAGGTACCCTCCTGTCCTGTGCTCCCAAATGAAGGCAAAAACCTATGTTCATAATAGCTAAAGTGCTATGTACATGGCAGTGCTGGTGGTGACAAATGCTAGGCAAATAGGTGTCCTCTCCAAGATTGGACTTACCAGCTAGAGATACTGCTGTGGTAGTCTCCAGGGCTGCTCTGACTCCTGCCTTTCCAAGCCTCAGGAGTAAGCTTGTACTGCTATTTGGTCAGTCACATTGTACATCCAACATACTTGCTTTTTGCCTACATTCAACCTGAATTAGTTCCTGCTTTTTTATAAGAAAGCAGCCGTTACCTGAAAATAGGTGGCAGGAAACAGACCTTCAGGGAAATGAGAAACATTTTAACCTAGTTATCTGGCTGAGCTAGCAGGAAAGCAATAAAACTCCTTCCTATTCTGGGATGGGAAGGAATCTCCCATGGTGCCTGATATCAGAATCGCCAATCAGGCATGTTTTGCCCTCCCAGAGGCCTGGAACTCACAGGAGAGGAGGCATTGGAGATGAATACCTGCCAGGAAGGAAAATCACAATGTGGGAGGGGAGTGGACTGCTTCTGAGACACTAGCCAGCTTAAAGCAACATCATTTCAACTCCATAGAATGTGCTCCAAGGCATGGACTGAGGCCCTGCAACCTTCAGTGACCATGCTGAGAGAACCACTTATCTCCACTCTCCAGAAGGCTGAGACCTGCTGAAAACTAAATACAGAGTTTTTTCAGATTGCTGAGTTCTAACAATTTTCAAACTCACCACCTTAGGGCTGGGGACTTAGCTCAGCAGCACAGCACCTGCCTGGCAAGCACGAGGTCATGAGTTGATTCCTGGTATCGGAAGAAAAACAAAAACAAAAACAAAAAAAAACTCACCACCTTACCAGGTTGGGAAGAACAAAGAACCAACAACTTTAGTAATGGTACAGCTTGGGAATGTTGGTATCCTCAATCCACCTGAACATAACCCCAAAGATAGATACTGGTTTCTGTATACATCAGGCTTCTTTCATGGCTACCAACATAGATCAACCTGCACAATTTGAGCAACTACCACAGGAAGGATATGAAAGTTCACAGACTCAAACAAAAGGCCAAAGAATCATGCTCAGAAAGGACAAAGACCCTAGCAGCTCCAAAGAGACCCCGAAAATTGTAAAGTTGACAGGACCTCAGCCTCCATCGGGTGAGTCCTCTCCAGCCACTTTAACTTTTTTGTCACTTTGCTCACAATTCAAAATCTATACAGGAAATGACATCTGATAGCTTCACTGAGGTTGCACGCCTTTTCCTCCACAAGAAAATCTAGGCATTTTTATCCAGGTTCCACCAACAATAGCCACTGGGGTTGGTGGAGCCCCCAAAAGGGAAATCATCAGAAAATATTCCTAGAGGGAAGTGGGTGGACACCAGGCAAAGGGTGAGCCATCAGGCCTCCCATTCCTGAAGGAGAACCTGGCCCTGAGTTCAGATCTCAGCCAAAGATGGCTTCCCACAACCACTATAGCTACAAAAGCCCTGCCTTTTATAGTACAAAATGTAAATTCGCCCTTTAATGCTGCTTTATAAAGCTCAAGGCCATGTTTAAGTGAAACAGTGTAAATAATGACACATGTTCCAAATTAAAGTGTAATGGGAGAGTAATTCTATCATTGGTTGTTCTTGCTGCTGTAGAACACAAAGCCACTTTGCTGGAGGGAAGCACGAGGCATATGGTTGATATCCTGTACCAACAGGTGGCTGACAAAGTGGAAGGTCCTCTAGGCCAATACAGGGACTCACTCAAGGTGGTGGTGCATGGAGCCCAGAGAGAGCCAGAGCCCAGCTAGCCTGGAACTGAAAGGGTTCCTAGTGAGACCGGGAGACAGAGGGAAGACAGACAAATAGGGAAAGGGCCTAAAAAAACTAAGTGAACTGAGTAAATTGAAGGCTAGGTCCTAGATAAACTAAGAAAGCCTTGGGAAATTAGAGCTCAAAAGACAAAGGACAAGTCCCTGAATAAACTTTAAAAAAAAAAAAAAAAAGCTTTGAATGGCTAGAATGCAAAGAACAAAAAAAAATAGAGCCTACTTTTCTGATATCAAAAGCCTAGCAACAGCCACAGCAGCAACTCAATTATCTGCGTTCTTGCACATCCTTCTACACCTTGCTTGTGCCAAAGACTGCATAAAAGCTTCTAGATTTAAACACCTTCTGTGTCCTTCTTTTGAAGGCTCTCCCAGCAAGCAGAAGCTTTCTTTTTTGTTCTCTCTAATACATCACACCCAATACCATTCCGCATGGCTTGCTGTTCTGTTGACTTTATTCTTTTGTTGCCCTCAAGACAAAAATCCAGAGACAGAGACAGAGACAGAAGCAGAGAAAGAGCTGGTTATGCTAGGACATCTCATTTTCCACTTTAAAACCGGAATAGATTTACAGCATGTAGGGTTACCCATTTTAAATTCAAGCAAGTTCCTGGCAAACCTGGGGCAGTACCTGGTCCCTCGAACCAGAACTAAGACCTTGCTCTCTGACATGAGCATTATTAGCATAGTCCCCTTTCTGTGACCCATGAATCCTAGCCAGATCCTACTGGCCCATTTTCAATACTCTGCAACAGATTTGCCTTGGAAAATGCAGAAATCAGCATGCAATTTGATACAGAAGGCATTAAAATATGAGTCCACCAAATTCCTTGAAATTCCTAAATTCACCCCCTCCCCTTCTATTACTTGAGCAGACACCCATAAATAGAATATAGTTTCATGGAGTAGAGCTGCTGACACTTTTCTTGATTTCCTATTAACCTATCCACATATTCAGGTGAATTCTAAGTCATTCAGTGCCTGGAAGGCAAGGAGCGGTCAGTCATTCATTTAGAATTCTCCAAAGAATGGGCTATTATTTATTATCAAGCAGAATAGCAAGGATTCATTTTGCACTCCAAAATAATAATAATAATAATTACAACTCCATCAACATTAGCATTTAGGTGTGAAATATTATGGCACTGATGTCTAATTAACATAGTAATTAGACATGTTTCCTTCTTCATTTCAAATCCATAATCTACACTAATTGCTTTTAATGTACTCAGTTTGGATGGATGCTGATATTTTAGAGTGTAAAATTATAACTTATCCCATTAACCGAAAAATCAATGGCAGCAAAATCATCCCTAATGCAGTTATACTTCTTGTCTGTGTTGTTAGTCACCAATGATATTGAGGAGACAAGGATATTTTCATTTGCAAATTATCCAAGCAGGACAGGGTGATTAGGACCAGGTATTAACACTGGCCTCCCATACTGTTGCTTGCTTCACAGAGAGCCTAGAGACGGCATTGGGCACAGCTCCATCAATACCGAGCAAGGCAAGTCAGGACGGGATGCTGAGCCCAAGTGGGGATGTCACTCAGACTCATCAGATTCCTTCCCTGAGTGGTAGTAGACAGACAGGCCATAACCCAGAATCATCCTGATTGCATCTGGGATCTGGACCATTTGTCCAGTTAGTAGGGGCCCTCTCTACATTGGGTCCCACATCACATCCTCCTCGTGGCAAATTCTGACTCACCTTGAGCTGTGATGCTCAGGTCCTGCACATCCACCCTGTGGCTCTGCTCTGGTCCCCCTACTACCCCTGCCACAGCCCACTGTAGTGTCTTGAGATCTGTCACTCTGTGAGCCCATATTTAGCAGCTCCCTGCCAAATGCCAGGAAATGGTGAAAGGAAGCCCACAGCAGATGAAGACACTGGCCCTGTGTGTCCTGTGACATGGTGATCCTGCAGCACCTTCTCTCTCCTTCAACCTGAGCAGCCACAGTGAACACTCTTCCTGGAAGAGACTTCCTCCTGTAATAAGTATGTAGCCTCCAAGGCTCCAGATCAACTGAATGGTTTGTGCATGTCAGCCTGATTGCCCTGGAGCTGATGCCACCCATAGACTCTGCAGGGTGTGAAGACAGAGGATCCAGAGGAGAAGGTATGTCTAGGGAAAGCACTGACCATGGAGACTAGCCAATTATGTTTTCTTGTGAGCCTCAGTTTGCTCATTTGAAAAGAGGAAGGCGGAACAAAATGTCTCTAAAATTCTTTCCCATTTTAGCACTGTCTCAATTGCCAACTCACCTGTGCATTCTTCCCAGGCTTCCAGGGACTATCTGTACCAGATGAAGTTACCTCTCCTTTGAGTACCTACCTGCTATGGAGTGTGGTTTAAATTGCCCATACTAACATGTGTTCTTTCCTTCCTCACAGACCATACCCTATCCCTCTGCACCCTCATCCTCTCTGCTCCAGCACAACCAGGACACATAGGCAGCTCAGTTCCAGCTTATTTAGGAGGAGCTGCTCTCTTCTGGCCTCACTAGAGATAAGAATTTGCTGGAAGTTTCCCCAGATTTGCCAATGCTCCCACACTATTGTATATTTTATTAGTCTTAAACACCAAGTGCTATGCTAATGAAACATCAGCATTCCAAATCTAACCTCTGATGTTAGGAAGATGCATTTTATTTTTCAATTAAAAGCTGATTTTTAATGTTCAGCCCTGTTCTGCATTACCATCACCTCTTTAATTAATTTAGCATCTCTCAACCAGCAGTTGCTAAATTGCCTAAGCAGAGATGGGAAAACTAAACTGAAGCCTGCTCTTAGCCCAAGGTGAGCAGAACTCTGGAGCATCTGGGAGATATTTGGTTATTTGAATCAGAAACCATTAATCTGACAACACTTAGCTTAAAGAGCAATTAGAAAGGGAAGACAAAGCCATTTAGAAGGGGCGGTCGGCAGGCCCTAGGCCAAGTGCAGGGAAGACCTTCAAAATTTGCACTTCAACAAGAAGCCTTAATTAGATCCCAAGGGAAATCCCACCTCAGCTCTTTGCATTCTGGGGCGGTCTTACACGGCCTTCTTGCTTCCTTTCCTAGGGGTTTTGCTTTTGTTTTTCTTTTTGTTCATTTTGTTCTTTAGAACAACAGTTCAATCCAAGCCTAAAACAAAGAAGGCAGGACACTGGTTCTGTCCAATGGTGGACCTGGGCTTTCCTGGGGTATCTACACCTGACCCACTTTATGCTCTAGCACTGGGGCCTGAGAACCATCTGGACAAGAGTCCTAAGATGACTGCAGACAAAACAGCTTTCATTTAGAGGGGGCCTTCATGGAAGAATGCCACCACCCTCCACCTAACCCCTCTAAATGGAAACACAGGCTTTTAACCTCTCTCCATGTGAAAAAAAATTTTTTTAAAACCCAGAAAAGTACGTAAAGCACTCTTAGGAAACTTGAGCCCTCCAACTGGTACAGTTTTGTAAGGCAACCACTTTCTCCAGTGCTCATACTCTCCCTGAAAGATAGCTGAAGCGTATGGTGATGGGTCTTCCTACAGGATCACTGATCATTGTTCAACCTGTGGATTTAGCATTTACACTGAGGGATAAGCCTACAGCTGAACTTCAGCAGGATTTTTAAGAGGATTAGAAAGTACCTGGACACAGGCAGATGTCTTGTTGCTCTCTCCACCCTTAGTCCCAGAATAGGTAAACCCATGTCACCTCTCTGGAAAAGCCTGTACAAGGGAACTGTGCCCTATCCAGGCCATCATCGTGCCAAGCACCCGCAGCAGCACCCAGCAGCACCACGAGCATGTGCTGGACACCCCATTAGGAGTAGAGAGAAATCCCCTCCAGCTGGCCTAGTCTTTCTCCAACTGGCTGCACATAGGAATCACCTGAGAATCCCTTTAGACTACACATGTGGGGATAACAGAAGTTCTGACTCACTTGGTCAAGGGGATTCTAGTGCAACCCCTCTGCTGAGAATCTCTCCCAGGTGAAGCCTAACTACAACTCACCCTTGCATGGAAAGGTGATGCATAGATGCAAGGGGACCTTGATGTGGCTCCATTTCACACCCAAAAAACTAGTCTTTAATCAGGCCACCAAAATCCTGCTACACAGGGCTAGAAAGAGATGTTACACCTACCCCAAGGGCGTGGGATCACAGCTACACTGAGGACAGACAAACTCCTCAAGAACAGATGTCATATGATTTGCTCTAACCACAACAATGACCCGAACAAATTCTAGACAAAAAAAGGATCAGAACTGGTGTGGGATTCCACATGTTCTCTTCCCAGGTTGTGGCAAAGCCTGAAGTCCTGTATTAACCCAGGACTGAATGGTCCAAGGGCAATGACTAGACATTCATGGAACCCTGAGTGATGAATGGCAAGAGCCTTCTCTGCCCTCTATGAGACATGGAGCATAGACAAAAATGCAGATGCATTTTTGCTTTCCCTCTGCCTGAAAAGTGTACTCAGCTTGTTACCTCAGTATCTCCTCAACAGCCTGACAGGGTGTCAGCCAGCTGTAGTGTGCTGAGCCCATACAGATGTGCTTATGAGTGGCCATCCCAAAGAGAGCCCTCCAGGCATTATGAAGAAAGTTGCAGTGTATCAGGGATGCCGTGTGTGCCAAGGCTCATGAATCATCCGTGGCCTCAAGAATGTCAACCACTGACAAAGACAATCTCACCTGGACTTCCAGGATCAGGTGAGTTCGAGTTCCCCTCAAAACCCCTTTTTTAATTCTTTATCCATGATGCCTCTGGATGTGATTTTCAGCGCAAATGATTGGGAACTTGGCTCCTTCCCTGCTAAAGATGGATCACTGATAATCAAGCCAAATGTCTGCCAATGCCTTTCTAAAATCAATAGAGAACACATTTGTAAATGTTAAATTGTCCCAAAGTAAAGCATTTCTTGCCAAAGTGATGCGGCATAATTCAACTTCAAACAACAGCAAAAAGTACTCATAATTTTTACTGTCTTGTGAGATAGCCATTCAAAGTTTTCCCTTAAGTATCTCACTTTTCTGGGAGATAAAACGATGCTAAATGCCTTCATTCATGGACACTTGGGATTTTTTTCATTGAGTACATGTGAGAAATGACCATTTTGGATTAGTAAGTGACACAGAATACAAGCCCTTTTGAATACTGTGTTCATATGTTTGTTTTTTATTTAACTAGTCATTCAGTGACAATTTACTAAATGTCTACCATGTATCATGCACATAGAAAGCCTGGTTTTAATCTGAGTCTGGGTGTGAAGGGAGGACAGTAAGGAAGGGCCGTCAGAAGTCGGCTGAGTCAGTTCCCACAGGCAAGAGTTCAGGTTCAACCCCATCCAGTTAGCGTGGGTCACCCTGGCCAACCCCTAACCCGAGTCTCCATTACTCCTCTGCCCTGAGAAGCTGGCAGGTCATTCATTCATTCACCCTGCCGTGTTTGGGAGCACTCACTCTCAGGGCATCCTGCCACACAAGAGACAGAATGCACAAAGTCATGGGGCCTGTGTGCACACAGGGAGTTGCCAATAAGCACAGAAATGAGCAACAGAGGCAGCTTATTAGACTGTGGAGCATGCCAAAGAGAAAAAGATGAGGCAGGAAGGAGAGAAAGGAGTGGGGATGGAGGAGGGTTGGGTTAGTGGACAGAACAAGCAGTTCCCTCTTGAACACCCCTTTGAGACCAACCTTGCCCCTATGCCATGAGCTGTACCATGTGGCTCTGCTCACTTCTCCTCCGCCTCCCTATGGCACAGTTACTGTTACCTTTTTTCTGACTTGACACTTTTTTTTTTTTTTTTTTGCTCCAAGACACTACTCTCCCATGGTCTCTTCCCTCCATTTCTGGCTGCTTCTTCGAAGTGTCTTGCTGCTCCTCCTCCTCTCCATGACTCTTGCACATTGCTCGTCCTTAGGGCTCTGCCTCAGATCACTTCTCTTCCCTTGCTTCCGTCACTAGGTAGTCTCATTCAGGCCCTGACAACTCCTACACTATGTCTCCACACCCACAGAGTCAACAGGTAGTAGGACATCTGCATATTAAACATTAAGCACACCTTCTTAGTCTGATGCCCTGATATCTGGGACTTTTTTTGGAAGGGGGTCCCTCCCAGGCCTAGCTAATTCCTGGAGGCAGTAACCACAGGAGCACTCTGTCACAGGTAAGCTAGCCAGTCCAGAGTCCACACTCACAGTCACCTCGTCAGGGTGGCCCTCACGCAGTGCCATGATCTACCTGCCCTACTCAACCCAGTGCCAGGTACCACACAACTAGGGCCTTCCCTATGCCTCAGAGCTTACTGAAATGCTTCAAGCCAGCCAGTTCTAAGCCTGTTTTCCCTGCCTCATTCATTTCTTCCCATACAAACCAGTTTCCCCTTGATTCTTCTGCCCCTGGACTAACCCTGGTGCTGGCTATGTGACACCACAGTGTGGTATGCTCCTTCTCTGGGGATCTGTAGGAAGCAAATTATCTTTTCAATGGCTATGACCTTTTGATCGCTTATCTTCCCCATACCTGAGTGATAATTAAACATACATTTTAAAACAATTTATCATTAATATCAAGTTGACACCCTTGTTGGCCACCCACTGCTGTTTATAGCCCACTTTGAATCTTGATGACCAAAACAAATCTACTGTCTCTCATCCTGTGGGTCAGCAAATTGAGTTGGGCCCAGCTGAGCAGTGCATCTGCTGGGGTCATCTATGCAGATGCCACTGCCAGCATGGGTGGGGTGACCTACTTGGCTTATCTCACATGCCTGACATTTGGCACTGCCAGTTCACTGATAGGTCTGGAAGCCTCAGCTAGGACAGCCCATCTGTGCTTCTCATGACCTCTCAATCTCCACAGACCAACTGAGCTTCTCAATAACACTCTTAGGGCAGTTTTCTAGGACAGTGGCAAGCAAAGGCTGCAAAGCTTCTTGAAGCCAAGACTCAGATGTCACACATCACTTTTGCATTTTATTGGCCAAAGTAAATCACAAGACCAGTGAGACTAATGGTGAGGAAGTTCGACTTCACCTCTGTAGAAAAAGCAGAAGGGTGTGGACCAGGGGAAGGAGGAATTGTAGCAGCCATAGCATTCATAGCATGTGGTGGGGAACCTAGGGTACATGTACTCCATCGGCTGTTTCTACCATTGAAAGCTCTAAAAGGTTCACCATCACTGTGACCTAATGGGTCCAAACTGAGCTCTGGTACCCATCCAGCCACCTCCTCCCACATGTTCCTCTCATAACAGGATCTCCATCACTTCCTTGTTCAGGCCACAAATTTCAGTAGTATTCTTGTCACCTCTCTGACACACAACTCTTTTCTCTCCATCAGAGCATACTGTAGGTTCCACTTTCAAAATGAACCAAGAACATAACCACCGATCATCACCCTTCAGTCTACCCATCTCTTCCAATGGAATGGAATGCTTCCTTTCTAGAGTGAACATTCTATATTCAGTGTGATGCCACTGACAACCTACAAGATCTCACTTTTTGAGATTTACATCTCATCAGGTTCATTGTATCCTACATTATCTTCAATGGTTCCACACCATTCCCTTCTAGGCCCTATAGTCTCAAATATCTTTGCCAGATTATCAGTTATCAATGACTAATAACAGGGTAACTAAGTTTCAATGTACTGAATGTAGTAAGTCTCAAGGTCCATATATTAAAAGTCTTCCCTCAAGTCTGCAATTTCCAATATGTTTGGAAACTTCATTCCTATCAGTTACAAAAGAAATGAATTGCTCTCCAAATGTGTGTGTTTGCTTATTAATTAATTATCAACATTAATGGCCAAATTAATATGTAATGAGTACACTAGACATTAGGGAAATCCTCCAAACCTAGAGTCCACCTGTCTTCCCCTGGTTCTATGCCTGCAGCACTGGCCAGCATAAACTGTATCAGTGTACCCCTTCTCTGGCATGTCCAATGGGTTTGAACTCGGGAACTACCCTGGCAAACCAGCAAGAAAGAAGACTATGAGGTCAGAAGCCTCTTTCTCACTCCCATTCCTGTGGGTGTCACAGCCTGCATGCATCCTTTCCTCACCCCCAGCTCTTCTCCATACAGCCCTGAGCACTGCCGTGGTTTTCCTGCAACTCAACCACATCTGCTGGTGTTCCTTTCAATGGTACCCACCTATTGTTTCTTTCCAAACACCAGCACAGGCTCCCCATGGCCCTATCCCAGTAAGAAACTTGAGGAGGGGGAAGGGAATGGAAGGAGGGGGACATGGCTCTAACACACGAAGCTGGAAGGGTTGGGACTGAGTGAAAAATGCACTGAAAGCAGGCATCTTGAATATCCTTTATGCAGTGTTTCCTGTATCATCCCACTGTCAAGTGCACTTCCTCTTTCCTGCTTGGTCTCTGGCTAATATAATGTTTATTATGAATGTAAAAAATTAGGTATAATTTCTTTGGGTTAAAAATAAGCTTTGATAGACATCCTGGTGTTTTCTATTCACAGGATGGAGCCGTGTGTACTTTCTGGACTGTGTACCCCTCCTGGAGGCCACTTGTGATGCAAATCTGCCAGGGGCTAAGATTCCCTGAGTCAGGAGCAGGAAAGGCAGGAGAGGAGTTGAAAACCCAGCTACCACCTGCTGCCTGGCCTTAAGCTTCCTAAATTTGAGCCAAACCAGCATATCCATCCAGTTAGCCCTTGCCTCAAAGGTGGTCTGTTTTGATGCAGGGCTTATCTACCAAGCCACGAGGCCATGCAAATCAGAAAAATCCCTCCAGAGGAAGAGCTGACCCATCCAGTGCTGGCCAGCTATGTGCCCAGGGACATCTCAACCTGCAGTCACCCCTGCTTCATCAGGTTCCATTTACCTTATGCAACCACCCATGAAGAGGTCCCACCACCCTATCCTTTGTCTAGGCAGGACAGCAGCAGGCTGTTTGGTCAAGTGCCTAGGAAGAATGATGGTCTCCCATTTTGTGAGATCAAGGGAGTTAACCAGACTCCACACCATCACTCACACAGGTATGCACTCTCACCCACCACTGGCTTTAAAAAAGAAAAAGCAAAAAAGTACATGTGAGGCTCTTCTGGCTACTACACCAAGTGACAACAAATAGGTAATTTTTTATCCTATTTGTTGTAACCCAATAGGTAATAATTTATTCTTTCACAATTTTCCAGACTTACTATCTGAAATCAAGGTTTCTACAGAGCTACAGTTCCTCTGAGGTGGTCGAGGAAGATCTTTCCTTGCCTCCTAGCTCCTGGAGGTTGTCACATTCCCTGACCTGTGGTGGTTGTCACTCCAACATTTTTTTCTGTCTTCACATGAACATATTCTGTCTGTGTTGTGTCTCCATACAGCATGCTTTCTGTATGGGTCTTTCATTATGACACTAGTCAAAAGAGGTTAAGGGTCTGCTCTAGTCCAGGAAGACCTCATCTCAACTGACACATAAATTACATTGGCAAAAATCCTATTTCTACATGAAATAGGTACCAGGGACTAGAACTTCAGCATAACTTTTTAAGGGGACACAGTTTAACCCACAATAGAAGGTGATAATGAATATGAGGAATGTGATATGGGTGTTGTCAAATGCCAAGGGTGTTTGTATTGTTTCCTCCCCATCCAGAATTTAACCTCGCACCCACTGGGAAAGTCTGGGAACCAAGTAAACTCTCATTCTGAAGGAGGCAAATTTAGACTTTTTCTAACAGGTTTTTACAATTAAGACATACTATTCAAGAAAAAGATTTGCTTAAGGCCTAAGAATGGCTATTAAAGCTTCAGAACAAAAGCTTTAATTACTTTTCATATAACAGGAGAAATTTTTATTTTAAAATAACCTTTCATTAACATGAATTCCCTTAAATGCTTCTGTTTAAAATAACCTGTAAAAATAATTTCTCTAAAGCATTGTTACACCATCTGAAAACTCCTCATTAGCCCCTGTACAAATAAATGTACCTAAAAAGCCATTTTAAATACATAAAACCAGAAAATAACAAATCACTTCCTCACTGGGGTCCAGCAAAGGAATATATTAAGGACCTTCAAATCCTAACTTTCCTGAAATCTCTCAAATTTCTCCTTTTTAATTTTATTTTTTAATTTATTTTAAAAATAAAAGAAGGAAAACATATTAACAAACAGACATCCATTTACAAAATAGCATAAGAACCATACAAGCAATACTGAATTACAGACAAAGTGGCAGGAAATTAACAATGATTGTTGTATTACATATTGATATCTTCAAAGTGGTTTCTCAGGAAAACAAATAGAGACATGCAAGGTGGATCAAATAATTAATCATTAGCTGTTCCTTTCAGTAAAGCTATAGAACTCAGTAGTACAACTATGTTAGCTGTCTATACTCTCAAATTTCTACTTTCCATGGAAAAATTTATGGGTTCACCTCTGTGTTCCATCCTATAAATCAAAAGAAAATGAATGAGTTTTCTAAAGAGTTCAGCTGAGTTTCATATAAAGAACATAAAAGTTCAATGTCTTTATAGAAAAATGCCACAGCAGTTTCCAGGACAGAAGGGAGATATCAAAGTGTCAAAAAAAATCATATCTAAAAGTCACTGATAAAAAGAGATATGGTAACAAGAAGATAAAAATGACAATAGTATTGTTTTTGAATTGTGGTTGTTAAATAGAGTCACCAACTGGATCAGAATGGATCCAAAAGCACCATTACTACAGATTCCTCCCTGTCCCTAAGTGTGCTGTCCACATTTGCTCAACTATCCAGGGGAACCAACCAGACATTTCATCAGCATCAGGAAAACTCAAAGTACTCAGAATCCATAAAGCAGACATGAGAATTCTCACTAAGGTTATTTTCAGGTATGAAAATATTTCACATATGAGTATGGTCTCTAGTTGTGACCATTTACCTATAAAAGCCTCGAGTTTATCTTTGTTTATAGCTGAGTAATATTCCATTCTATAAAAGTACCACAATTTTCTTATCCAATCCTCAGTGGATGGACATTTGGGTTGCTTTCACATTTTAGCAATTACAAATT
>NW_004955477.1:7948906-7975796 GCF_000276665.1 Chinchilla lanigera | reverse complement strand
GGATGGACATTTGGGTTGCTTTCACATTTTAGCAATTACAAATTGTGCTGCTATGAACATAGGTGCACATATATTTCTGTGATATGATGTTTTTAGATCTTCTGGGAAAATACCCAGCAGGGGGATAGCTGAGTTGAATGGGACCTCTAGATCTAGTTTTCGGAGGAATGTCCAAACTGATTTCCACAGTGGTTTCATAAGTGAAATAAATCAAACATACATGTGCAAACACCACATTGTTTCACTTGTGTAAAACTTGAAAGAGTTAATTTAAACTCGGAGGTATGATAGACATTGTGAAATGATACAAAACTGCTCAAGGGTAAAGGGCAACGGGGATGTGGGAAAAGAGAAGGGAAAGAAGGAGAAATTTCATATGTATGTATATACAGGATAGTTAACATGGTTGTTCCACTGTCTTCTATTTCTATGCTGAAAGAAACTGTCAATGAGTCCTTGGTTGACCAGTATTACATGTCTATATCTGTTTTCATGAGAAACCACTTTGAAGATATCAATATGTAATACAACAAGCATTGTTAATTCCCTACCACTTTGTTTGTAGCTCCGTAATGTCTGTACTGTTCTTTTGCTATTTTGTAAAATGTTGTCTGTCTGTTAACATTTTCCTCCTTTTATTTTTAAAATAAAAAAAAATCCAGTCTCATAAGACCTGAAAAAAAGAAAATATTTCACAGATATTTGTAAGTCAGTGTGAATAACTGAACATGTAAATATTATATATAGGTGAAATAACTGGGCTTTAAAAACACCATTAAAACTATGGGAGGTAGCGATACCAAGTAAATCTGAAACAAACATTGAAACAGAACAAGATGGCAGCTCAGGATTAGAGAAATGAAAACAGATGGCGTCTGCAAATGATAGCAGAGGGAAGAGGTAGGATCAGAAGAGGACCATTGAGCTTGGAATAAACTTGGTAACCAGACAAATGAAGTTAAAATAACAATTAACTAAAGCACCCATCAACCAGGAAAACTACCTGGCAGGGACTACCAAATAATTTAGGAGCGAGTGCGTCTCTGCGATGCACTATGTTGTACAGATCAGTCATGCCAAGACACTCCTGTTGTTACATTTCAGCTAAATGAAGCATCGGGAGACCAGAAGCGAGGCTGTGAGAGAGTCAAATAGTCCACTGAGTGATGAAAGGCTAATATAAAACCGATTCATTCCATTGTTTATCACATTTGACAAGAAATTGAATGCCATGAAACAGAAATTGGCACAAAAGTGACACATTTCATTAAGAGAATAAAAAAGCTTAGAGCATCTATAGAACAACTTGTGTGCCCATTTTCAACTTCTTCTGTGATCTTTATGGAACCTATGGTAAATGGGAAAGGAAAAGATTCTGAGTTGCAATGAATTACAAGATATGAAGGAGTTCAACACTTTCTGGTGAGACATCCAATGCAATGCAATATTAAGCTTTGGAGGGCAGTGCGAGAAACAACAACCCATCCAACATTTCCCCAGATGAAGCAGGAAAGCCATTATAAAATACTTACCCAAATTGTTTAGTTCCCGCCTAGGGGAATCAGAAACTTTGCAAATTAAAGGACACAGGGATAATGGGCAAAGGAGGGTCACTTGCCTTTGCACAAGTGTTCTGCCAAAACCTCTGAACAGCAGCAACAGAGAAGTAAAGAGATCCTATCCTGGGTCAGAAGAAAAGAGCTTGCAGTTGCCAGAAAATTAGATATAGATTCCAGCTGAAGTATGTCTCTTAAGACAAAAACTTCACTTTAAATGTAAACTGATTCTTATAAACTGCATTTAGTATCATGGATGTCAGAAGTCCTACAATACACCCAAATGGAGCATCGGTCAAATTTAGAATGCCAAGATTCACAAGCCTGAATCATTAAAGTATGTTTACAAAATATCATCCCTAGAAATACAGAGACACAGTCTACACATTTCTAGCAGTTTGCTCCTAAGTACTATCTGTTTCATCAGCCAACACTAGCAGAACAAGAAAAAGTGCACTCTAAACTTCTTATAAAACAATGGAAGATTGACAACTCCCGGAATTTGCTGAATTTTGGGGGTAGTTGATCAGTGGGTTGATTGATTGATTGGTAAGTAGGTCAGTTGCTTGATTATTTGGTTTGGAGCAGCTTGAAGTCCTATGTGACATTAACTATAACTTCAGCTGTGTGACAGAGCCCAGAGGGAGGAAAGCATGGGGAAACTTCGCAACCACGAGTTCCCCACGGAGACATCACCTGTGTACTAAGTTGGCTTTGCAGCAATAGAAGGGAGAAGCAGTTCCCCGTACATGGGCATGTCCTAGACCCCTTGGAAAGGAAGTCACTCAAACTCATGTCCATGCCTGTGTGAGGTACAGTTTTTTTGTTTTTCCCTGCTCTTTCTCTTTTTTTCCTTCTTCTGGTTCTTGAAATCAAACCAAGGACCTTAACACCAAGCTACATCTCCTGTCCTTCTTTATTGTTCATTTTACACAGAACTTCATTAAGTCACTAAGTTGCTCAGGCTTGGTTACAGTTTGTGATCCTCCTGCCTCAGCCTTCTAGAGTACTGGGACTTTTGGTGTGAACCACCACACCCAGCAGACACTGTTCTTGACCAAATCTGTACATTCTTCATAGGTACCCCCAAAAAAGAATTGTTTAGGAAACATTGTTAAATGTTTTCTCCTATTGGCAACTCCCAAAGCACATTCACATTTTGAAGACTCTGAGAAGACCTGCAGTTTAGTGTCAACTTCTCTTCACTTTCTTGGAATGAAATTTGTTTTAAAGAGCAATGCAATTGAGGGGAAAAAAGAGGTTCTAGGCCTCTTGTGTCCAAGAGAAATTAAAAAAAAAAAAAAAGGAAAGAAAACCTTATTGAATGTGAATTTACATCCCTAATTATTTTTAATAGAACAATTTCAAGGTAAAGCCTTCAAGCTTTGGAAAATTCAAAACAAGCTAATAATATGTACCCTTTTATGCCTGTGACTATGTTTGCACATATCAGATGGATATCCACCAGGTCATCTCCTATGGCCTAAAGCAAACTTTTCTGAGAAACAACCTACTCTACCCCTGTAAGGTAATCTATTCCTGCACAGGACAGCCACTATGACACTATTCTGAAACCCTAATGCCATGTCTCAATTTACCATTACTTATAATTCATATCTACTTAAACTTAACAATGGCATGTCTTGCTAGGAAAATCAAAATCTTACACATAGATTGGAAGCTATTTGCTGTTTCTGACTTCTGCTCCATTTCACAAAAATAGGTGCCCTTTTCCTGAAAATGAGGAGTGCTGAGTTGCCCACAGTCCCCAGCCTGGAGTCCCTGTTGGGTTCTGACACAAAAGCACCCCAATTCATGAAAAGGCACACAAAAATCTTCAGCATGGGGCCTTAGGGATGATGACTTCTGAGGATAAGCATGCTTCTATGCCCCTGCCTAGGAGCAGTGGCCATCGCCTTCAAGGACGTAGCAAAAGCCAAGCAAGAGAGCATCCAATAGCAAGCCTGCTTCCAAGAAAGAAAGCCTGAACAGGAGAGGACTACAGGGATGCTGCAAGGAAAGGCAGAGTAAGCTGAGGACAGATGAAGAATGAAGACCAGGAGGAGAACCACAGCAAGGCTGTGGGAGCAGCAGGCATTAGAGAAAACAGGGTACCTTTCCCTCAAAGAGAGCTGGTAATTAATGAGGATGTGTTTGCTGCTTAAAAATGTTTCAGTCTGACTTCATGCTATCATAATTGATCGAAGAGGAAAACTGAAATTCTGGAAATTTTCAGAATGGCTATCAGAAAGCTGTAACCTGGACAAGACACCTTGTCTATTTTAGTCAGGGTGGGAGGATGTCATGCATTTTAAAACAGAATAAAATAATAATTGGTGCAGGTTTGCTTTGGAGCTTTAGAGTTCCCACTCTGTTGTCCTTTATAGTGAAGGGTCAAGGATTCTGGGTAGATGAGGAAGGAGCCATGGCTGCTCCTCCCACAGCTGAGGGCACACAGGGATCCTTGAACAGGTCTGAGAAGCCCCACCCTATTATCAAGTACAGAAGCAGGAGAAATCAGTCTTCCCGAATGAGAATGCAGAGAGCCTGCTCTGTAGGTCCCAGGCAAGCCTGGGGACTTTCTACCTGTCCTGGATGCCTCCCTGAACAGGTCCTCCTTGCCCGTCAAACTGCATACCTTACACATTACAGAAAAGCACCCAGAAATGCCCAGTGAAGTGTCAAGTAGAGAGGGACAGGTGGAGGATAAAAACACAATACCTGGGGTCCCATGCTTGACAAAAACATGTAGCAATCATCAACCAGGCTGCAAGAGGGCCAAGCACTGGTGAGTCACTGCCACACAGCAATGTGGCCACCCAGAAGCCTGCAGTCCTGGTTCTTGGCAAGAGCAGCCTGGCACCTCCTTGGGCCTCATGAAGTACTTATCAGCATTGTACTGTCTGCTGAGAAGACAAGAATGTGTCACAGCCATCCTGACTCATGCTATTGATTGCAGCATCTTCCATAAAAGGCAAAGTAGAGGCCACTGCCTTATTCATAAAACATGATAATGACTAACAAGTACTTACTCGATTTGCCTACTTGGTGGGGGGCAATGCAGAGTTTTCTGTGGTGAATTTTTTTTGTTAATATTTATTGAAAATGAAGCTGGGCTCCAATTGGGATAATCTTCAATGGTTCCCACAGAGACAGATACCTACGCAATCTACTTTCCTTTCATCCTGAATGATAACTGTGCCAGGAACTCTCATTTCCTGATTGTTTTCAGTTGTTAATTTTAATGATAGCTCACCCAAAGATATAGAAATTGAGTAGTCTTGGGTACAAACAAACACCAAGTGCTAACTCATGGTGTGCCTCCTCAGATACTGCTGCATGAGTCAATGCAGGTAAATGACCTGGGAGCCATGATTCCTAGCACAGCAGCCCAGGGCTGATGGGACCTGAGAAAGATCTGTGAAATGTTCACGTATGTTTACCTGTGTATTAGTTTCCTTGGACTGTTGGAACAAATGGCCACAAACTTGATGGCTTAAGAGAAACACGTTTTCTCATAGTTCTGTAGGCCATAAATCCAAAATAAGATGCTGATGGGGTTGATTCCTTGGGGGCCTCAGAGTATGCCTGTCTCCCAGTGTTGATGGCTGCTGGTAACTCTCGTTCCTTGCCTTGCAGATACATCATTCCTGTTTCTGCCTCTGCCTTCACTTGGTCTCTCCTTTGTCCCTGTGTGTCCTCACATCTTCTTACCAAATCCCCAAGTCCAGCTTGATCTTGGTATTCTAATTGTGATTGTATTTTCAAAGATTCTACTTGCAAATAAGGTCACATGCAGAGGTCGTAGGGGTTAAGACTTGAACATATCCATCACAGGGACACTATTCAACCCATGACAACCTGCATTTACTTTAAAAATACAGAAAAATCAGAGGTGAACTCTTGCCCTTTACCATCTGTCTATTATGAAAATCTTTGCTTCCCCTAACCCAGCACCTACTAAATGCCAAGCATGTCCACACTCTAAGTTTAACATAAGTGCAACTATTATATCATTTTTCCACTTTATGATGAGCCAAAACACCGAGAGATTTTTTTTCTAAGGATGAAAAGCAGGAATATGAGACTCCTTGTGGAGGTAGGGGTCTTAAGAGAAGTCCTCATTAAAAGCACCTGGAGAAATCTTGACAGAAGTATTTGACTTTGTCACAGCTCCTGGGACAAGTGATGTGGCCATACATGCCCAGGTAGACAGAACCCCATCACTTCTCTCAGCAGATTGTTGCATGTGGGTCCCTCCTCTGGCCCAGCACACTAGGTCCCGGACTTTTTTTCTTTTTTCTTTTTTTTTTTCTTTGAGACAGGGTCTTGCTATGTAGTGCAAGATGGCCTTGAACTCACTTATGTAGCCCAGGCTGACCTCAAACTCACACAATCCTCCTGTCTCAGTCTCCCAAGTGCTGGGATTATAGGTAGACACCACCACGCCCAGCATTTGGACTTATTTCCAAAGCATGGATAGTGTGGAAAGGCGGAGAAAAGCAGTGCCACTCACCCTCAGCAGGATTATCATGTCTGTCAAGCAGATAAGGACTAGAGTAAGATTCTCACTTGCTACGCCTATCTCCAGGTATTTGAGAAAAATCTTGCAGAGGTCTGCATGGGGTGCTGCTGTGATTTTTAAACTCTTCACTGTGAAACCCAGATTCTCAACAAAGAATATTCTACATCTGTGTATGTCTCACCCAAACAAGTCTCAGGATAACCTGCACCATATTTCCACAAATCTAAGAGTGAGGAGGGAGAAATGTGCAAGGAAGATATGATCCACAGTGTAACAGAAAACAGCTGCTAAAACAAGCCTGCTTTTTAATTCTTTAAATACATGTGAAAAGCTCTATGACAATATGGGTTTAATAGACAATTTAGGCAACTATAAATGACAAAACTGGCTTAAGAAGAAGTAGAAAACCAGAGTCAGTGGTTCTTAGAATTGACAGTACACCAGAATCACCAAGAGAGCTTGTGCAAACAGGAGCAGCTCTACACACTCTGATTCATGAGGTCTATGAGGAGGTGGGGTGCAGAGGATCTGAATCTACAACCAGCCCCCAAGTGATGCTAGGAACTGGTACCACACTTTGAGCACCAGCTGCCATGATCCAAGAGACCAGATGAGAATGATCTTGGTGTCTTGGTAACAAAGAAATATCTTCCACAGTGCTAGGACATGACATAGTTCCTGACACCTAGACCCAGGCCTCCCATTGCCTCAGATCCCAGCCAAGGGCAGGGTGGACCCTGAATATCACTCTCCTGAACATTGGGCAGCAATACCTCTGCAGGCCACATAATCCTAGTGGGGAAATCAGAGCACTTAGGTAACCAAGAAAGGTTCAGCTCTTTTGCAGATCAAAGATTGTAAAATTTAGGACAGATAATCCTATCCACTCCTAATAAGCTTTCACATATTGCCCCTTACACAACTCAATTTCTGTTCTGCCAAATATTTAGTTGCCAGGTATGTCAGTCATCAGTCAAGTTTTTCCGTGTAACAACCAACCACTAAATCTCAGAGAAATATAGCAATAAGCACTTATTTTCACTAATGAGCAAGAAGGATGAAGGTGGAAGCCCGTCTCCAGGATAGATGCTCTGTGCTTCATGTTCTGGCTGTAGGAAGGATGCCATCTTGGTGTTATGGTTTAGCTGTAGTTTATTCCTAAGGTATCATGTATTGGAGGCTTGGTCCTCAGCCCAGTAGTGTTGAGGTAGTGAGAAAGCGAGGTGGTAAGTTGGTGATTCCTTAGAAATATAGTGGAAAACTACTACAGCCAGCTTCATGACAACTACTGGGATCACTGCATACCAGCTCTGCCATATGTGAACCAGACCCTGAGTTAAACATATCTTGCACATCAGCTCATCTGATGCCTGCATGTGTGGCACATGTTTCCCCATCCTCCTGCAGATGAAGAGATTGAGAAGGTCAGTGATTTTGGAGCCTGAAATCAAAGCTGTGAAATGCTTGTGGGCACGCAAGTCCTGAAGCCTGTGCTCCTGAGCAATATGTTGCATTGGCCCCTTTTACCAGAAGATGGCACAAGGTCTGAGTCTGGTGAGACAGACTCCAGTGCTAAGCACCCAGCCTGGCCCCACGCAACTCTAGCCGAAGAGACAGGCCTTTTGGCTAGGTAATGATGGCATGGTGCTATTGCTCATGTCAGCTAACTGCAGCAAAGCCTTCTGTATCAAATCACCCCGCACACCTTGGCACCTTGCTTCTTACTTAACACCAGAGCTGTGTTTAGTGAGTCCTCTGTAGGCCTTTTACCTGCTCCAAAACCATACTGCTTCCTGGATAGGCCCTTGTTCATAGATTGCTGTCTGAATTGTATCAGGCATCCTCTGACATGCACTGTCCCCTAAAATGAAAACAGAGTTGCTTGTGTCAACCCTAACTACAAAACAAATAATAAAGCAGGGAGGTTATAAAGATAGGCTTTTCAGGAATGACTGCCTGCTAGCTATTACAAAAAAGACTCTGCCAGACCAGAACTTTGTGTGGAAGCCACAGAACCTCAAGAAGAATACTTCCAAAAGAACATCTGCCCAGCAATTGTCTGTTCAATCTTGGACTAGTGCCTCCCCCTCCCGCACCCCCCCACACACACACGATTAATCCTTGTGTCTAAGGACTAATATTTCAAAATGTCTGATGCAGCCTTCCTCTATTTGCCTTAAACCTTCACTTGCCTCAACTCCCTTGAATATGCTCATAGTTGGCTATGGGATATGCATTCCCATTCAGGTGCTCTACTTGTCCGAAGTAAACATCATTTTTTTTTGGAGAATCTCCCTCTGCTTGTTATTTAGGTTGACACAAATACCTATTGGTGGAATTAATGTTCCCACTCTAGGCCATTTTCTAATTTGGGCTCTTTTGTTTCTTTCCTAATTATCTCATCTCTGAATTAGACTCCTCTGTGATGAAGCCAGTCTGTTCACTTAAATCTCCAGTAAAAGTCAAAGAGAAGCTACGTGCCTCTATGACTGGAATATTTCTGCAGTGCCAGAGACAAATTACGCAGGTAATGAGCTGGACTCAGGCCATGCCGGGCAACTCGTGCAGCTTGTAAACGCTGCAGCCTGAGAGGAGGATTCAGGACAAGCGGCACATTTGTCTCCTGCAGCCCTGCCAGCATTCAGGATGCCCCTAGGAAAGGAGGCTCCATGTAGCCCCTGTCCAAACAGGGACCTTTCATTCCAATTGCTCTGAGCACTCCTGATGTTTTCTGGGCAAACCCCAAACACTCACTTAACTAATCCAGCTTGGGTTCTCTGTTACAGTAGCAGGTTGACCTGCTTCTGAGAAGAGTGTTTGAATATTCTAATCAGAACAGAAAGATCAGTCAGCCCAGAAGCCCTGATTTCATTAGCTTGGGAGGAGCGTATTTTAGCAAAGACATCACTGTAAACTGGCTGGTTTTAAATTATATTATGCCCCAAAGTCCCCTTAGCATAGACCACATGCTCTTTGCTTCCTATTCTTCAAACATGTAGGTTGATGTATTTCTACCCCCTTCTGAGCTCTGTCAGCTAATGGGAAAGTCTTAATTTCATCAAATCCTTGAAATTTCTATTTCCCATCCCCATTAACACCTTAATAAATAGCACAAGGCTCCTGGCTCACAGCTCACAGCTCACAGCTCAGGGAAAACACAGGTAAGGACAATCACACCTGGCTGGGCTGGAGGAGGGAGGTAGAGGACAGTATCTTTATCATTTGGGGGCTTGGGTCCTGGCACATTTTAACAAATCTTGGAGGCTACGTTTTTTGTTTTTGTTTTTTTCCGGTACAGGGAATCAAACTTAAGACCTTGTGCTTGGCAGGCAGGTCCTGTGCCACTGAGCTAAATCCCCAGCCCCAACAAATCTTGGAAGAATGGCCCAACATGTATTCAGCCTAGTGTCTAAAGTGCAGAAGACAGCAAACTCTGTGTGACAATGACAAATGGTGAATTCTACAATTTGCTCTCTTTCTCGGACTTGAGAAGAACAATCTCAGATGGTAAATGTCCCTGGCCCTGTGGGTCCCTGTGGGTCTCAATCCTGGGGTCTCCCTGTGGGTCAAATCTGGCCCCAGACTCCACAGTTAGCAACTAGCAAGGGCCAGGCAATTCTTGTGACTGCTGGTTGCTTCAGCAGGACCCTGGGCTAGCACCACCCCCCCTGCACAGTTCCCCACCTGCAAATGGGAATCCAGAACCCTGAGCCATCTGCTTGTCACCAGGGTGTCATGAGAATTCATGAGCAGCTTAACAGTGGCACAGCAGACTAGCTCTGAAAAAGGACCAAGAATTGATCTTATTAATCAAACACAGACACCTCACAGGGGAGCCACTTTGTTTGCTGAATGAGAACTTGTTCGGCTTGCTCGGCTCATTTTTTCCAGAATTTGTGCCAAAAAGAACTGTGTGGAGGTTGAGTACACCCACAAGTTGTCAAGAGACTGGCAGAACCTTGGAATAAGAGGCGGTTTAACCACTGGGCAGGTTTCCTCCCGGCATCTCTAAGCTAGGCAGGGATCAGACACAGTAAGAAAACTGCCTCCTCAGGAATCCTGCCAGGGCTTGCCAAAGAGGCCAACAGAGAAGCCAGGGGCAGGTGGGGCTGCGGGGCTATCCACCTCCTGTGGGCTGCAGGCAAAGAAGACTTTCCTGAGAGGAGGCAGCAGAGGTCTCCAAGGCCAGAAATCTGGATGCTGCAGTTTGCACAGATTTGCACAGTACATTCAGGTTGCCTTGAGCCAGGAAGGCTCTGTTAAAAATAGCTATCTTTAGGGCAGCTCAGGGTGATGAGTCACCACCAGTTCAGCTGGCTATGTGCCTGGTAAATGGAGTCAGTCCTGGCCAGAGGCTGCAGAGGGACATGGCACAACTTGGCCTCTAGGGGGCACTCTTGCCTACCCCCCTACTTCCCCACCACCACCGACCAGTCCAGGGCCCAGACTTGAAGCTCTGCTTTTGAGGATGTGGGTAACCGTGTGTAGCCTCCCTGCTGCCTCCTGGGTCTCCCAGCCTACCCTGATGATTCTCCTCTTCCTCTATCTTCTTTTTACAGGCTGGTTCCCTCCCTGGCACATGATCTGCATCATTTTGATGAAGACCGAGACTTGGAGATGTGTGAGGTGATTTACCAAGATGGGATGCAAGGTACCTGAGGCTGAAATCTGTAGGCAGGGTCTCTTCATTCATGTGTGCATTCTGGTTCATAGCACAGGCCCAGTAAACTACAGCATCAGGACTTTGTGGGGGTTAGAAGGCCCCTCCACATCCCTTGCCCTCCCACCTACAGAGGTCTGGGCATTCCCCATGATGGCCCCCAGCTCCTAAACAGGTATGGAAGCTGCAAAAGAGGAAAAGGAGGAGACAGATAATCTACTTGTCTTACTGACAAGCACTAATATATAGTTGAAAACATAATCACTCTTCTCTTCGAACCATGAAAGCTCCAGCAAGCTGCACTGCAGGACTTCTTAGCTGGCAGGGGGCGGGGAGGTATTTGCAGAAGACTAGAATGGCTGCTCCCTTGCTCCTTTACAAAGCCAGGGGGCTGGGGATTTAGCTCAGCGGCAAAAGCGCCTGCCTGGCAAGCGCAAGGTCGTGAGTTCAGTTCCCTGTACCGGAGAAAAACCAAAAAAAAAAAAACAAAAAACAAAGCCAGAATTGTGGCTCTTGTGCTAAAAATAGAAGAACCATGGAATCACGAATAAGCCTCCCATATGTCTACACATCTGCCCAAGATGCAACACTAAGTAAAGTCCCCAAAGGACATTGCCTAGGATTTGGCTCACCCACTTGGTTGCAGAGCTGTTCTGGGGTGAATGTGGTTCTCCTCTCCTCCTCAATCCTGCCCTAGTCTTCCCCATACACTGTCAGATCAGCTGCACTCCTTGTCCAGGACAGGACACTGACTCCCCTACACTGTTGCCTCAGCCTCTGAAGGATTTCCCTGTGATTCCCATGTCCTGCATCATCTCTTCTCCACACAGCACCCAGGATGAGCTTTAAAACACGCAAGCCATTAACATTTTCCTTTTCTGCCTCCTGGAGTAGCTCTGCAGAGAAGCCTACCTGCCCAGGGTACCTAGGACCCCTCATTGCCAGCTGCCCTCCCTCTCTGCTCCCTCTTGCTGGGAACAGCCTCAGACCTCTTGCTGTTCCCAGAATACACCAGGAGTATGGGACTGTGCAGTACAGTGATGTCTTCCATCTATTCTTTTCCCCCAGATCTCTGCACAGCTATTGCTATCACTTCCCCAAGCCCTTGTCCAGATGTCACTTTCTCAGCAGTGCCTGTCCTACCCAGACAATTGAGCCTTGCAAACAGCACCATGCCAGCAATCACTGCTACCCTGCCTGGCTTTATCTTTCCCTTCCAACCAGCACTATAAGTGATGTGTACCTTGTTTCCTTTTCTTACATTTTCTGTCTGCCTCCCCCAGCTAGTTTCTGAGTGCCATGAGGCCAGGCAGCAGTTTCTACCTGTCCTTCACAGACATGTTCCAACTCCTGCTGCAGGGTCTTCCACACAGCTGATGCCCAATAAATAGCTGATGAATGAATGAATGTACAACACGAGGAATTTAAACACAGATTTACTTTTTCAGGTGTTTGACCTTCTCAAGTAAAGCTGATAAATCAACATATGAGAGCTGGCTCTACCATTCTCGGGCACAGATATATTTAGCACAAATAGACAGGTGTATTTGCTGATGGATCTTCTCTGCTCCAGATTTTACTATCTGGCCTTTAGACACAGTCAATTCAAATCAATGTAACAGCAGTTTCTGGTCAAAATAAGTTGGTCTTAAGAAGATTTTTAAAGCTGTGGTGCCTATTTGGAAAGGTAGCTTAGCAGTACTTAAGATTTATTCGTGTATACCAGATATTCCTCTGCTTAACCCCCCATGCACCTGCAGCCATCGCCACAGGAAGATCCATGAGCCCAGCCTCTGAAAAACCTAACTGGAGGCTTCCCTGACCCTGTCTGCATCTCCCTTTTCTCCTTGTCTCAGCCAGCAGCACTGTGCCCTAGTAACAAGCTGGAAAACCATGGCCTCCCCACACTGCCCCAAATTCTTTTCTCTTCACTTCTGGGAAGGGGCTTGACTCTGCAGCTCCACTTTGGTGCTCACTAGACATAAAAGAAGGGAAGAAGAGGTCAAGAAACATAGATTCTGGCTACCAACCTGTACCAGAGAACAAAAAAGGTTAGCAAAAAGAGAAATACAAACTTTTTCAAAACTTTTCTTGCAGTGGCAGTCACCTGTTTTAGCTTCTTAAGGCTGCTGAAATGAGTGACCACAAACCTGGGGCCTAAGACATCAGGAATTTACTCTTACAGTTCTGGAAGCCACAAGTTCAAAACTCCTGTGTTAACAGGACCGTGCTCTCTCTGAAGGTTCCGGGAGAGCATCCTGGCCTGCCTCCTCCAGCTTCTAATGGCTGCTGGAAGTCCTTGGCATCTGTTGGTTGATGTCTGCATCTTTCCAGCCTCTTCCTTCACCATCCATGGCTGTGCCCTCTGCGAGTTCACATGGGTTTCCCTCCTATTCCACTATGAGGATTGCATTTAAGGCCTCCCCTAATACAGGATGAGCTTATTTGAGATCCTTACCCTTATGACATCCTCAACTCAAATGAAGTGACTTGTGAGGTTCCAAGCAGACATATATTTTGGCAGCACAGTTCAATCTACCACAGTCCTTAGTGCATGGCAGAAGGGCAAAAGTGGGTCACTTCCCTCCATCAGGCCCATTTAAACAGGACCTAGCACGATTCATAGGGGAAGAGTCTTAACCGCTTTGAAAAGGCCTGCCTCAGTGCTATCACTTTGGAAACCCTCAGTTTCGGAGGGAGACATTCAAGTTGTATCTCTAGAACAGTAACTTGCTTGACAGATCGCTGTGGCCCTGTTTCTGCTGTGGAATCACTGTGTGAAGAGTGAGGGCTGCTCCTTTCCTCCAGCCCTCAGTAAGCCTTCTTTATGTTCACCACCCTTTAATACCCTCTCTGCGGGAACAAGAGGGATCAGTCCATCCCATTCCACTGATCTAAGGGCATCTTATGTCTAGTTCAGGCAAGGAAAGGTGAGAATATATGTCCTCTGTGGTTCCCAGCATCCTAGGCGCTCAGCTGCCAATGTTGGATGCCCCTGTTCTCATTTCCCCAGCTGCTGTGACAGGGACCTGCACAGTGGTAGAGCCCTGGCCCCTCGGTGAGGACAGATGGACGCAGAGGCCACACCAATGTCTGACCGAAATTAGAATCAGTAAGGGAAGGAAAACTTCTATGGCTGCAAGCCATAGGATCCTCGAAGCTGCTTATTCCTATGAGGAAACCTGGCCTTATCCATCCCCAAAATAAAATAGTCAAAGCTGTGCTGCCCTTGGCTTGTTCTCTTTCTTCTCCAAACAATCACAGACGTTTTTCCTAATGTTCAGTTGTTTTTTTTTAACACAAAGACAATTGTACAGGTGTTTGTAAGTCCACAATACAACAAAACAAATGTAAGTGCCCTTCCTGGATTATCTCATTCCTTAAATATTTGAGGGTTGAGGTATCCTCAATAGTAATGTCATAATTTGGAAAACAACACATGTCTCCTTTCTGTCCTAACTGCAGGATATCAATAATGACATTTTGTGATCAAACACTATGGTAGAGATAAATCGAGGGGAATCCATCTCACCCAAGGAATAGGGATGATGGCGGATCCTTTGGGCCAGAGATCCTGAGGCATTCACAGCCAGTCCACCCCTTCCTTCTTCTCTTTGTGTCAGCTTCATTAGCTCCATCAGATTTAATTAGTGACTGGATTTTCCAATTCATCAGCTCTGCCTTAACCTTTTCCTACCTGTCCAGACTGATCTGACAATATAACATATGCCATGTTCTAGGATGTCACAGCCACAAGTGTGCTTCATTATGTATTTCTGGTTCCCAGCACCCAGACCATCAATCACAGAATGAGAGTTTGAAGGGTGTCTCTGGCAACCACATCACTTGGAAATCACAGTGGCCTTATATGTCAAGAGCATCATTATAAGGTTTCAACCACTCACATGCCTGGTGGCACCACAATCCTTGCCTGCACAGTAGGGGACAGAGATCTAAACATGTCCATCCCACAGGTTCCTCTAACATTGGCCTGGTGCTGCTGTGTTTTCCTCCCAGGGCTGCTGCTACAAGTCACCACAAACTGGGAGGCTTACCCGAGTGTAGTGGTGAATGCCTGTAATCCCAGCACTTGGGAGGCTGAGGCAGGAGGATCGTTGTGAGTTCAAGGCCAGCCTGGGCTACATAGTGAGTTCAAGGCTAGTTTGAACTATATAATGAGACTCTGTCTCAACACCCCACCCCCAAAGAAAAAGAGAAAAAGAAAAGAAAAAAAAGCCTGGCAGGCTTAAAACAACTCAAATTAATTCTCTCACTGTTCTAGCTGCTAGAGGTTGAGTTCAAAATGTCAGCAAGGTTACACTTCCCCAAAGACTCTTCCCTGCTTCATGTGGCCCCTGGAAGTGCTTGGATTCCCTGCATCCGCCCCCTCTGTATACCCTGCATTATAGGTTCCTCTCCTTGTCTCATAGGGATTTAGGGCCCAACCTAATCCAGTGTGATCCCTTAACTACCACAAAGACCCATTGCCAAAGTTGTTCTGAGCCCCCTCCCCACCTACCATATTTGATGTCTGAAGATACCCTGTCTCTAAGTGACCTGACCCTGGTCAACACAAGAGACAGTCAGGGATGCTTGGACCTTCTTGTATTGCTCCTCCTTTCCTTATGGTACAAAGTCTCTTCAAAAGGCCCCAGAGTTCCTTTACTGATCCTGGAGATCAGTTGTATCCACCACATGCAGAAATCCTACAAGCAGGAAGAAGAGAAAATGTGTCTACTAAGGGGGCTACTGTGGTGGTAACCATAGAGACCAGGAACAAGGTCCCCTTACTTATCCACACAGCAAATTGAGCTCAAGGAAACCAAGCAAGGAGCTTGGAAACCTGCCTCCCACTTTCATGCTGCCTGTCCCAGCCTCCCTACCCTCCTCCAAAAGGCCCATGTAAGGCACAACTAAGCTGCTACTTGCCCAAGTGTACCTGGTGAATCAAACACCCAGAAAACAGGGAACCAAATACCCAAGACTGCTCCCAGGAGAAGATTCCAGAGCTTCCCAAGCAAATGTATCCACTGCCTCTGCCTCACAGAGCACCCAAGCATCAAGACTTCACATCCACTCCAGATGGCAGAATGAGAGTCTCACCTGCACATCGGCAGTAGTCCCTTCATTTCATTCCTAGAGACTACCACTTGAGGAGACAAAGATTCTGGCAGCCAAAGGGTCTGCTGAGTGGCACCCTCGTGAGACACACCACCTGTCAGCTGGGTTAAGCCCTTGACTCCTGCATGAATCACCTGTAGAACTTGCCCATGTACTTACTCTTCACAGAGAGCTCCAGAAGGGTACAATTTATTCCAGGCAACTTGATGTCCCTTGGAAGCAGGAACAGCGCTCAGCACTGACATCCACCAGCAGAGCGCTGGGGGGAATGCATCCTACTAGGAACAGAGCCCTGGGAAGGCCCGGGCATTTGACTCCAGATGATACACAGCAGGATAGTTATCTGGTTGCATTTACTGTTGTCTTTATTAATGGTTTAGAGGCGAGTTGGTCCCTATGGCTGCTGCAGCTAGCTCCAACCTCCAAGAGAACAGCCACCAGACAAAGCTGAAGCCTGAGGCTGCTTGCTCAAGAAATCAGTGACCAGGGGGTAGGGACATTGATCGGAACACACTTTGATCAAGTTCCCCTGACAGTAACTAGTCTGTATTATTAAGCTTGCTCCTAAACATTAAAAATTTCACATGTTCACATCTTCATAACGTTACCACACAACTATAAAGGCTGGTTGACAAAAATCAAAGACATAGATAACAAAAGAATACCACCTAAAAACCAGTTCCCCATGGCCAATGACCAGCTTGGTTTCCACATAATCCATCTTCCCTGGCACATTGTCAAAGCTGTCCTATTTGGAAATGTGTGCGTTTCTTGCTGGCGTCTCTTTTCTTTTCTCTCTCTCTCTCTCTCGCTCTCTCTCTCTCTCCTCTTTGCAAAACTGCAGCCTTGCATAGAGGCAGCAGCCCAGTCTGCTTTGGTCACTGCCTCCTGTATCCCCACTGCTGAGCACAGCACTGGCAATAGTCATGCTACAAACATAGTTCCAAAATGAACAAAGGAAGTGACTTCAGAAACTGAGTCAGAATGTTTTGCTTTCTAATGAACAACAGGCCTTCTCTGGAGGGCTGGAGGTCAGCCTAGACAGTGCCCGGGGCAACTCCAGTGTCTTTCCATGGTCTGGCTTGCCTGTGCCCAGCTGGAGGTGTGCACAACTTCCCAAGCATCCTTCAACTTCTCAAGAGAAAACTGCTTCACCAAGCACCATCCTCCCCAGAGCAGCCACATCCCAGGGGTTGGTCCATGCAGGAACAATGGCCCAGCCTTGTTCCAAGTCAGGCAGCCTCTGAAGGTCATTCCAAGGCCACAGGTCCCTGTAGGGTAGACTCCTTGAGAGCCATCACAACCCACTTCTTGCTCAATCCCTCCTGATACTCCCCTCCTTCCCATGGACATGGATCCCAGGCTCTGATGGCCTGAATGGGACCGGGAGAAGAAGAAAGATGAAAGTTCGTCCTATCAGAACATGTTTCCCCACATGCACTTGTGCTCTGTTTCAGGTCTTTGAGTGGTCACAGGCCACATATCCCCAAACTAAAACTAGTTTCCTTAATTATAGAAGGTAGTTTAGTGTTGGAAAACAATGGGCAGGAGAGAAACACACTGATGAGGGTGTTTCTGATGAGGTGACAGCAAGAGCATAAGTGACAATGAGGAATGGGCATCATTCACCATGGGGAAGACTGAGCACAGCTTGGAGGCTCCAGGACAGGATCATGAGCTTTAGCCCTGACAGAAAGTAGGCTGAGTAGACTTGCTTTCAGGACAACAATTCAGCAGTCAATCAACAATATTTGTAAGGCATTAATAGGGATAATTTACATGAAAATATCATTAAAAGTACAAACTACTGGTTAACATAATTGTAATTAATAAAATGTTTGCTTGGTATTAATAACATTCGTTACTTAAAGGTGCTACTTTTAAAAAATTAGTGTTGTTGCTAATGGTGTTGTTAGTATATTAAAAAACAAACAAACAAACAAACAAAAAACAAAAAAAACCACCACAGATTCAGGCAGGGACTCCTTAACCCAAATTCTAGGTGCCCCACCCTGGACTAAAGGAAAAAAGGCCAATCCCTGGGTTTTTTGTCCTCTGCACACTGGAGGATGCACAGCTGAGACACTAACCCCACCACCAACAACAACACAGAAGTGACTGCGAAAAGAAACCAGTTGTGGGTTGTGACATCTGATCAGAATCATGCACAGGGAGTAGCAGGCAGGGAGGCTGGGATTAAGTCATGGAGGGGACTCAGAGATATAGACCCCACTGGCTCTGTCCACTCACATGCCTGGGAATTGGCATCATGGGAGGTGGGGCCTGAGCTGGGGTTCAGGACTGGGGCGCTCCAGTGGTTTGTTGTCCTTCCATAGCCATTGAATGGTATGGCAAGAGATATGATGCCACGGGGCCCAGGCAGAAAGCACCACAGGTCCACAATGGATGCAAGACAGGAAAGCAAATATTTTTGTGTGACCTGAAACTAAAGAAAGAGTGAAGACCTGAGGGCTGGAAGCTCAAAAAGACTAGAAAACAGAATACAGACACCTAGAACCAGAGCTCTGCTCTGGGCCCCACAATGCACCCAGCTGTGTCCCCCAGTCCTGGGGGCCTAACCGGCACACTTGAAGCAGTGCCATAGCCAGAGGCACAGGGCCAGCCCTGGCCAGTCCCACTCAGGGTCATCAAGTGATCCACTTGTGCCAGGACTTTTCCCTGGGTGCCTGGGACATGCTGGTGCTGCCTGACCATCACCTGCTTAAACTTAACTTCCACATGCCAACAGTTATACCCGTCATTTGCAGCGTGTTACAACTTAGACCTAGAACGTTCCCCCAAATTCTCATGCGCTCAGAGGTAGGATTTTTGGAAGGCGATTGGATCGAGGGAGGGCTCTACTCATTGGTGGATTTATCCACCAACGAGTTGAGCAGCAGAGCGTGCTGTCTGGAGGTGGGGCCTGGTTGAAAGAGGTGTGTCACTGGGGGCGGGACCTGCAAGGGTGCATCTCCCTCCCTGGCTCTTCCCTTCTCTCTCTGCTTCCTGACCACCATGACATGAGCTGCCTTCTTCTGCAGCAGACCTTTCCACCACGCCCTTCCTACCTTGCAGCCAGCCAGCTATGGACAGAATCCTCTAAAACCAATGAGCCAAAATAAACTTTTCCTCCTTCAGATTAGTTGCTAGTGTTGGGTATTTTGTCCCAGTGAAAAGAAAATGACTGAGACAAGTACTTTTCCCCTCATACGAGGAAGCAGCACTGTTAGAAATTCCACTCCACATGTTTTCCACATTGCTTATAATAGTTCAGTCTCGCTAGGTGGATGTGTCACTGAGGAAGCAGAGACTGGGAAGCAGCTCCCATGAAAATGCTCTCAGGCTGCAAGGGCAACCTGGTGAGTCACTCCTTCCTGAGACAGCACCACAGAGTTTAGAGAGAACGCTAAGTGGTAGCATAAGGGAAATGGAGGGCAAAATGCTTTTCCTCAAGGTCACACGGGAAATTCAGCTGCAGATCGAAGCCCATGCCCAGAGAATGACCAAATTTGCTGACTTGCAAGTTCACCAGATTTCTGCCCTCCAGGGTCTATCTGAGCCTCAGGAGAGTAATTTCACCTAGGGATCTGCAGTTCTGGAGTATTCAAATGGGAAATCTCAGAGCTGAAGAGTGCCTTTGAAGTTGCCAGGAAGGCTTTGAAAAGAAATAGAAAGAGAACATCCCCCTTCAGCAGCAACACCCTACTAATAACACAGCAAAAGCCAGTAAACATATTCAGAAGGCTCCTCTTCCCATCTGCAGGCACCTTGGCCCACTCCAAGACTCTGGGCGCAGGGCAGGCTGAAAGCCATGGAAACCTCCCTGCTAGGGCCAGACAGCCACTGGCCACTATAAACCTTTTAGGGGGAAACACAGCATCAGATTCAGGCCCCAGCACCTACACTCCCTGGCCAGAAAACAAGGGCAGAGTACTTCATGGCACAGGGCCCATAAGGCTCATGAAAAAAAAGGAAAGCAATGAACTTGCTCCATCATATGGTATCCAGCAGCACCAATGCTGAATCTGCAGAGAAATGTGGTTGACCTCACCATTCACATCCCATCTGCAGGTGAAAGCAAGACAAGGACCAAATTCCACACCCTTGCAGGTGAGGAGTCCTGTAACTATGAGCACACTACCCACACAGATCTACAATCTCTCTGCACTCTGTGCAGGTTAGGGCTTGGCCACAGGAAACAAATGGGTGCCTGTGTGCCAATCCTTTTTTTAAATTTTAAAATAGGTGTTTAGCCAAATTTGACCTGTGGTCCTGGTTTGCTTTAGAATTGTGTGATGGGACGTAATACTAATTAAGAGGAGAAGGCTGCATTTCAAACAAAAAGGAGAAGCAAGTTTTTATTAATTTGCTGGGGTAGGCTTAAGTCTGGTCATTTTTCACAAGCTGTAGTTTCAAAAGATGTTTTCTGTCTTGTGCAAAGTGTGGGTCAATCATGCAGCTAAGTCATCCCAGAAGCTGCTGTGTTACTCTTGCAGCTGGCACTATCACCCTGCACACATGTCCTGGCCTTCTGGTTGAGTCTAGGCTTTATGTTATGGATAAAGGAGTTTAGGTGCTTGGGCTGCTGCAGCAACTGAAAAAGCACAGGGTTGGGAAAGGAGACAAAGCCTGTCAGTTCCAATGGACATCAACATGTCCACATGCAGATGAGTACAATCTGACCCAAAGACTAAGGCAGCAAAGGGTTCAGAAACAATGTGAAGACAGAGATGCTAAATCTTTTCATCCCATTCCAGACACCCACTGCAGGCCCAAATGAAGAGTCAGTGTTTTCAGCAAAAGCAGCTTTCAGGTCCCTGAAAAGTAACCTGGGCGACTGTTATAACTGACACATCAGAGATGTGATCTACAGCACTGCTAAAGGGAGAGTAATAATGCATGGTGCAACCTCCAAATTTAATGATTTTTTAAGTCAGCTAAAAACAAGTGATGTGGTAGGGTCTATTTAGGTTTTCCTTTGGTAACATGTATGTGTGTGTGTGTCTGGCTGGCTGGCTCTCTCTGGGTCTCTAGGTCTCTGGGTCTCTAGGTCTCTGGGTCTCTGGGTCTGGATCTCTGTCTGTGTGTGCTGAGATTAGGATGATCAATAATTTCCTTTGAAAATGTAAAGAGCAGAGTGTCTTTATGACATACAGAAGTGACATAAAGTGCTCATGTTGAGGGAATAAAGTTCCTCACTAACTATCTCTTCCCTGATCTTACCCAGAAAGTCACCCAAATGTTTTTGGGTTTTGTTTGTTTGTTTGCTCTGTTTTCACATCTAAGGATATGAAACATGAATTCAATACACATTTCCTGGGTGAGCTATGGAGGCCTGTGCAATAGCAGTGAACAGAGGGTACAGTTGTGACCCCAGACCCCAGTTCTAAAGACCCTTTCTGAGGAGGGATGAAGCGAGGTCCCTTGAGCTAGCCACTTCTGGTCCAGGCCTGGCCAGCACTGGTGATCGCCCTTTCTAGGTTTTGGCTGCTTTGCCAAAAACTGGTATGATAAATACATTGGGTATGGTATAATAAATATATTGGGCCTTCACCCTGTTTACTGGCCCAGAGCTTCAAAAGCCCTTGACACTTCTTCGCAAGGGAGTGTCTATTATGTCAAGAAGGTGGCTCCTGGAAGGGCAGGATACATGCTTCAGCATGAGGGCTGATCTCCAGAAAATAAACCAAGGTCAAAAAACTGGAACTTTCCACCTCTGGAAAAACAAGGGGCTGGAAACTGAGCCTCTCATATGGGCAACACTTTCATCAGTCATATCTGTGTCTTGAAAATTCATAAGACTCTGGGCAGCAGTCTCAGGGGGCTTCTTGATTTTTGAACATATAAATATTCCAGGAAAGTAACACACAACCCAACTCTATGGGACCTTCATACCTTACCCTTTGTGCCTCTTCATCTGCACCCACCGTAGTGAAGCTGTCATCATAAATACAGTGCTTTCCTGAGTTTTCTGAGGCATTTTAGTGAATTATCAAAGTGGGAGAAGACTGAGAACCCTCAGATTTGTAGTGGAGAGCACAGAATTGCAAGAAGCCTAGGGCCCATTAGCACCAGGTGTCTAAAGTAAAGGCGGTCTGTAGAACATTGCTGTCTACCCTGTAGGGTCTGACCTAACCTCAGGGATTTGGTGTCAAGGTTAGCCAGAGTGGTGGGGACCCTGCTGCTGTGGTGGAATTGCTGCTGAGCCTACTGCAGGGTAGAGGCACCTCAAGTAGGCAAGGTCACCCATTTGCCCCACTCCATCCTCAAGCTCCCCTAAAATATGTTCAGAGACTGGGCTCATTCAGGATACAGGTTTTCATTCAGCATACTTTTTGGAACCTGCCATAAATTCAGGATCCTTTGAAGGTATGTACCTTCTGGCATTAAACGTCCAAGGACTCATTTTAGTGATAAGTGAAAAATAGGATCAAAGCTTCATTTCAAAGATAAAAGGGGAGTAGAGCAAAGGAGACATGACTGTATTGTCAAAGTGATAAAAGGCGTTAATAATATATCTGTGAGACATCAGCAAAGAGAAGGGGGAGCATCACGTGGGAAACTTCCATGTTCTCCACTCAAAACCATGAATATTTCTAGAGGAGCTACTCCTGAAACTTGTTAATTAAAACTAATAATTCTACCAACCCTGAGGAGGTATTGCCTCAGGATTCTCAGGGTTAGCCAAGAGCTAGAAACTTCACTGAAATTTTATTATAGACTGTACCCCTTGGAGAGGAGTTACAGGCTTTGTGAGAGGGCATCAAAATGCACCTGTTTGGGGCTAGGATGAGGGATGAGTGAGGAGACAAACAGCCCTAATCACAGGCCTCCACCATCACTGAAAGATCTGAACCAAGAAAAACATTGCCTCTCATGAAGTATTACTAAGGTGCTGCTGAGGAAGGAAATGATTGGATGGTCTAAAACAAGAGCATGTGGTCCATTAACACTCCAGGTAGAGAAACAGGAAATAGACAACCCAAGAAGTGGAACAGCTCACAAGCAGCATCTCTGAGCCCAACCTGCCTCCTTTTTTCCACATTTTCTGTTTTCCCATTGTAAATTATTATCCATACCACTGATTTTACAGATTGTTAAATACTCAATTAGTCTGAATAACACATGTTCCATGGTTTTCCAATCCCGTATTAACTACCAACTTTCATTAATATTCATTAACACTAATACCGGGCTGGGGCCTTCAATCCACCAGAACCTACTTTCTTCATAAATAAAATGGCTACTCCCAAATCCCAGAGTAGTTTTAAAATTTCCATTGGTACACAAAAATTTGTTTCCAGAGTTTCATAACTCTATTAGGTATAATGCTTTTTGTAAAAAAAAAAAAAAAAAAAAAAACCTGCAGACTCCAAAAGAAGGTAGACTATCAATAGATCAGTTTTAAAAAATCATGCCATTAATCATTTAATCAAAATAATTATTGGAAGCCCCAGATCATTAATCATCTGCATCGACTCTTTATTCTTTTAGGAGTAGAATAAAACCACCAGGCCATATCTTTTCCAGAAATATTTTAATTATAAATTAGTCTTCAATTGAAAAAGGCCATAACAAAACAAAACATAAGAGTTTTGTGCAACCGGCTTTACATTATTGTGACAAAATAACTGAGAACTTCAATTTAAAGTAGGAAGGATTGGCTTTGGCTCACAGTTTCAGAGACTTTAGTCCATGGTCAGCTGGCTCCGTTGTTTCTGGACCTGTGATGAAATGTACCATGATGGAAAGGCATTGTGGAGAAAAGCTGATCACCATGGCAACTGGGAAGCAGAGAAAGTGGAAAAGAGCCCAGAAACAAGATATACCCTCCAAAGGCACTCCTCCAGTGACCCACTTCCTCCAACCAGCTCCCAGTTCCTAGAGTTTCCACCACCTCCCAACAGTGCCATCAGCTGGTGTTATCTCTTCTATCTAGATGCCCCCTCAAAGCCTCACGTGCTCATAGGTGGGGCTTTAGGGAAGTGGCGGGATCATGGGTGTATGATACTGAATTATGGGTGTGTGATAACTGAATTAGTTCACTGATTGACTTAGCATAGTTGTAGGTGAAGGGATTACTAAAGAGGGAAGTCCCACCCTAGGTGTGGATGGCACCAACCAATAAGCTTTTAGTCTGAATGCAATATAAAGGGAAAGGAAGGCTCACTGCTAGCTACTTCCTGTCTGCCATACTATGAACTTCTTCTCTCTGCCATGCCCCTCTGCCATGCCACCTGCCTTGGAGCCAGCTGACTACAAACTGAAACCTCTACAAATGGTGAGCCAAAATAAACCTTTCCTCCTTTAAACTCAGGGGCTCTGGGTATTTAGTCCCACCAATGAGGAAGTTACAAAGACAGCCAGGGACTAAGCTCTCAACATATGAGCTTTTGAGGGACATTTAAGATGCAAACCATAACAAGTTTTTAATGCTTTTAAGAATTTTTTCTCCTGACATAAAATTTTTATTATAGGAAAATAATTCTATTTCTTAGATTAAAAATAGTAACCTGAAATACATTTTATTTTTATTCTGCCTTCGTATGGGAGAAAAATAAATAAATCACTTTCATGAGTTACCTACAAGAGATGAGGCAACTGCCTAATGATGGGAAAGGCCAGCTTTGTGAATAAAATCCCTAAGGGATCCAGATGACAGCCAAGCCAAGCGCCTGAAAAAGCACCAGTGTCTATACCGCAGTAACTCTGAGCAGTGAGAGTGGAGGGGTAGAACAGATCCATGATCACCAGAGAGCAGTGAGACCCTGGCCTGGGCTCCTTGCAGGGCAGATGGTTCCCTCACTGAGCAGCCCCTGAGCCTGAGCAATGGGCTCCTCTCAGAGCTCAGCCTTCTTGCCTAACTCAGTTCTCATCCTTCCCATTGGATTGTTGGCTGAAGAATGTCCTCAGTTAAAAGACTTACCAGGCTTCTCTCCTTGGGGCATCATTATTCCTGAGACTGAGTTTTACTGTTCTGCTGCAGACCCAGCTCAACTTTCTTTGCCTGTGATGAATGCCACATGGGAACCATGGGCAAAGCCAAACTGTAGCAAGAAACAAGATTAATGAACTCTGTAATCAGTAACTGTCCCTGCACAGGACTCAGGAAAATCCAGATCAATCCATGTGATGGGCCTGGAAAGGGGGATCATTTTCATTGCTTTAGAATGTCCCTCAGTACTGGATTTACCATCTGGATTGGGCAAAGTAACAGGCATATCTGCCAAAGGGCACTCCACGCGTGATGCTCATCTAGCTATGACACATAATCAAATAACCCCAAGTTCAGGGCCTTCTGCCTAGCCTCACATTCCAAGTGGCAAGGCAAGTGCATTGGTACAAGTGCTCACACACACACACATACACACACACACACACACACACACGCACACACGCATGCACACACCATGAAAATTTTTGTATAGGAGCCAAGTGCTCCATCATATCACATCCCTGAGAGATGCCTCGCTTGGTTCCCAGGATTCATCTTAAAGGGCCAGATGAACTTGAAAAGACCAAGGCTGATGACCAGGGGCTTAAGTGCAGGCTGTATATTCCTAGAGACCTAGTTGAGGGAACTGATGTGGATTAACCAGTTGGAGGAACAGTTATCAGATCCCCCTGCAGATCAAAAGAGGCAGAGGGCAGAAAGGAGCTGCTTTGAATCTCAGTTACTTTCAAATTGTAAGTAATTTTTCTGCCCCAGCTTGCAGCTTCAACCTCCACTCAACACAGTGACGTTTTGGACAGTTGTGACAAGCAAGCTTCCTTGGGCTCTGTCTGGCCTGCTGACTTTCCTCACCCCAATGCCAGGCTGTCCCAAACTGCAGGCCCACACTTACTTCATGCAAATTTCCTGTGCATATATGGCCCCCACATATTTTCTTTATTCAGTGCCTCTTCCCTCTCAACCCATTTTGCTGACCCAGAAGCCCAGGCCACCTCTCTAGAAGCAAACTATCATCAGACTGTACAGATACCTTACTGCTCTGCAAGTTCCCTTGGGGGAAAGAACACATTCTACTCCAAGTGTCTTCTCAGCACCAGTCCCAATTCACTTACAATAAATACTTAATTTGATGGTTAATTTGAACTGAACAAGGTATTTGGCATCTATTAACCAAAAATGACAAGCACTCTCCACTCCATGGAAACCCCCAGGCTGGTCTCTGTACTACATGGACCCTTGTTATGGTTTGTGCCTGGGTGTCCCCCCAAAGCCTCATGCAGTCATAGGGCAGGCTTTTAGAGTTTGATTGATTATGGGTGTGAGAGCTACACCTACCCTGGGGTGGATAGTTTGCATATGTAAGGGAAAGGAAGAGGCTGCTTGCCGCCATTCCTCCCTTTTGTGCTTTCTTCTTTTGCTGTATTCTGCCGCCATGAGCTGTAGCCCTCTGCCATGTGCCACTCTGCCTTGTAACCTGCCAAGTATGGACTAAAACCTCCACAAACTGTAAGCGAAATAAAACTTTCCTTCCTTAATTTTGGGCGTCAGGTATTTTGTCCCAGCAAGGAAAGGAAAGTAACCAAGACAACCCTTCTTAGCATCTATGTAACTTTTCTGCAGACCCAGAGGGCAGAGGAAATGGATAAAGTTGGGTTTCCTCAGATCAACCAGTTATTCCCACCAGCTAACTACCAAGTGTATTATTTTCTGTTTTCACAAATGTATTCAAAGTCTTCATTTGGAAAATTGGATTATGTTAGAAAACTTTGCTTCAAAAGCCATAGACATAAGAAAGTGAAATACATAGATGTCAGCTACAAAATCAAATAACATTTTCAAACATCAGCTATGGGCTTTCAATACTTTCTTGATAACACAATTTCTTCCAAAAAGGACTTTCTCGCTTATTGGTTAAAGATCACCTTTACTATTTAAACTCGGAGGTATGATAGACACTGTGAAATGATAGGAAACCACTGAAGAGTAAAGGGCTTCTGGGATGTGGGAAAAGAGAAGGGAAAGAAGGAGAAATTTTGTATGCATGTATATACAGGATAGATAACATGGTTGTTCTT
>NW_004955477.1:7882996-7948665 GCF_000276665.1 Chinchilla lanigera | reverse complement strand
AAAATAAAATAAAATAAAGAAATGACCCACTCCACTTGGGCTGTTCTGACCCACAGACACGCCCTGCTTGGGCTGTTCTGGCCCACGGACACCCCCTCCCAGAAAATGTTCTGGCCCACAGAACCCTCCCTGAAAGTTAGCTTTAAAAACCGCATGCTTTGCTCAGCTCGGGGCTGTCCTAGTCTGCTAGGCAGCCCGCCATGTCGCTCCCCCAATAAAGACTCCTCTGGCAAAAAAAAAAAAAAAAAAAAAAAAGATCACCTTTACTTTGAAGGTTCAGATTAAATGTATTGATTTTTTTCAGAAATATATCCCAGGTAGCATATTCTAACACCTTCTTGTCATACATAGAAAATATCAGTAAATTTTAAACACATTCTTTTGTAAAAGAAAAATTATATTTATGTTGGATAATCTTTTAACCACAAAGTGTTTTCATAATGACATTCTATTTCATTGTAAAGAAGTACAGTTTGTACTTTATTGCAGAGTTCTCGCTTTTATAAAAATCAATCATGCAATTGATTTTCTATGGCATTTTGTACACTCCTAGTGTCGTCTCTTTTACTGCACCACTTTGACTTGCTGAAGAAGGTATCCAACACCTGCAGTTTAAAAGAGGAGAGGTTTATTCTGGCTTGCTCTTTCAGAAGTTTTAATCCATGTTTGGCAGGTTTAAACAGAGGAAGAGGAGGAGAGGGGCACAATAGAGGAAGGCTGCTTATATCATAATGGCAGGAGGCAGAGTGTGAGAGGAGTAGGGCAGAGAGCTAAACTCTTCCAGGTTTCACCCCAGTAACCTGTCTCTTTCAGCTAGACCCACCTCCTAACTGCAGGTCAGCTGTATTTCCCACAGGACTCAATCACATTCCAAAAACCTGGTGTATGAGTACAGTGGCCCATGAAGGGCATTCTCAATCTGAACTATAACAGTAAACACACACACTGCTCATCTCTGTATTTTCACCCTAGGATTCTTTGTTACTCACTTTCAACCTAAGATACCACTCCATTTTGACCATCTTTAGGCTGATTTTCTTAAACACTGTTTTTATTAAAAACCTGCTTACTGCATGCACACTTTCTTCTAAACATCTTTACTTGTTAACTCTAGAGAATAGATTACATATTTCTAAGTTAAAACAGATGATAGCAAACACCGTAAGCCAAGAATCTAAGAACCGACCGTATTTTTATGCTTCTACATAGCACAACTCTCACAAAATGTGTAATTTGTTCCAATTCTTGTTTGCTCAAATACCCATCCAAGTTTTCTGTGCACCTTCCAACAGTATTTGCTCATAAAGGACACATTCTGATTTGTCACCACATTGTTTATGAGAATTGCTCCAGCCATTTTGCCTCAGCAGGAAGAACAAATCCTTCCTAATGTATCATAAATTATTGTCTTTCATTATGGAACCACAAAATAAGCTTCCAAGTATACATCAATGAGTTTAGTAAAATAACAAACTGAGTATTGTACAATTTCAAAAATACATAACTTCATTTTTTCACATTATTTATTCCACATTTCATTGGTTTTAAAGATTAAGCGGGGCTGCTGGGGATTTAGCTCAGCTGCACAGCACCTGCCTGCCAAGCGCAAGGTCATGAGTTCGATTCCTGGTACCAGAAAAATAACAAAACAAAAATAAAAAAAAAAGATTAATTGATTTCATTTTGGCAGATTTGCAGATGCACATAACATACTTCGATCAGTTTCATTCCTGCTTCACCCTCTAGCCCCACCCTCCCCCATAGTTTCACATTTGGAGGGGATTTCAATGCTTGTATTCATTCCCTCATTACCCACACATACAACACCCCTCCTTCTTATTCCCTTTCTTTTGTCTAATAATAGTTGCCCTTCTACATTCTTGTCATCTTTTCTAGATTCCACATATTAGGAAAAATGTGCAGTATTTGTCTGAGTCTGGCTTACTTCATTCAGTGCTCTCCAGATCCATTCATTTTCCAGCAAATGATAGAATTTCATTTTCTTTATGGCTGAATAATGTGTGTATGTGTCACATTTTCTCTACCATGCATTTGCTCATCTGCTCATGGGTACCTGGGCAGGCTTTATATCTTAACCACTGTGGATAGTGCCATAATGAACATGAGTATGCAGGTATCCTTATAGTATGCTGACTTTACATGCTTCGGGTATATACCAAAAGATAATATAGAGGCTGGGGATTTAGCTCAGCGGCAAAAGTGCCTGCCTGGCAAGCGCAAGGTCGTGAGTTCGGTTCCTGGTACCGGAGAAAAACCAAAACAAACAAACAAACAAAAAAAAAGATAATATAGCTGGATTCAATGACAACTGTACTGTTAGGTTTTTCAGGAACCTCCATACTGATTTCCATAGTGGATGTACTAGTTAACATTCCTACCAGAACTGTAGAAGGGTACCTTTTTCCCTATATCCTTGCCAGCATTTTTGTGTTTTTGTATTCTTAATAATAGCTATTCTTACTAGAGTGAGATAGAATGTCAATGTAGTTTTGATTTGCATCTCCCCAATGGCTAAAGATATTGAACATTTTTTCATGTACTTATTGTCCATTTGTACTTTTTTTGAGAAGTGTCTGTTAAATTCATTTGCCCATTTATTGAGCTATTTGATTTTTTAGTTCTTTATATATTCAAGATATTAATCCTTCGTCAAAGGAGTAGGTAATAAAGATTTTCTTCCATTCTGTAGGTTGTGTCTTTACTCTGTCAGTTGTTTCCCTTGCTGTGCAGAAATATTTTAATTTGATGTAGTCCCCCTTGTTGATTCTTGTTATTATTTCCTATACTGTTGGAGTTTTATTCAGTATTTGCCTGTGTCCATAACCTCTACTGTTTCCCCTAATTTTCTTCTTTCAATTTCAAAGTTTCAGGTATTATATCTCAGCTTTTAATCCACTTTAAATTTATTTTCATACAGACTGAGAGACGGGAATCTAGCTTCAATCCCCTAAACATGAATACTCAGTTCTCTCAGTACTATTTGTTAAAAATTGCATTTCCTCTGACACATATTTTTGTCTTACTGGTCCAGAATCAGATGACTGTGTTGGCTTGCTTGTGTGTCCTCTATTCTATTCCATTTCTACCAAAAGACTTTGAGAGCTGATAAAGGAATGCAACAACATAGCAAGATATAAAATCAATGTTTTAAAAATCAATAGCTATACACCAATAGTGGACTAGCTAAGAAAGAAATGAGGAAAAAAATCTCATTCACAATGCCTTCAAATAAGATAAATTAAAATACCTAGGGATCAGTCTAGCAAAAGTCTTCTGTGTGCTTGTTTTTGTGACAGTACCACACTGATATTTTGTATTATAGCTTTGAAATTTAGTATTATGATGTCTCCAGCATGGTTAGTTTTGCCTAGGATTGCTTTGGCTAATCCAGGTCTTCTGCACTTCCACACAAACTTTAGGATTTTTTAAATAGTTCAGTGAAGAATGTCATTGGTATTCTGATGGGGATTGCACTGAATTTGTAGACTGTTTTTGGTAGCATGGCCATTTTAATGATATTGATTCTGCCAATGCACGAACATGATAGTTCTTTCTGTCTTCTGATGTCTATTTCAATTTCTTTCTTCAGTTTTCTGAAATTTTTACTATAGAGGTCTTTCACCTCCTTGGTTAGATTGATCCTTAGGTATTTTAACTTATTTTATTTTAAGGTATTTTGAATGAGATTTTTTTTTCCTGAGTTCTTTCTCAGCTAGTCCACTATTGGTGTATAGTAAAGCTATTGATTTAAATGTTAATGTCATATTCTGCTATGTTGCTGAATTCCTTTATCAGCTCTCCAAGTCTTTTGGTAGAGTCGTTACAGTCTTCTAAGAATAGGATCATATTATCTACAAACAAAAATAATTTGACTTCGTTCTTATTTATATTCCTTTCAGTTTTTTCTCTTGCCTAATTGTTCCCGCTAAAATTTCAAGATCATATTAGATAAGAGGGGCAAGAGTGGGCATCTTTGGCTAGTTCCTGATTTGAGAGGAAATGCTTTTCATTTTTCCCCTTTTAGAGTGATGCTGGTTTTGTGTTTGTTATATATGACTTTTACCACACTGAAGAATGGTCCTTCAATATCTAGTTTCTTCAGGGTTTTTATCATGAAGGGTGTTTAATTCTATTGAAAGCTTTTTCTGCTTCAATTGAGACCATCATGATGTTTATCCTTTATTCTATTTATGTGGTAAATTCTGTTTACTGATTTCCACATGTTGAATCATCTTTGCATCCCTAGAATAAAACCAATTTGATGATGGTGTTTGATCATTTTAATATGTGGTAAAATTCTGCTTCCAAGTAGTTATTAAGAAGTTTTGCATCAGTGTTCATCAAGGGTATTGGTTTATATCTTTCTTTTCTTGTTTTTTTAAATTAAGTTTATTGGTACAATTTAGATATGCATATTGATCACATTTGTCATAGGGAATTTGTACCTGTATGTGATATATCTTAGTTCCTCTTTTTATCCCATTCCTATCCCCTCTCTTCAACCCCCTTCCTCTCCTTATTTACAAAGCTTTGTTTCCATTTGATCCTTTTTTTTTTTCATTTTTTTCTTTTCCCTTCCACCCTGCCAACTCACTTTTCCCTTTGAATACTTACTTCCTATTCACAATATCTAATGTACATTTTGGTTCTTATTTACACTTTGAGTTTCTCAGACCAGAAAGACAATGTGATATTTACACATATGTGTCCAATTTATTACACTTAAGAGTATAGTCCCGAGATCCATCCATTTAGCCATAACTATCTCAAGTTTATCATTCTTTATGGCTGAGTAGTATGCCATTGTATTAAAAAAAACACACATTGTTTTTTACTGGTTGATGGGCTTTTGGGCTCTTCTCAAGATTTAGCTATTACAAACTGTGCTTCTATAAACATGGGTGCATATATATCACTGTGGTATGATGCTTTTAATTTTGGGGGGAAGATACCGAGAAGGGGAATAGCTGGGTCAAATGAAACCTCTAGTCCTAGTTTTCTGAGGAACTCCACAGTGAGTTCCACAGTGGTTGCACTAGTCTACACTCCCACCAAGAGTGGAGGTTTCCTTTATCCCCACAGCCCTGCCAGCATTTGTTATCGGTTTAACAGACATTTCTCAGAAGAGGTACAAACAGCAAATAAATACATGAAAAAATATTCAACATCATTGATCATTCAAGAGATGCAAATTAAAACAACACTGAGATTCCATCTCATTCCAGAAAGAATGACTATTATCAACAAATTACTTTTCTTTTTGTGTCCTTAACCAGTTTGGGTATCAGGGTGATTTGGGCCTCACAGAAAGATTTGGAAGTGTTCTTTCCTTTTCTGTTTCATGGAGTAGTTTGAAAAGTATGAATGTTTTTCATAAAGGTTTGGTAAAATTCAGCTGTGAACATTTCTGGTTCTGGATTTTCCTTTATTGGAAGACTTTTTATCACTACTTCATCCTTATTGCTTCTTGTTGTTCAGGTTAAGTATTTTATATCCTCCCAGTTCAATTTTGGTAGGTAGCTAAGATTGTAACCACTTCTAGATTCTTCAACTTGTCAGAATATAGGCTTCCAAAATAGTCTGTAATAAATTTCTGAATTTCAGTGGTGTCTGTTGTAACATTCCCTTTTTCACCAGTAATTGTATTGACTAGGTCTTCTCCTTTCTTCTTTTAGCTAGTTTGTCTAAGAACTCTTTGTTTTATGTATTGTTCCTTTAGTCTCTGCCTCACTGATTTCAGCTTTGATATTTTTTATATTTTTTCTTTCTGTTGGGTTTGGTTTTGGCTTTTTTCTTGCTTGTCTAAGAGCTTGAGATGGATAATTAGGTAATTTATTTGCGATCTCTCTGATTTTTGATGTCTGCATTCATAACTACTAAATAAACCTCTGTTTTGAACTACCTTTACTGTGTCCCAGAGATTCTGCTGTTATATTTCCATTTTTATTTCATTCTAGAGCTTTTTAAATTTCCTCCTTGATTTTTTCAATGACCCACTTATCATTCCAAAATGAATTATTCAAAAAAATGAATTATTCAATTTCTATGTGTTTGTATAGCTTCTGTGGTTTCTCTTCCTGCTGATTTCTAGTTTCATTCCATTATGATCTGAAAAGATGCAAGAAATTATTCCACTTTTTGGGCTGCTTAGGGCTTGGGCCTGAAATTTGATCTCTTTTAGAGATAATTTCATGAGCTGCTCAGAATAATGTGTATTCTGTGGTTGTTGGATGGCACTGTTTGTAGACATTTGTTAAATTCATTTGTGTGTAGTATAGTTTAACTCTGATGTTTCTCTTTTGATCTTTGTCTGAATGATCTATCTATTGGTGAGAGTATTGATGTTAACAGCTATTATTATATTGGGATTTGTGTGTCTCTTTGTGCTGAGTAGCTCATTTTATGAAATTAGACATGCCAACATTTCATCCATATATTTTATAATTGTTATATCTTCTTGATGGATTGGTCCCTCTATTAATATGTAGTGTCGTTCTTTGTCTCCACCTGACTAAATTTGATTAGTCTTGAATCCTGTTTTGTCAGGTATGAGTATAGCTTACTTTTCTTCTGTTTTCAAAAAATATTGTTTTCCATCTTTTCACTTTCAGTCTCTATATGTACATGTCTCTACTAGTGAGGTATGTTTCTTGCAAGCAGCAAAAAGTTGAGTTTATTTTTTAATCCAGTCTGCCAGTCTATGTCTTTTAATTGGAGAATTAGCACCCTTATATCCAGAGAGGAGTACATGAATTACAGTAATGTTGGTAACAAAAAGACAAACCAGATATTGGCATACGGTAAAAAAAATTACAAACAAAACTATCACCCTTAACAAAAGAAAAGAAATCAGCAATAGTAATACAGATAAAAAGACAGACCAAGTATTGAAATATAATAAAGACCCACTAAAACAGTGGTGCTCAACTTTTTAACATCAGGGATAAGTTTCATGAAAGATAATTTTTCCACAGACTGCAAAGAGTGGTAGTAATAAATATGAGGATGGTTAAAGTGAATTACACTTAGTGTGCACTTTATTTCCATTATTACATTAGATTTCATAAGCAGTGAGCAACCTAGATTCCTTCTATGTGCAGTTGACAGTAGGGTTTTAATTTCTGTGAGAACATGATACCTTAACTAATCTGACAGGAGGCAGAGCTCAGACTGGAACACAAGCAATGTGAGCAGCTGTCAATATAGATGAAACTTCAGTGACTGGCCTGTCCACCACTCACTTCTTACACTTCAGCCTAGCTCCTAACAGGGGTTACAGTTAGGTGATAGAAATGCTACAGTAAAAGCAAAAGCTACATCACAATTAACAATAGAAACTAGGAACAATAACGTAAACTAAAATGTTAAAAATTAATTAAGGACTAATATTAGTAATAATAAATAGAAAAGGTAAGGAAAGAAAATGGAAGAGCTAAAATTTTAAAAAGGAAAATCAAGAGAGAAAATTTAGATTAAAATCCAACCAAATTAATTTTCAAAGGCAAATAAAAGTAAATTAATTCTAATTAAAAGTAATAGAAGAAAATGAAAAGAAGAAAACACCAAAAAAAAAAAAAAAGATCAAAACAAAGAAAAAAAGAAATGAGCCCAAAAAATTCCAGGTATTTGGGTGGGTAGTTTCCTTCTAGGACCTAGAGTCTTTGTATCTACAAAATACAGGGGAAGGATAGTGAGTCACAACCAGGGCCCATTGTGTTTCCATACCCAATTTTTGCTGTGTGAATGCTGAGTCCTCTCTTGCATTTCTCCCTAGGGGGCATCATTCCTTGGGATGTTGTAACAGGACTATATTCACTCTAGTGGATTTTAGTGTTTTTGCTTGGGTTGGTTTTGGTCTTCAGTGTTTGGTGTTTGTTTGTTTGTTTGTTTGTTTGTTACCTTTCTGTGTGCCAGAACTACTGTTATCCCAAACTAGCTTTGTGGTTGGGGGCTGGTGAGTTCCTTATCTGCTCCAAAGACTGTCTGTCTATATACCCTGGGATGTAGCAGATGTCCAAGCAGAGGCAAATGCCAAATCAGGTTGCTGAGTGAGTAAAGCAAACAGACCACTGAGTTGGTGCTGGAAGTATACAGCAAGGGGAACTAAGCAGCCCACTGGACTCAACCCTAGTGCTTTCAGACACAGCTCCCTCAGAAAACCACTCTTGACAGGCCTGGCTTCTCATCACAGAGGGCAGGACTACAGCATCCTTCACAGCCTGACCTCACCACCACTGCATAACTTCACAAGTTTTATTTGACGAAGCCTGCACCTTCCATGAATGTCTCTTGCTGCTGTCTCCTATCCAGTCATTGTGGTAGGGTGACCCTGGAGACCCTGAAGTGTGGTTGTTCTGCAACTTCTGATTCCTTGAGAAGCTCAACCTTAAACAATAAACTCCTTCCCAAAATCGCTCCTGATTAGAGCACTCCTAAATATGGCAGGCACTGCAGTGGATTTTCTTCTCCAAACCTAGGCTGCTAAGTGGAGAGAGTCACTTTCAGAGTAAAATCTCACACTGTATTTGCAGATTACAATAACTGTGGAGTTTTGCTAGGACTAGTGCTGCCAGTCTATTGTCTATTACTGGGGCTGCCTGCCTCTTCTTTCTCATCTTGTGCTTTCAGAGTCAGGGCTCCTTTCCTGAGACTCCATGTTAGTGTTCTAGATTGTTTCATTCTTTTCTCTGCTTTGTCTTCTTTTTCTCCATGATTTTTAGCTTTTCCTATTACTTTTCATGATTCCCAGAGCTCTTCTCTTCTACTTCTTGCTGCTGGCTTCTGCTCCACCATCCTGAAGGGACTGAAATGCAAGTTTTATGATTCTTGACTTCTCTTTTCTTGTCAGTATATTTGTCTGTTTTGGTTGCAAGTGACAATAATTCAACAAGGATTTGTTTAAGTCAGAGGGGAACTGACTAACTTATATGCTTTTTTGACTTAGTGTCCTTACTGAGAGTGGGACTTTGAAGAGAAGAACACATGACCTCCCTTTCTTACAGAGAAGAATCTTGCTTATCCTTATTGAGATTCCTTCTTTCTGTACTCTGCCAGTATGTTTATGGCAGAATATCCAGTGCGTCTAAGCTCTGCTTATGAGAATTTTAAGACCAAAGGAACAGATGCCAATGGGAGAAAGATGTTTCCTTGTGTAGGAGGCCTTGTTTGGGTTAAATCAAGTAAGATTATCAAGCAAGGTCTATAAAGGATAAAGCATAATACCCCTCCCTCATTTTATTAAAAAAATGATCAAAATTACAAAAGTTATGCACAACTTTTTCTGTTATACTTGATTTCCTACCTTTCAGAATTGTTTTTCTTGCTCTTTGTATTTCAAGAACAATTCTGAAAACCCCTGATATATTATTTAAAGAAAATAGTAAGTTTCATGGCTGGTATACATTATACTCTTTTATACTGTTATATACTAATTTATAGTCCTATTAATCTCTTCCCTGGGAATCCTTCTGATCTGAACAGCTCTTCACAGAAGTATTTCTTATACACCCTTCACTCCACAGCTGCTTTTCACATCTGACATTAGATGTTCTCAGAAGGGATTTGCCTAATTTCTCGCTTATTTTTGCAACTAAAGTCTTTCCATTAACCAAAGTAGAGATTCCACATAGCTGAAAGGTATGCAGCAAAATGATAGGCAGAGTGCAGGAGACTGTTGATAGGCCAGTTCACATGAGTCCCCCTTTTCTCTTTTTCTCTTGGCTGGAGGAGACTAAGGAAATATATTCCTGAAGTAGGGGTCCAGGGAATGAGAGGCTATGGATCACAGCACAGATCTATGCCTTTCAGATAAGCCTCTGGTCCCGGCCCTGTGAATGTGGGAGCATTTCATGAAAGGAGGAAGTATAAGTGAACCCAGGGGAGCTCTTTCCTTGAGCTGTTCTGTGAGACGCATGGGCATACCCCTCACTACTTGGTCTGCTTGTGCTAAAATGTCTCAGAAGATGGGAAAGCAGCACAGCCTCCCCAACTCCTACATAAAGTACATGATTGGTTTAGAGCATTGAGGTCTCTGAGCAAAATTAGCATCATTTTGTTCTCAAGGTTTTGGTAGCAGCTTTGTGAGTGATAAGAGGCAGTGGCCTTCCACAGACAGCAACATCTTGATGACAGTCTGCTGCTGTGCTGAATTTTACTAAATGTCCCCACATTATTTCTCGAACAGTAGACACCAGTGAAAGGGGTTAGGATAAGAAGAACATGGTGGAACCAGCATGGTAATAGGGAAGACTGTTAATGAGCTCCTGGGAATTACTAAGACCCGAGATACCATGTGAACACTCTGAGCCAATAGTCCTAGCTATCTGTATTCCAAGAAATAGTCTGTAGTCCCTGGATGTTTCATGAAGCAATCATATATCCAAGACCATTATATTTGTGGAGTTGTGGAAAGAGAGAGTTATTTTTGCTATGTGCCCAGTGGACTGAATTAAGGCCATTGTCTCTAATGACTACCCAAATTCTTTCCTATTTTGAGAGAAAACCGTCAAAAAAATTAAGGGCATCAGTATATTCCATACCTTCATTTACATTTTTCCCTACCATGCTGGGGATTGAACATACTAGGTAAGAATACTACCACTAATCCAATCCCCAAACCCTTCACTTATTCTTTAATAAATAGCGAGTCTATCACTATTTTTAGAAAAGACACCAAGGGAAAAATCCCATCTGTAACAGCTACAATAAAATAAAATACTTAGGAATAAATTTAACCAAGAATGTGAAAGAGCTCTACAATAAAAATAAAAGCATTTATAATGGATATAAAAACTAAAGATATCCTGTGTTCATGGATTGGAAGAATAGGTACTATTAAAATGTCCATACTGCCCAAAGTGATCTGCAGATTCAAAGCAATCACTATAAAAATACCAACATCAATCATCAAAGAAATAGAAAAAAGTGTTTAAATTTATATGGTACCACAAAAATCCGGAATACCCAAAGTCTTCTTGAGCATAAATAACAAAGCAGGAAGCATTGCACTACTTGATCTCCCAATATACTACACAGCTACAGGAATTAAAACATGACATTGGCATAAAACAGACACACAGGCCAATGGAACAGAATAGAAAATCCAGAAATGACCCCACACATTTATAGCCAAGTGATTTTTTTATAAAGAATCCAATAACACACAATGGTGGAAATTTAGTTACTTCAATAAACGGTTCTGGGAAATTGGACATCCATATGCATAAGAGAAAAACTAGACCCCTAACTCTCACCATATAAAAAAATCAATTCAACATCAATTAGGGCTTCAATGTAAGGCCCAGAAGTACAAAAGAAAACAGGAGACATGCTTCAAGAATTGGACTGGGCAAGAATTTTTAGATGTGATATCAACATTGCATATGACAAAAAATAAAATCAGCAAATGTGATTGTATCACACTAAAAAGCTTATGTTCAGCAAAGGAAGCTATTAATAGAGCTAAAAGACAACCTATACAATGGAAGAAAATATTTACAAGCTTCTCATCTGACAAGTGTTTAATATTCAGAACTTATTTTTTAAAACTCAAGCAGCTCCATAGTAAAACAAAACAAAACAAACACACACACACACTCAATAAATACCTTCAGATAATCCAAATAAAAGGGAACTAAATGTCTGAATAAATATTTCTCAAAAGATACTTACATGGTCAACAGATCTGTGAAAAATGTTCTCTATCACTAACCACCAGGGAAATGCAAATCAAAACCATATTCACCTCAGTCAGAATGATGATTATAAATAAGACAAAAACAAAAAAACATGCTCATGAGTGTGTGTAGAAAAAGGAACTCTTACATGCTGCCATTTGAAATATAAATTAGTATATACATTATGGAATACACTATGGAGGTTCATCAAAGTCTCACAATAAAACTATCATATGTTCTGGCAATCTTACTATTTCATTACTGGATATACTTAAAGGAAGTGAAATCAATATGTCAAAGATCTTATAGAAGCTGAGAGTAAAATAGTGGTTACAGGAGGCTGAGGAGAGTAGAGAGAGAAGGGTAGGGAGAGATTCGTTAATGGGCCCATCTTACAGTTAGGAGAAATAGGTCATAGTGTTTTATGATAGAGCAGAGTAACCACACTTAACAATGATGCTCTGCATATCTCAGAATAGTTAGAAGAGAGGATTTTGAATGTATGCACCATAAAAAAGTGATAATAGTTTAAAGTATGTGTAGTTAATTATCTCAAGTATGTGTAATTATCTCAAGTATGTGTAATTAATGTGTAGTTAATTATCTCAAGTTAATAGTTAATTAGCCAATATATATACATGGATCAAAACATCATGCTGTATCTCACAATAGGGACAAATCTTTATATTAATAAAAAAATGAGTTTACTAATTAAAAATATGTAAAAGTTTTATTTTTACTGGTTCATATTAGTAGATTCATAATGAAATTCATGGTTCATAATGAGATTCATGGCTGTATACTGAAACATGCATAAACATCTTGTGATTATTTTTATGCCTGTTACTTCCATCTCCCTTCCTTTCCTTCCCCTAATCTTCTTCCCCGTCACTAGAAGACTACCTTTCAGTTTACTGCCTTCTCTCCTTTGTTTTTGTATTTATTTGCTTTTAGATTGTTTATATATGAAAAAGCCTGCAGTTTTTAACCTTCCAAGACTGGCTTTTTTGCTTAACATGATAGTCCCCAAACCCATCCATTTCACTCCAAATGACAAGATGTCGTTCTTCTTTATAGCTGAATAATACTCCATTGTGCATAAACTCCTCCTTTTGTTTATCATTCTTTTATTGATGGGCACTTAGGCTGATTCCATATCTTGGTTGTTGGAAATAGTGCTGCAATATACGAGTACATTTTTTTAATGTTGAATTTAGATTCTTTGGATATGTATTCAGGAGCATCTAGCAGATTTTTATATGAAATAAAATCAATTTGAACGTTATCTATTCTGGGTCCTATATCTGTACATCTATATATAGTCTGCCTTTAGTACTGCCATTTTTAATTATCATAGACGTATAATATATTTAAATAGATAATTTGTTTAGTCTTATGCCTTTACTCACATTTTTAATTTAGACTTTGGGAATAAAATTATTTAATTTTTTTTCCTGAGAAAATTGGAGTAGAGTCAGATTCTCCAAAATTTTCATAAAAATTTAATTTAATTTTGTGTAAATCATTATGAGATTTGATTCTGCAAAGAAACAGAGCAAATGGGCTGAAATAGATGTGTGTGTGTGTGTGTGTGTGTGTGTGTGTGTGTGTGTGTTCCCTAAAAGGTAGGAAATGTTAATCTCTTCTGACAGCAGAAAATAGTAATCAGACAAGTTGAATGATTCCATGAAAATTTAATCTGGTCTTATTTTAGCGAGGTGGAAAAAGTAACCTGATGTGGCCAGGAATCTTAATGCCAGAAATCACCTGACTCCTGCAGGTTGCTGCTCCTTGTCTGTCTCAGAGAATGACTGCTCAGATAATGTAACATGTGTACACCATGGTAAACTTAGATTTGTTGCCTCAGCCATTGAACTGGCCATCTCCTTTTTTTGCCAGTGAAACTAAAGAAGGAACTCATAGATTCTAAATATTATTTATAACAGCAAAGTTAGGCTATCCATGTAAGGTGCCACTCAATGTAGTAATGTCTTGTTTTCTTTTCAGCTATGTTCCAGGTATAAATGCAGAAAAAATTAAAACAAACGAAACAACAAAAATAACTAAAGGAATGCTTGTAAGGAAAACATCTTAGCCAGAAAGATTCATCACCTGAGGAACAGAGTTAACATGATGTGATCTGTCAGTTCTCTGGTGTTAAAAAAAAAAAAAAAAAAAAAAGGAATCCTTTCTTTATGGCCAACAGAGACAACTTATGATGCAAAAAAGTAGGAGACTATAGGGAAACAGTCAGCAGCCCTATACTATTTCCCCAACACCAACTTTCAGTTGAAATGTTTTTTGTTTCTTTTCACTTCACTTCACTTCACTTCATTTCGTTTTGTGCAACTGGAAATTGAACTCACAGCCTCTGCTCTGAGCTACATTCCCCAGTCCTACTTCTAATTTTTTATTTTAAGACGCAATCTCAGTAAGTTGGTAAGTTGCCCCCACTGGACTTGACCTTGCAATGTTCTTACCTCAGCTTCCCAGAATGCTGGGATTATGGGTGTGAGCCACCATGCCTCACTGCAGTTTTAATTTTATGAAATTAAATTATCTTTATGATATATTTTATATATTTAAATTAATTTATTTTATACTTATTTTAGGTTTGTGAATGTTGAATAATGATGAGTTTCAATTACAGGAGTAAATTCTGAAGACAGTACAGGCTGCCTGAAACAAAAAATGTACTATTCAACGTCCACAAAACTAAGAAAGTTAAAAGAAAAAGTTTTATCTCTGACTTATGTAAAGTAAAAATATTCTGAGATAAGATGGATTCATGACACATGTGACTATGAGCATAGAGGTATCCAGGTACATGTAGCAAATATTCCAGACCCTGTGTGAGACTTTTCAGGCAGCAGAACTATTGGAGTCCTAGTCAAGGGCTCCAATGGTAGAGAAGGCCTGAGGTAATATCCGAGTCACAGAAGGAGCAAACAGAACAGTTTCCTGAGGTAAACACGTGACCTGAAGAAAGGGTAGAATTGAGAAACAGAACTGAGCAGTTGGGCATAGGGATGTGCTGGGTCAGTAGTAGGGGGAGAAGCAATAATCACACCTTCCTCAGGTTGTCCCTTCCTCCAACCTCAGACCCCTTTGTGACTTCCTCATGCTCTGTGAGGTGAGGTCATGCTCATAAGGTGAGGAAATGGGGGTGAATCCTCATAATGGATTCTTTGATATTTCTCATTTCAGTTGTTACATGTAGTAACATATGTTTGGTTGACTTAGGAAACTCTTGAGATGGGAAGTCTGAAAAGAAGATAGACCAGGGGAAGAGGCCAGGCAGGGGAAGGGGCTGAGGGAAAACTAATGTCTCCATTCGAAACTCAACCATTACTGCTCTGGTGAGCATTCCAGGTAACAATCCCAAACTGTGCTTCCCTAGCCCTGATTGGCTTAATTAAGATTCACGTATCCTGAAGGGGAGCAGTCATCTTGATACTTGACCGTGAGTCCCATTCCCATGTCAGATGTCCCCTCTTCCTGTTGGACTGATCAGGAAAGCAATGATGACTGCTGAGCCTCTGAGCAGAGCCTGGACCCTGAGCTCTACCCCTAAATCAGAGGCCCTCTGAACTACACCTGCTAGCCTCTGACTCTATTCACTCCTGGGACAGAGGGCTGCTGACTGAGAACGCCAAATACGAATCACAGACAAAATCCTCTCTTGAGTTTTTCAAAGAAGGAAATATTGCAAACAATTGATCACCCTTAAAAGTTAATAAAAGAGGAATAAATCCCTATTAAATGTACAGTCATGTTACTCTTATATAACTGGTTTGAGCTTCCTTGAAAGCAGAGCAATAAAAACAAATCCCAGCCATTTATTTTATTGCTTTTATTCTCAGTATCAGTGTAGAGCAGGAGGAGAACAAAAGGTAGAACATTTTAAGGTGTGTTTGCTTTTTCACTTGAGCTCCCTAAACTGACACCTGCTATCCCGTCCATGAAGTCTCAAGTCTATCACCTCTGAGGACAAAAGTTGATAAACACAGTCTCCCTCAGAACACAGAGGTGAGGTTCACAGGAAGAAAGTCAAATCAAGACATTTCCTAGCACCCTTCCTGGCCTATCATGGATATGAAGCTGTGATGAAATTGAGCTGTGAGTGCTGACCAAAAGGAGGCCATGAGAGATGTCAATGGGGTCAGAACTTCTTCTCCTGACATTGTGTACAGTACTTTATTCCTGGGTACTTAAACCCATCTATGAGTTAACTATTGACTTCTGCACTTTGTGTGTTTTGAGCATAACATGGAATGGTGTGTGTAAAGGCACTTTAACAATGAAGCCACACATATACTGGGAATGTTCTTCACCATTTCAACTTGTCTACTGAATTGGGGGGCTTTCAGACTTTAATAACTTGTTTCCCATGAAAGAACTCCTATATATGATACTTGTGTTTCTACCTTCACAGTATTTTACCCCTGTCTTGCTTTTCCAGGTTGGAGAACATGGCAGAGAAGAGAAAAATGAAGGAAAATATATTTTTTTATTCTGAAAAGATAATTAGTCAACTTCCTTACTTTGCTGGTTCCTTTTCTTAATTTTCTATGAATCCCAGGGATTCAGTGCAGCTTGTCCCTTGCAAGAAGGATAGCTCAAGCAGTAAGTTTGTAAGTACAGACCTTAGGTGAAGCTGTAGAGTGTTAGGCTGTGAGTGTGGGACAATGTGAAGGGGATAGCTGGCTTCAGGTAGCTCTACCCTCACTAGAACATCAAGCCCTCTTTTCCTTCTGCTTGTCCTTACTACAGCTTTGTACTTTCTGTCTCTTGCAGCCTTCATAAGCCACCATCATAACACCTCCAGCTTTCAACAACTGCTGTATCTAAAACCCCTCTTGAGATGTTTAGTCATCTGCCACAGTCCTTGGAAGACACTTCTCATTCTATGTCCACTGATTCTATGAGAGTCATTACTCACTCTGATCTTTGCCCTCTTGCCAATCCCTCCATTTCCTCTTCCTGAGCTTTTTTCACCTCTGCTCATCCTTTTCTCACCTAACTAGGCCACCTTGTTAGTGAACTCACTTTCATCCTCAGCACTGGGTGACCCTGCCACCAGAGCCTATTCCTCCCTTAGAATCCAAATTCCTGATGGACAACTTCCTAACACAAATAGCTTGATTCCCATCGTTCCCACAGCATCACAGGGAGCTGACAAAGAGGAGCCATTCTGTCTCTGGTAGGAAGGCTTGGTGAGTTGTCTATTTATGTTCCAACAACCAGAGGCATGAAGCCTTTCAGCTTGGTAATGTCTGGAATCACCTGAACAGAGCCTTATACCAAGAAGATACTCCCTTCCTAAAGGCACAATGTGGACTGAGACTGGGTTTTTTTGCCCTTTATTCTTCTGAAGCCACATTTGGGGGACGCACTGCAAGCTACCTTGTACAGTATTATAACTCCTGATTTCTCAGCCCTGACATCTGGCACTCTGGAAAAGACCAAGCAAAAACAGGGATAATTTCTCAATATGAGAGAAAAAGAAAGAGAAAACAGAATCTTTTCCAAAACAATTTGTAGGACTACTAATTGAATTCTTCAGGGAAAATGTTAGAATCAGTTGCTGAACAGCAGGACTTGGCAGTCTCTCTTACCTTTTGGAGCAGAAAAGGCAAACCAGAGGAGCTGCACCTGCATCAGCAGTCCCCATATCTTTGGGGGATGCTGAGGATCTGTTACAGCAAAAATATATCCAGCTTTTCTGGAATCTCCCCTCTCTGCATAGTGAGTCCCTGAATCCTACTATCCCTGTTTCAGTTGACTACTCCTCAATCTTTAACTACTTCAGTTCAATCTCCAGTGTTTCCACGGCTCATGAATCCCCAGTCTTTCCATACTCTGTCCTTGCTTGAGATCCAGCCTCAATCCTTATCCCAGTCCCTGCCTCACCATCAGTCCTAATATCTCCCTTCTATTCAGACCCAGGTTCACCTTGAGGCCCAACTCCAATCTTGCCATCCTCTCCTCTGTCTTGGATCACACAAAGATCAGATGGAGCAGGTGCAGGAACACTGGACCTAATCAAGAAATCCACAAGTTTCCAAGGACAAGATGTCCACCTGCTGTCAAGGGAATGAGTCTACCAGGACACTTAAAAGCAGGACAGCTTGTGAGAGGGGATGCAGTGTTGGTGATTTGTAAACCAAGAAGGGAGAGCCACCACCCTTAAGACAGGACAATGGAGCAGACACTTGGAAGCAAATCTGGCTCCACCTTATCACTAAAGGGACAGCCACTGCCTAAAAGCCATTTCAGAAGGCAGGTGATGCCCTTGTCCAATACTTTTTTCCTTGCCTGAAACTCAGAGGGAAAGAAAGTTCCCTGGAAAGGGGCAGCTGCTCATCATCATCTATATAGGGTGAAGGTCTCATAGGAGAGCTGCCTTTCCTGGCAATGCCAAAGATCAGAAAGGTCCTGAGAGACTGTGGGAAGGTTCTAAAGAAGAAACTCGGGCTTAGGCATGGGGAAGACCTCATTTATCCCCAGGAAACCCTTTATCTCCCATGAGTCTGGTAAAACTCAACAAAAGGCAGAACTTCAGATAGAGATAAAACCCATTCAGGGACATCACCTCAACTACAAAACTTCCTCCTGTAAAGTAATAAATGTCAAGTCTTATATCCAAGAACCTGGCCTTGTTGTCTAGAGTGATTCTATAAGGAACAGACTCATGAGAGACTGAGACAGACAGCCCCTCAAAGGTGTGGCATTGCCCACCCATGCCCCACAAGCAGCCTTTACCCCATTCAAACCCAACTTGCAGGCCTCAAGAGGGCCAAATACCCCTAGATGTCCTTATTACTGTTGAAGGCACTGGGTTAGAAAGTTTTCCTCTACTATTTAAGAAGAAAATTCTTTCCCAAGATTGAGGAAAGAAAATTGCTTTGCTCAAAATAATTGATTCCTCATGGTGAATATTGATTGTCCCAAATAAATGTTCTTTTAAAGTGGTGTCTTTACTGTGCTGTGTTGGAGCACAGATATTCTGTACCCAGGGCTTGTATTTAGGGAAAAGAGAAGCTATTCAGATCTTCTGGATTACCTCTTTGGGTTTCTGTAAGGTGACCCCAGAGTTCTTCTTGAAAAATGATGTTCCAAACACCCCAAATGCCCTTCCCTCCCTAGTGGAGTTTGACAAGGTGGACTTTTCTTCTTACCTCATTGTTTAGCCTTGATGACATTGTATGGCAGCCCACACTCACATACATATTCTTGGCAATTGTTCCCAACCTTCTAGGGTTGTAAGAAGAATAGATCTTACGTGTGTAAAGATGGATTTAGGGACAGGTATACTTTTCAGAATAGAATGGCTTGGTAATTTTTTAATAATTAGTGTTATCAGTGACCAGAGTGTCACACAAGTCGGTGAACCTAACCTGGTATGTTTAACAATATTGCTGCCATTGCTACATGGCTGGATATGGTGAAGTCTAGGAACACAGTAGGTGTTACTTAAGAATCTGTTTTATGGGTCTGGTGGTGTGTTTCAGAAACACACTTTGATTTTGTCATTGATGTTTCCCACTGATGACATTTTTGCACAGTAAAAGGACCACCTGGCTGTCAGTGGGAGGATTGTTAACCAAGCCATCACCTATTATTTTACCTCAATAAAATAATATTGAGATAAAGGAAAACATACCCTAAAGTAAGTAGGAAAGCAGGAAAAACATGAAGCAGGGAATGAATGACCCTGCTGGGTGAATAAAAGCCTATGCCCTTTCACCACCCGCCACCCTCTACATTGTGACCCAATGCTGCTCCCTGACTTCCCAATGTGATCTTCTCAGCTGTTCCTTGAGGCTGACCAAAAGTCTGCAAATCTTAATGCTTTCATGCTAGCAGATGTGTACACAGGTCTGTCGTTTGAGCACTAAATATCTGCAGGGCTGTGGTCAGGCATAGCAATGGCATCCTTCTCTGTAGGGAAAATGAACTTGGTCCCTTGCTTTCATTCAAGCTTGATGAAATTACAAGATCTTGTCCTTGGCATGTGCAGTTCACTTGTTAGGATGGAGGTTCCAGTTTGATCTCCATGGGCTTTGTGAAGCCATGGGCGATCTCTCCCAGATCACCTGCAGTTCACGATCCAGCAGTGAGTCCTGGTCTATGCACCAAGGTTATGGATATTTGAGGGCTTCACGTGCTCTCACTCAGAATCCTCTTTGTGGCCAAAATTGTGCATAGATCCACCTTTAAGAAAGAAACATCAAGAGAAGATAACACCGCTATGTACAGGCAATACAATTGGGTGAGTCTCTCCTGCAGTATACTTGAGATAGTTTTTCCAGAAAGTAAACTTGAATGCTGAGTATCAAGTCACAAATAAAAACAAAAGCATAAACCAGATTTCTGCTACTGCCCCCGGCTCTACCATATTCAGTCTTCTTGTTCAGAGTTGCACTACAGTCTCTGCAGTGTAGAAAACTTAGGGTTGCAAACGCAGATACTGTGGAGGACTTTGGAAGGACAGAAAGTGGTAAATTGAGGAACTGATGCCCCTATGGGTAGACCAACCCATAAACTGACTTCTAAAATCCTCTTTTAGGACCTTATATCTCCATCCTACTTCAGTTACTGCTGTAGCCTAGGAGGTAATCACCGGGTCTATCTCCGTCATCTGGAGTAATGTAGATTCCCATTTGACACTGGCTTTATCTCCTTACATTTTCACCATATGACCTCAAATTGTTTTTTTTTTTTAATTTCAGTTTATTAATTTTCCACTTACTGTTTTATCCAACAAGCTCTTGTATTCATTTCTTCCCTTCAAAGCAAATCTTAAAATCTCTAAAATAATCAGTATTTGAAAACTCCACTCCAAATAGGCCTCATCTAATTCATTTGATCCTTCCTGTTTGGGAAAATCTGCTTTTTCCAGGGACATCACCCTTATATCATTTATCACTATTGGCTTAAAGTCAAAATCAAGTCTACTTGTACCATGACCACAGTGAATTCAAGCACTAACTAGCAGTCAGTCACTTATTCATTTCATATATAGATATCTTGTAATTCTTTTCAGTGAACAAACCCCTTGCAGCTTAGATCACTGATTCCTTAGTCCCCCCTCACTTTTAGATGATATGCACCACATGTTAAGGCTTTCATAGTCCTCTGATATTTAGCATATGTCCACAACATAAGTACATGGTATTGGTGATGAAAAGCATGGAACTTTTTAGTCTTCTTTGTCAAACATGAGAAATTATTTGCCCAAATCCACACCCTTCACAACACAAAAGAAGGAATCTTTGCAAACTCAGGACACTATAGTTCCTTAATCAGCAGAATAACCACAGCAAAAACCATAGAAATAGAAATCTGTACATGTTGCCAAACACTTGAGAAGTCTATATCAATATTGCCAAATATTTAGAAGAAAACACTTTTCCTGTCGCATACTTCTTTCCTCCTCAAAATGTCACTAAAATAAATGATTACACAAACAGATGCTTTACATCATTAGTCATCCATGAAATGCAAACGAAGTTCATGGTGAGAGAGCATTTTACACTGATTAGGATGGTAAGAATCAAAAGGTCAGATAAGTTTTGACAGAAAAGAAATTGGAAGCCAAATACACTGTTACTGGAAACATTAAATGATCATTGTTATAGAAAATAATCTGGCAAATATTCAAATGTGTTTAAAAAAATAGAGTTACCTCATAAACCAGCAATTCTCTTTAAGTACATACATTTAAAAAATGAAAACATATCTCCACATAGAAACTTATACATGAATATTTACAGCAAAAAACAGAAAAAGATAGAAAGAAAGAAAGAAGGCAAGAAAGGAAGAAAGAAAAAGAAAGAAAGAAAGAAAGAAAGAAAGAAAGAAAGAAAGAAAGAAAGAAAGAAAGAAAGAAAAAAAGAAATGAGTACAAAAATTCCACTACATCAAGGTGTGAATGGGTAGTTTTTTTTTTCAGGACTTGCATTAGAATCCACCAAATATGGGGAAAGGATAGAGTCACAAATGAGATCTGTTGTATTTCCATGCCCAATTTTTGTTGTATGAATGCTGAGTCCTGCCCTGCCTTTCTCTCTGGATGTGGTCAGTGAGTCTCCTGCTGTTTGTCTCTGGGTTGTAGTCACTCCAGAGGGTTTTTGTGTTTGTTTGTGTCCTTCTGTGCACTCTGACCCACTGCTATCTCTATCTAGCTTTGTGGCCTGTGTGCTGGTGATGTGCGCCACTTGATCCAAAGGCTCTTCTGTCCATAGACTCAGGGATGTGGCAAATGTCCAAGCAGAGACACACCCCTGATCAGGTTGGCAGGTGGGGAAAGGAAACACACTACTGAGTTCAGTATTAAAGTAGGCAGCAAGAGGAGCCAATCAGTCTGCTGGATTGAATCTCAGTGCTTTCAGACCTATCCCCCTCAGAAAACCACATAGAATAGGCCTGGCTTCTTACTGTAGCAGGTAGGATTACTGTTTATTCCACAGCCTGATCTCACTGCTACAGCCTAAACTTTTCAGGAGGTGTGCAACTAGTCCTCCCCCTCTCCATGACTGTATCTTGTTGCTATCTCCTGTCCAGTCACTGTGGTAAGGTGACCCCAAAGACTCTGAAAGTGTGGTTGTTCTGTGACTTCTGATTCCTCAAGTAGCTCAATCTTAAATAATAAACCCCTTTTCAAAATGGCTCTTGATTGTAGCACTCCTAAATATGGTGAGCACTGCAGAAAATTTCTTCTGCAAACCGAGCCTGTAATGTGGAAAGAGTCACTTTCAGGCTAATTCTCTACACTGTACTTGCAGATTACAATAAGTGAGCTTTTCCTGCAGCTAGTGCTGTGAGTCCATTGTTTATTACCAGAGATGCTGGCCCTCTCTGGGCTTATCCTGTGCTTGCATACTCAGCCCCACCCTGGGAGCTGGGGTTAGTAGTCCAGTCTGCTTTGTTCTCTTCTCTGTGTTGTCTTCTGTTTCTTCACAATTTTCGGCTTTCCAGACTGCTCTTTTTTGATTCCCAGAGCTCTTCTTCTCTTTCTTCTTACTAAGTAGTTGTTTACCAGGACTAAATTCTGGATCCTAGAGAAGCTGTGGCTTGCTGCTGGTGTCTCCTCTGCTATCTCTCATGTTCTCAAAGCTTAACTTTTAAATGGCATGTGTACCTTGTGCTTTATCCCATCATTTGTTGATATATGAAAGTATAAAACAGTTCTTAGAAGCCATGTAGCACTAGGACTCACTCAAGTTTCAAAAAGCCAGAGCCAGAGACCTCATTAAATACCTGGTGAATTCATTAGAATCAAAAGAAATGTCAGTTTTCAGTTTTAGGGTTGAAGTTGTCCTAAAGTAAAGGTACACTAAACCAACCCTGGCAAAGCTTACAAAACAGACTTGAAAGAATAACACTCATTATCAAGTAACATAATTGCCTGCCAGAAAATAATCCACTACTCCTTAAAATAAAACAATAAAATCCATCTCTCAACAATGTGATATGAAAATTTCCAAGTATCCAATTAAATAATAACTGGAACTGTGAAGAAGAAAAATATGACCCCTTTCCAGGGAAAAAGACAACCAATAGAAACAGACAAATAAATTACAGAGATAATAGATTAGTTGTTGAACCTATAAAACGTATTACATAATGTTTAAATATAATCAAAGGTTGAAATTAAAATGCAAATGTAATAAGAAAAATAGATATAAACATAAAATAAACTTTCTAGACTAAAAGACAGTATCTGGAATGGAAAAATCTGAGGCTGCACAGAATAAGATATTAGTGAATTTAGAAATATACCAATAGAAACTACACAAACTGAAGAAACTGATTTGATCATGATTGACAAGAATGACAGAAATGTATCTTGTAGCAAGCATATTTAGCCCCTTCTGTTTATTCATTTATCTGTCCTATTGAGATGACTGCTTTAGGTAATTTTACAATGGAAGAGACATGAGCACTAGACAAACAAAGATATAATTACAGGGTTGAAACTTTTAGCACAACCCTCACCCTCTTGGTGAGGCAAGAGGCGTGGGTGGAGATTGAGCTCACTCACTTATGGTAGTCAGTTTGGCCAGTCATACCTATGTAATGTAACCTCCAAAGAGTTCAGAAAGCTTTCTGTGTTGCTGTATACATCAAGGGTCATGACAGGTAAGTGTTTAGAGAAGGCACAAAATCTTCAAACCCTGCCCTATTTACCTCTTCTGTTTTGATTTCCCATATTTATAAAAAAAACTATAGAATTATACTCTGTTCCAACTGAATATCACAAAATACATCAACTGTGTTGTCCCATTCTCATCCACACCAACAAAGATCAGGAAACCTAGACTTAGACCCTTGTAATTTGTAATAAGGCACAAAACAGTTCTTCCTGAGGTCGAGTCAGGGTCAGAGCTTTCATTCCTAGCAACTGGAAACGAATCATCTCCCTCCCCTACAGTGTCCACTGAGACTTTGTGGGAAATCTAGAGTTCTACCAGTCAGCAGTAATGAGGTACCCTCCTTCTCCCCACTGGCATGGGATCACAGGAGACACAATGGAGAATCAACACTTTCACCACCATATAGCAGCAACAAGGTTGTGCCCACCACAGCAGCAAGGTGCCCCTCAATCCTGAATGTCAGTGGAGGCCATGAGGGAAATCTGGAATTCTACACCCTAATGAGCCAGTACTTTTCCCTTACCCTGTTGCAAAGAGATTAACAAAATGACTATTAAAACATAGATTTAAAAAAATACAAAGACACAAAATGAAACAAAAGTCTTTCAATTTTAAAAGTCATAAAACACAATGAGAAATAGAAATATCTCATACTTTTTTTATAAAGCTAACATTACTGCAGATATCAAATCCATACAATGATTATGCAAAAAACAAAATCTACAACCACTATCTCTAATAAATATTGATGCAAAAATTCCAAAAACAATTACCAAACAGAATTCAGCAATATAAACAATAATTTCCTAACCAATTTCTTTTGCTTTTCTGTTTTTGTTTGTTTGTTTGTTTGTTTTGCTCTATTAGAGATTAAATCTAGAGCTTTCACACTGAGCTACAATCCCAGCTCTTTTTTGCTTCTACTGCCGCTGATGGTAATGGCAGTATCCCTGTTGTTCATTTTGAGACAAGATCTTGCTAAGTTGCCTGAGCTGGGGTCAAATTTGGAATCATCTGGCAACTGCCTCCCAGAGTCCTAGGATTACAAGCATGTGCCACCACAATGAATGGGTCTTATTCCAGAGATTTCAAGCTGGGTCAATATTTGAAAATCAATCAATGTAATCCACTATGTTAACAGGCTAAAGAAAATTCCCATTACCATATCAAACAGCACAAAAAAATTTTAACAAAATTACACACACACTGATTCTTTTTTAACCTCTTTCCAATAAATAAGAATAAAAAGGAACTCTCTCAACTTGTTTCACGCTTATAAAAAACCTACAGTTAACACTGTTCCTAATGATGAAAATCTGAATGCTTTCCCACTGAGATCAGGAACAGAAAATGATGTCTGCTGCTACCACCCTTATTCAGCACAGCACTGAAAATTTCAACAGTGTGATAAGACAACAAAAAGAACTAAAGCCATACAAATTATAGAGAAAATATTAATAAACTATCCTTGTTTACAAATGACATGATTGTCTGCACAGAAAACCCAAGGAACCTACAAAAACAATTTTAGAACTAATAAATGAATTCAGCCAGGTCATAGTATATAAGATAAGCATTGAAATTCAGTTTGTTTCTATATACTAGCAGTGAAATGTGGATACCAAACTCAAAATATAATGCCATTCGTAGTTCTTAAAAATGAAATGATTAGTTACAAATTTAACAAAACATTCAGAATTTGTATGCTAAAAAGTATATAATGCTGATCAAAAAAATCAAAGATCTAAATAAATACAAAAATATACCATGCTCATAGATTAGAAGACTCAATATAATAAAGATCTTAATTCTTCTCAAATTTATACATAGTTTTGGCATAATTCTAATCAAAATCCCAGAAAACAGTTCTATGAATATACACAAAGGTTTTTTTAAAGTTTTTTATGGAAAGACAAAGAAATCAGAATAGCTAAAAAGCGCTTTTGAAAAAAAAAAAAGAAAATGGGATTAATCACTCTTCTTGATTTCAAAACATATTGAGCTACAGTAATCAAAAATGTCTGGTCCTAACAAAAGGTTAGACATATAGACCATGAGACAAAAAAGAGCCACTAGACAGACCCACACAAATACTACCCAACTCGTTCTTGACAAATGTGCAAAAGTAATTACATAAAGAAAAAGCCTTTCAGGCAAATGACGCTGGACAAACTGGGCATCCATTGGCAAAAAGAAGCTATGATCACAGACTTCAGTATGAAATGTAAAATGTAGAAAATAAAACAGAAGAGAAAAATTTTAGAATTTAGGGTGAGGCGAAATTCTCACATTTGACATCAAAAACATGATCCATAAAAGAAAAATGGAAATTTAGGACTTCATCAAAATGAAAAGTGCTACCCTGCAAAAGAATCCGTTCACAGAATAAAAAGAGAGATAAGCTACAGACAGGCAGAACATATGTGTAAACCATGCATCTGACAAAGAACTAATATCTAGAATATATAAAGAACTGTCAAGCTCAATCATAAACAAACAAATAATAAAATAAGCCACAGAAATGGAAACAAAAATTACTAAAAAGGATATGACAGGTATTACCAAAGAGGATATGCAGCTAAGCATATGAAAAGATGCCTTTATGGGGAATGAAAATTAAAACAATTAGCTATCCCTGCATATCTATTGGGATAGCTAAAATTAAAATTAGTGACACAAACAAATTCTGAATACTTTTTGATGCAGAGAAGCTGGATTATTATAATATAGAGAGCCTTTCCTGGTTCTCATTATGGCCCAGGAAGTTTATATTTGTAAACCCATGAAATGCTACTGGAATTCTAGCGAGCTAATTCCAAGTTACCACTTCCAGTGCAACCCATGGTGAGAATAAAGACACTAAGGCATATTTGTAGTTATGGGGAGCCAAGGGTCCTAAGTCCAGCCACAATGATGGCCATCCAGAACAAAGGCCTCCACTCAGGGCAAAACCCAGGTTTTATTAATTTGTGAGGAAGGGAGCAGCTTGAAGATGAGTGACTGTGAGAATTATGGGAAGTAGGTGAGTGCCATGAGCTGGGCTGGATAGGAAGCCTGAAATCACCTCTGCAAAATGCGGAGAATGATATACGTAAAGAGTAGTCTGCATAACACAATTGAGATAGTATCTAATGTTTTGGGGTCAGTGCTTCAGCTCTGATATGTAATCTTTCAAGTCCCAGGAAGTCACAGCCTCTACCTCGAGGCTTGGTCTCAGCCAACAGCATGGAGCATAGGCTCCTCATCCCACCTCGTCCAGACTCACATAAAGGAACAATGGGGGATCTGGGCAAACACTGCCTGCCCTCTTCAAAGACTACCATCAGCACCTCAGTGGACCAATATGCATTGCTTAAAGCCGATTAAAGGGATAAGGAAAAGTCCTAACCAACTCTGTATATGTCAATACATGGAAATAGGGTCAGGTTCAGCCAAAATGGAGACAATTGCTCCTCCTTCAAGAACAGTCGCCTAGGTGGTCCTCCACACTATAAAATGGTACAGCTACCTTGGAAATATTTGGACAATTTTCCATAAAAATTAAGTAGCATAAAAATAAAAGGTCTAACATAGCAATTGAACTCCTGGACATTGTTCCAGAGAAATATAAACATATTCACACAAAAGCCTGTGTATGTATTTTAATATCTTTAATAATATTAGACAGAAAATAAATAATTCATACGTCCTTCATTGGGTGAATGATTAAATAAATTATGATCCATCCAGTCTGTGGAATACCATTCAGCAGTAAAAAGGAATATGATGCTAATATAAGCAACAACTTAGACAGATCTCCAGAAAAGTGTGCTCAGTGAAAAAAACCAGTCCCCGAAGTTTATATACTGTATGGTTCCATTTATGTAACATTTTTCATATGATAAAATTGTAGAAATGGGGAACAGATTAGTAGTGTGTAGGGGGTAAAGAAGAAGAAGAGGGGTAGGTGTGGTACAGAGGTTATAAATGATCCTCATGGAGAATGTAATGTTGCTGTGTATCAGTAATGAAAGTTAACATCCTAGTTGTGATATTGTACTATAGTTCTGCAAGGTGTTGCCTTTGGGGAAAGAGTATTTGAAATCTCTACACTGTTTCTTATAACTGCATATGAATCTGCAATTACATGAAAAATAAAAAAGTCTACATCTACAATCAGAATTTCTGGGAAGTAAATAAAACTTTTTCTTAAAAAAACTGTAAGATGTGTATATTGGTCAGTGTTTTACTAGAGAAACAGATATAACACAAGGTATAAAAGTGTATAAGAAATGACAAGATTGGCTTATGATGGTCAGCCATTGAGTTGGATGAGGAAATATGCAAAGCGTGTCTGCATGCTGGAGACAAAAGGTTTCAGCCTAAGGTCTGGAATTCACTGCAGTGTCCCATGCAAGTCCATATCAGAAAGCCAATGGATCTGCATTGGAAGGTAGAAGAGTCTACTCTGGAAGGCTGAAGGATCTGAGGTGGAAATCAAAGAGTCTGTACCAGAAGGCAGGAGATGAAATCCAAGCTGAAGGTAAAGACTTATGTTCCTTTGAAGAATCAGATCTGTGGCATCTTTCCTTATTTCCTCTTCATACTGTCCAAGTGACTAGCAACTCCAAGGCAGTCCCCTACACTCTAGGATGTAGAATTGATGAGCTGACTTAATTAAGCTTCCAAACTTCCCAAGTTGACACAATCAACCATTATAGGGGTGTTGTGGTTACTATTATCGGCTATTCTTGAACAAAATGGAGTTTTGATAATAACTCAAATTATATACACTATCACAAAGACACAAGAATATTACTAGTAGAAGGAATTGTTGAACAATTTTAAATTTGAGTCTCCTAAACTATACTGCCTGAAGAACATTATTCCTTAATATATCTATTTTTTATATCCTGTAATTATCTTGAGAACAGAAGACTCTTACTACTTTCCTCTGTGCTAAAGCACTACTTTTCTTAATGTCAACATATAAAATATCCCAGAACTTCTGTGACTGTGCTGTGATTTGGAAATTTTAATGTTTTAGTCAACCATGAATCTCAAAACAAATTAAAGAAATTAAAAGTATATAACACTAAACATAAAAACCAGAATTGTATATCTTCTAGAAAAAAACCTTTGAGAGAAAAATCTTTGAGAGCTTGAGAAAGGCAAAATTTTCTTAGGTAGGATTTAATACTATGAACAAAAAGAAAAAAATGAAAATTGGACTTTATTATTTCTATAAAATCACCATTAAGAAAATGAAAAGCAAGCCACAGTTTAGAAGAAACTATTTACAAATGATTGATGAAAGGATTTGTACCCAGAATATGTAAAGAACACTTATAATTTAAAAATACATAAATGGTATAAACAACTCTTTACAAGGTAACATATATAAATGGACAATAAGCATTTTTTTAAAAGTTCAACATCACTTGTAGTAAGAAACACTACAATGAGACACGAGGACACACATGTTAAAATTAAAAAGACTGACAGTTTCAAGTGTTGACAGGATGTGGAGAAACTAACTGTCATTTGCTGTTGGTAGAGTGTGAAATGGTGCAATTGCTTTGGAAAATATGATGGCAGTTTCTTACAGTTAAGCATGCATGACCAGATATTTCCACCCCCAGTTATTATCCAAGAGAAAAGAGAACTTATATACATGCGCACACACACACACACACACACACACACACACACACACAAAGACCTGTATATATTGTTTAAACCACTTTATTCATAATAGCTAAATCTGCATACGATAGATTTCTCAACAGATAAGTGGATGAATGATTGTGGTACACACTGGAAAACTACAAAGCAATAAGAAAGAGCTCAACTATTTACAGAAACAACATGAATGGATTTCAAAATCTTTAGACTGGGTGAAAAGAGTCAAACACTACAGAGAACAAACTCTGTGGCCCCATTTGTTCTACGTTCACCAACAGGAACAGAAAGCAGATCAATATTTACCTCAGGATAAAAGTGGGGAAAGCAAAGCAGTCAAAGAGAACTCTTTGAGGGGAGATGGAATCATGCTGTACAGTGGTCTTTCCTTATCTGAGGTTCTGCTTTCTGCAGGTTCAGTTACACGTAGTTAACCACAATCTGGAAATATTAATAGTTGTATCTTGACTTTTTAGAGAAGGAGAGTGACCATATTCACATAACTCTTATCACATTGTTATGGTTGTCCTATATTATTCATTGTTGTTAATCTTTTACTGTACCTAATTTATAAATTAAAATTTATCGTATGTATATATGTGTGTATAGTAAGAAAAATATCTGTAGGGCTTGGTACTCTGCTCTTTCAGGCATTTGCTAGTGGTGTTAGAACATTCCCCAGTATGCCTTCCCTCTGTGTCTTGATTGCGGGGCTGACTACATAAGAAGTTTCTTCAAAACCCATCTATAGACCATTAATGTGGGTGTGTGCTATTGTGTAAAAACTATCCCTTAACACAATTAATTTTTTCAAAAAGATTAGGCCTGAGAGGGTGGACACTTCAAGGAGCAGAGAGATGGAAAGAGGATGAAAAGCACAAGGCCATGCCAATGGCAGGAGGAAGCTCTGATGTGTGTCTTTGGCAGCCTTTCTGCCACACACTTCCTATCATTACACAGAACTTTTTTCAGATATCCAGGATCTGCATGGAGACCACAACAAGCTGTGAATGATGAGCATGTCTGTGAGCTTTCCTTTTGACTGTAATAAGAACTTGAGGTAGTCCGTTTATAACTAGAAAAGGTTGATTATCGTATTGTCTCCCTGGTGTGAGTAATTGAAAGAGTATGTATATGCAGGATAGTTAACACAGCTGAAAGAAACTGTCAGTGAGGCATTGGTTGATTAGCTTTGTATGTCTATATGTGTTTTCATGAGAAACTACATTGAAGATATCAATATGTAATACAATAAGCATTGTTAATTCCCTACCACTCTGTTTGTAACTCTGTAATGTCTGTACTGATCCTTTGCTATTTTGTAAAACGTTGTCGATCTGTTAGTATTTTCCTCCTTTTATTTCTAAAATTAAAAAAAAATAGAAAAGAATCAAGATGTGTATGTACATATATCAATTCCCCAAAAGGAATGAAATCGTTATGCAACCCAAACCTGTACTAATAAAAAATAAAAACTGGAAAAAAAGAAAAGAAAGCAAGGGAGTGAAAGCCAAAAAATAATAAATAAAATGCTCAGTATTTTTAAAAAAAAAAAAAGAGTACATAAGATCTAAAACATACAATAGATACTGGGAAATGGGAAGAAATTGTTAAAAAGAAAAAATGAACTAGGATGGGGCAAAAGAGAAAGGAAGGAAGGGCAAAGAGAGAAAAGATGCAAGTTAGTTATACTATTAGTATCTCTTAGTTCATAGAAAAAGCTTTGTGCTAATATTGATCAGAGAGTTTTTCTTGCCCATATCTTACACCCTGAGTAACTACTTCAAAGATAATAATATGCAGTGTATTAACTATTGTCATTCTTTCATCATCTTGTTATAAAATTTTGTTTTACCTTTTTTCTATAAAACAAAATTTTTTTAAGATACTTATTTTGGCTGTCAGCTTTGAAGGTTTTTCAGTCCAGGGTTGGTTGGCCCTGTTGCTTTGGGGCCTGTGGCAGTACATCTCAGAGGGAGTATGTGCTAGAGCAAACTGTTCACGTTGTGACCTTGTGGCCAGGAATTGAGAGGAAGAAGCTGGGACTGGCGTCTCACAATCCCCTCCAAGGGCACATCCCCCATTGACTTAGAGCCCCCCATGCGGCTACCTCTTAAAGCTTCCACCACCTCCCAGTAGCATCACAGACTGGGGCTCAAGTCTTTAACACATAGGTCTTTGGGAGACATTCCAGACCCATGGTATAGCAGTGAGGATCCAAGAATCTGCGCTCAGAGGAACCCTACCATTTCGCACAAGACTTCCCATTCCCCCACATTTTAACATTTAAGTCTGTGTCTTGCTCTCTTCAGGGTGACAAGGACACATGCACATACCCAAGCTGGACTAAAGCCATCTGGGCTTCTCCATCAGAACTCCTTGGCCCCACCTATTGTGTCCTTTTAGCGTCATACTGGGATCCTCCTCCTCACTGAAGTTGCAGCTGGCAGGAAGATCTGTCCCTGTGTGCAAAGCAAACAGATGGGGTGGGGGATGCTGCACTGGGCTGGAATGAGCTGAAGTTTGCCTCCTTGAAGGGCACATGCCTCCTGCTTTGTTCAACTTTCCATTCTCTTAAAACTCTACTCCTGTAGCCATAAGAAAGGAGTTTGGTGCAGAACAGGAAATCCTGTATGGAATGACAGTCTTTATGTAGAAAACGTCACATTTTTCTGAAACCCCTTGGATCAGGTCATTCTTGTCATACAGGCCTCTTAATTAGCAAGTGTCTGACCCAAAGATACCCAGACACTGGTACTTTATCCATTGTCAAAGGTTCCAATCACCTCAAGTGGGTTTTAGAGAGAAAAGAAACTTCTGGTGAATGGCTGCCTTTGGTTTCACAGTGAGCTCCATGTTATGTCTGGTTATAACTGAAACCCTGCAGCCTCCAGTTTTTCTTTGTCCCCACAAGTAAGCAGCAGAAGGGCCCTTAGGGTGTGCTAAAACTGCATTCAGGGCTAATTCCCAAGGACCATGACCATCACTGTTAACAAAGCCAAGGGGCTCCTGGCAGGAGAGGACACACTCAGCTGGCAGAGGTGCCTTACATATAGAAGACCAAGTCTTACTGTCCACAGATGCAAGAGCCACAGGAGTCTCACTTAGGTCCAGCGCAGAGCTAATCCATCTTTTCTCACCATGGAACACAGAAAGGAATGTCAACACTCTTTTCCCAGCTCAGGTTCTAGTGCAACTTTCTCACTTCTCCTGATGTTATACAGCATTTGAGAAGAAAAGAAAGTCTGTAGAGTAGTTTTGTGTTTGTTTCCTTTCATGACCCTAAAAAAATATATCCTTGAAGGTGAAAAGAGAACCCCAACAAACAGGCTGGACCACAGCCCCATCACAGAGCACAGTGGGAAGGGCAACCAGGCAGGACTCGGGGCAGGGAGGCCAGGGGCATCCTCACCCTATAATCAGATACAGCCCTAGATCTAGTCCTAGATCCAATCCGCAAGAGCCACCCAAGCTGAGGCACTCAGAACCACCCAGCCAACCCACCTAGCAGTGGGCACCAGAGGCAAAGTTCAGTACCAGCCCTCCCAGAGTCACCCTTCCCAGAATATACCATGCCTGGCCACCTTCCAGCCAGCCTATGATTCAACTTTTCTGTGTGGAAAAAAAAAACAAAAAACAGTTCAAGGGAAGAAGTGTAGTAACAGGAAATGGGCTGGTGATGGGCCTCCAAACCAGATGTCCTGGAACTGACCCCTAGCCCTGCGAATGTGACTTGACTTGGAAACAGGGTCTTTGTAGATCTAACCATGATAAAGGTCTGGGAGTAAGACCATCCTAGATTTAGGATGGGCCCTAACTACAATGAATGCTGTCCTTATATGAGAAAGGAGAGGGAAATTTGACAGTTTAGCACAAGAGGAAAGGTCTTGTGAGGTTGGAGGCAAAAACTGGAGAGACTGGGATACAAACCAAGGATTGGGGTGACAGCCAGAAATCAGGAGAGCCATTGAGCAGATTCTCCTTCCAGATCCCCAGAAAGAACCAGCTCTGCCAAGACCTTGATCAGGGACTTCTAATATCCAAAGCTGTGTGACACTTTCTGTCGGGATCCCTCTGGTTCATGGTGTTGGCATAGTTAGGGAGGAAAAGGCAGCATAGGGCATGACCTGGGTGGCTAGTGTAATAGAGATAACCTCATGTCTATGTATGACATGATGTACAGGAGGAGGCTGCCCTTTGTGGCACCTCCGTGTGCCTCTACTCTGTGCCCATAGATCATGTGAACCTTGGCTCACCCCAGAAACAAAGGCTAAGACCCCAATTGTACCAATCAGTGAAATAGTTATTTTTAGAAAATCAGCTTACCCCTATAAGTATGAGCAAGACAAAGATGCTGTGCTGAGAAGCTCATCTCAAGTGTCTCCCTGCCAGACAGCTCACTTGCTGTATAGCAGCCCCCAACCCTCACCCCAAGCCTTTACAATATTATCAGTAAAACTTCTACGTTACTTTTGTCATCTAAGTTTCTCATTCTGTGCCTGAAGAGGCTTTCAATTCTGAGACACCCTCACTTCACCCCTTGCACTCCTGCTGGGTGAAGAGGTGAGCCAGGGTCTCACAGGATCCCCAGACTCCCAGACCCATGGCTGGCACAAGACTCCCAGATCGCTGGCTGACACAACAATAGTGACATCCTCTGGTAGCTTGAGGAAGCCAGCACAGTTTCAAGTGAAGATCTTTTGGGAAGAGAACTGTGAACTGGAACCTGACTTCTGGAAAGGGGTTTGTGGGAGCTGCTGCCTTTGCAGGACACATGAGACATTCCTAGGTAATAGCCCTGATCTTTGACCAGCCCCTTCTTTAGAAAGTCTACAGAAACAATTGGACACATTAGCAATGCCACCTGAATAAGGGTGTCACTAACCCATTGGTGTACGATAGCAGAACTGGGTTTGGCCTTAGCCTTCTTCCCTACCCAACACAGGCAGGAATCTGGATGCTCCCTGGTAATTCCAGACCCTTACCTGAGCGCTCTCCTCACATTGTCTCCACAGACCTCAGACCACTTCCATCTGGAGATGGAAGATGACTCCCAGAGCACTGTATGTACAAGTCTGGTCTTGTGGGAAACATAGAAACCTCATTTGTATCCCAGTCTGCACAGGACAGTCCAGTCAACACCTCACCCACTCTCTCATCCAGGTCAGCATTTGCCCCAGAATTTTTTATTTGTAATGAAGTAGAACAGTTATGGGCTGTGTCAAGGTCGGTCTAGGTGGACAGACCCATCTTTACTTCCAGCCTCGCCTCACAGTCTGAGAGACAGGTGTGCCGGTCAAAGCTCATTTTTCAACACGGTTCAGTCTGGAAGACCCAAGCAACAGCTTATCCCTCACTCCTGGTTCCTGCCATCCCAGTGTGACAAGCATATTAACAAATTCCTATTAAGAAGAAATTTCTCTGTATGTACCTGGTTAATTAAAACAGTCTAGTCTATACAAAAGAGATAATTCAAAATGACATTTTCAATTTACTGACAGTAAAATATAATTTTGAAAAAGATTTCAAGCAATTTGTTGAAAAACTGAATATAACACTACATTTTGAAAATAACATTTTTTTTTTTTTCAGAAAAATACCAGTGACATTCAATTAACAAACAAGGCCACATTCCTGAAGGAAGAATCTGTCATTAAGATACAAGGTGACTTCTGATGAGCACAGAAACATGATGCTCTTGAAAAGACCTGACACTAGATTCTATATGTAGGTTAAATTCCCTGAAGATGGAAAAACACCTGTGGAACTTGCCATATTAGAAAGACTTCACCACACAGGCAGGAAGCTGCCTCCAGGTTCCCACCCAACCTCCACTTCAGCTTTGGTGCTCATCACATTTCCCCACAAAGGTGAGCAGGCAGAGTGGCAGCCAACTGTGGAAACTCTAGAACTGGAGATAGGTCTCCATTCAACCCAAACCTTCATCTGATACCTATAGAGGGATATTTTTTCTTTTTGGTTTTCTGAGACAGGATCTCATATGTAATCCAGGCTAGTCTTGAATTTGTGGCATAGACCAGGCTGGTCTCAAACTCACAATCCTCCTGCCTCAGCCTTCCAACTGCCAGGATATAGGTCCCAGCCCATAGAGGGAATTTTCAATGTTCCCAGCATGCCATCCTCCAGCATCATTCCATACAGCTCTGAGAAGCCTGTGCCAACATGGGCTAGCCCTGCCCATCGCTGTGGCCTTGGGGATCTCTGAGTGGTGGCCAGCCGGGCCCAGCATGTGCAGGCCTCCATAAAGGTTAAAGGGCCAGACTCTCAAACTAGGTCTCATCTCTGGGTTTGGGATATTCTCTTCTAGCCAGGATCTCTGTCAGTCCTCTGGAGTCAGGGCTGCCGTAGGAACTCCAGCACTCATCCCAGTAGGGATGTCATGTACTCTCCAGGTCTTGGTGCCTTTATTTCTGAAGCTGTGGGCAAATTTCTTGGTCAGAGTCAGAACCTGGACAGACCAGTGCCACCAGGAATCAAAGAACTTCCAACCCCAACTGATTCCATGTTAGTGTCATGGGCAGAGACTCTGTCACCAGCTGTCTTAGTTACTTTCCTCTTGTTGATGAGACAAAATACTGATACCCCAAAATTGAGGGAAAGGTTTATTTAGTTTACAGTTTGTGGAGATTTCAGTCTGTAATCAACTGGCTCCAAAGCAGGATGGCAGGGCACAGGGGCATCACTTCAAGACAGCACAAGATGGCAGAAGCAGCAAGAGCAAAAAGCGTGGAAGAAGCCTATTTTCCTCCCTTATATTGTAAGCAGGTCATCCCCACCCAAGGGACATGTAGCATTCACATAATCTCCATGCCTTCCTCTTGCACAGGCTCAGGATGAGTACAAAGTAAGGACCCGGCTCCTGCTCAGTCACTGAGTTACCCTTCTAAACTTCTCAAGTTGACATAATGAACACCATCCTAGAGGGGTAAGGGCACATCCTTTTCAACCCAGGATGTAGAACTGCTGAGTTAAGTAGCCAAGCCTCTAGACTCCTCAAGTTGACACAATGTTTCTTCCATAACACCAACCAAACGCAAAGAAGAGCTCAAGTCATCCTCAGTGGTCTCACAAACTACAACAGACACACACCACACACACAAACACTCACGTGCTGTCTTATCCTCATGTATACACTTTGTCTCACACTCTGACACATATTCACATGATACTGGCATTTAAACTCACACACAAATCACAGCCATGCCCACATTTATGTGCTCAATTCACACTCACATACTCATGTCCACGCTCACATTCTCATGCTTTCACACACACATTTATATACCATTTGACACACTCATGTTGGTACACTCTTCATATCTACACAATCACGTTTGTACTGCCATGTGCACCTACATTGATACACACACACACACACACACACACACACACATGTACACACAGTGTGGCTCCAAAGCTCTTTCCAGCACAGAGAACCTCACAGACTAAGCTTCCTGTCAGGCAGCCCGTACTGTGGGGGACCATGGCTGGAAGAGGGATCCACCAGCGCCCTGCCTATTAGGTCAGATACAAAGTCCCCAGCAAGTGGAGAGCTCAAGGGCTGTAGCCAACAGAGGTATGCCCTGCTCAAAGCTGTGCATCGTCCAGTTGCCTGCTGATGGGTAGGGAGCCTCCTACTTCATCTCCCCAGCTAGAGAATAGAAACCTGGCTGGTCTCTATGCAGATGCCCAGCTTCTATAGGACATGAGAGCAGAAGAGGTAGTTTCTGGATTTGCATCAAGAACTGTGTGTTTCATCTAAAGAAATCACCAGCAGAGTAAAAAGAAACCCCACAAATTCAGAAAAAGATTTTAGCTGACTGTCCCTTGGACAAAGGTCTTCTATCTAGAACATATAAAGAATTTTTAAAAATCAGCCCCCTCCCCAAATTCAAAGAACCAATCCAAAAATGGACATCTGAGATGAATACACAGTTCTCAGATAAAGAAATACAAATGGCAAATAAATACATGAGAAAATGTTCAACATCTTTAGTCATTCGAGAAATGCAAATTAAAACGACACTGAGATTTCATCTCACCCCAGTAAAAATGGTTATCATTAAGAAATCAACCAATAACAAATGCTGGTGAGGCTGTGGAGAAATAGGAACTCTTCCCCACTGCTCATGGGAATGCAGACTGGTGAAACCACTGTGGAAATCAGTTTGGTGTTTCCTTAGAAAACTAGGTCTAGAGGTCCCTTTCAACCCAGCTATTCCCCTTCTGGGTATTTTCCCAGAAAATCTGAAAACATCACATCACAGCGATATATGTGCACCCATGTTCATAGCAGCACAATTTGTAATTGCTAAATTGTGGAAGCAACCCAAATGTCCATCCACTGAGGAATGGATGAAATAAATTGTGGTACTTTTCTATAATGAAATACTACTCAGCTATAAAGAAAGATAAACTTGAGGCTTTTATAGGTAAATCATCACAACTAGAGACCATCATAAGTGAAATAAATCAGACCTGCATTTGTAAGCACTGTATTGTCTCACTAGTGTAAGACCTGAAAGAGCAAATAAAAACTATGAGATATGATAGACATTGTGAAACAAAAGTAAAGTGCTCAAAAGTAAAGGGCAACTGGGGTGTAGGAAAAGAGAAGGGAAAGAAGGGGAAATTATGTAAGTATGTATATACAGAATAGCTAACATAGTGATACTACTGTCTTCTATTGCCCTACAGAAATGAACAGTCAATGATTACTTGTTTGATCAATCTTGTATGTCTCTATTTGTTTTCCTGAGAAACCACTTTGAAGATATCAATAAGCACTACAACAACCATGGTTAATTTCCTACAACTTTGTAGGTAACTCTGTTTCGTTTGTATTGTTCTTATGCTATTTTGTAAATGGGAGTCTGTCTGTAAATATGCTTCTCTTCTTTTATTTTTTAAAATGAAAAAAGAACTGTGTGCTAGAAGCTCAACCTGTAGACAAAAACTGATCCGATGAGCAAAAGCAATAGCTGCCCACAGTCCTCTCCATTCCCAGCTGTGATGCTATGAAACTGAAATCTTGGCATTGCAGCGAGGCTAGGGTCAAGCATTGCCCTCGCACCCAGGGGAGAGTCAACAGCTGTATGCTTCCAAATGGCAATTGCCCTATGAGAGCTGAGAGTCTCAGAGTCCCTCAGCAGCTTGACCCAGTAATTTTATTTCTATGGCCTTCTCCTGAGGGCTCACACCTGAGCACAGATACACAGTATACACCACAAACACACCACACCAGATCACTTTAAAGTTAGATCCCCTAGAAATAAATCAAGAATCCAAAAGTGAAAAGGAAATGCTGGGAATCAATCATAGTACCAGTAGTAAAGCAAGGTATTATGTGACCATTAAAAAGAATGATCAAGGAAGAATATAAATTTATTTTTAAAAACCCTTTCAATAGGATATTGAAGGAAAAAAATGACAAACGTGCCTGTGTGCCTATCCATATGGCAAAAAGTCCTCACCCCTGGCCACGTAAGAAACTCAGCTTGCAGAAGGGTGGAAGAGACACAGGTAACTGTAACGCATGGGGAGGAGCAGATGGAGAAGACCACAGAGCTGCCCACATGGTGCTGACCACCCAGCACCAACGATGCCTACAGAGTGTCCAAGAATAAGTGAATGATATTCACTTTACATGGGATGTTTTCTGCTTGAATTAAAATTATAAGCTACATACATTGCATTCTGAATACTCTTAACACAACAAACCCAGAAAATAAAATTGAGCAAAAAATACTGCTCTGAGTGTAGCTGGGAAGGTAAGGCAAGAAAAACCAGAGGTTGGTCATGACCTAAGTGTTGGGCAGCTGACAAAATCCACCAGAGACTCCTCTTGCCTGTATGATGTGAGTTGGCAGGGCAGCAAAAGGAGGTGTTGTTTAAGCCAACCATGAGGAGGAAGTGAGGGATGAAAGTGTGAGTGGAGGGAAAAACAGGCTTCCCAAGGCTGCAGCAACAGCCTCATGAGGCTGAGGAAGCAGGCGGTTCTTTGTAGGCAGGGGAAGAATGGCTTAGTTTAGGGCAAGAACAGAAAACATGCTTCCAAGAACAGTGGCTGGTGTGTCAATGATCTCATGATTCTCAAGAGACAAAGGCACATCCTCACAGATGCAGAAAAAACTGTACCAGACTACTGTAGCCGGCTGCCCAAGATAAAATGCCTAAATCCATAAAGATTGAAGGAGGAAAAGCAATAGCCGTGATTGGGTCAGCTTTGACATTCATTTATTTGAATAAATCCAGCATCTTGAAGCATTCTTCAGAGGAAGACAGGCCTCAGGGAATCTTTTCCATGGGAAAATTCTGGGCTGAGTTTCCCAGGCAACCCCACAGCAAAGACACAATGATGGGTTTAGGGCTACAGCCATATTTCCTGAACCTACAATTTGATTCAGCAAACATTTCTAAACTCCTGTTAACTGCCAGGGTACTTTTATATAATTATCTCAAATCATACTCGTATTAGTTTCTTAAGGCTTCCATAACAAAGTACTAAGCACTGTTGCTTTAAATAGCAGAAGTCAGTTGTCTCTTACTTCTGCAGGCCAGAAGCTCTTGCAGGAATAGTTCCTTCTTTGGGCCATAGAGAAAGGATATGTTCTGGGCCTCTCTTCCTGACTTGTGCATGGCCGTCTTCATGTCCCTATGGCCTTTTTCCTCTGTATTTGTATCTCCAAATTTTCCCCTTTCTAGAAGGACGTTAGCCCTATAGGATTAGAGCCCACCCTAAAACCCTCACTTTAACATTATTAATCTCCAGATAAGGTCAGAGACTAAAGTGCTGGGGGTTAGGACTTTGACATACAAATATTCGGAGGACACACCTAAACCCATAACAACACTGGTTACTAACCTACAAGGTCCTCATTTTACAAATCCAGAAAACTAAAGCTCACAGAGAATGAGAAACTTGCCCCACATCATATCCTGCTGATAAACTAGGACCTGAGCCTCAGTCTGATTAATTCCAAAGCCATGGCCATTTTCAGCAGGAGAAGGAAAAACAGTGACAAGGGCAGCATGAAGGCAAAAAGGAGATGTGGAGGTGTTGGCTAACAAGACAAGAAGTTGGACCTTTGGAGATGGTGAAAATGAGCAGAAAGACAGTCAGGCTGGCTCAGACTTATGATCCAGCATGGGACCAATCTGGGACTTCACTGAGAACATTCATTTGAGCAACAAACAATCCTTATGCAGGAGGGGGAGAACTATTGCCACCCCCACATTGTGCTAACCACCCCTCTCCACTTCCCTGCCCAAAGGGATTTGTTCACCTTCCCTTCCAATGTTAACAGAAGAGCTTCCCTTCATGGTGATCTTAGCAGTTGTTTGGAGCAGAATAATTTGTTCATGATTTTATTAGATACTGAGCAACTTAGGAAACTAGCCACTTCTCTCCATGCCTGTAATCCGCAAAATAGAGAGCAAATACAATGCTCTGACAGCTGGGGGCCAGGAGAAAGTCACCCCCTCACAACTGGTACATAGGGTTAGGGCATCTTCTTCCCCAAGGGCCTGTGTCCACCCTTGGGCTGTACTCCAGTGACTTTCTCAGTACCCTCATCAACAGATGAGGCCCACTATTAGTATTCATCAACCAAGAAATGCCCAGAAACACAGGGATCATGTAATTTGTCCCCTAAACTGAACCTGTTGTGAGAGTCCAGGTGGGTGTGTTAATAATTACCCAGAACCACAACCACCAACCACCTTCTCTCAACAAACCAAAACTGCCAGCCACTCCACCCAGTGCACACCTGCAGGTGAGTCTCTTGGGGGCCCCTCCTTATCTAGTAGATTGTTGCTCTGGGCAGTGAGAAGACTCAGTTCCCTGGTTCAGCTGTGGAATGACAAGCCACAGAAAGGATGAGATAGAGTTTCCTGTGTTTTCCAGTGGAGGGGAGGGGATTCCTGGGGTCCTCTCAGGGTTTATCTTTTGGAGTTTGCTGTTCTGAAGCTTAGATGTAGAAAAATGTTGACCTAAACAGGCAAAAAGGAAACCAGCTCCCCAGGGACTCCACCCACAGAGGCCTGGCCTCCAGGTCAATATGTCCTCAGATGCTCTTCTGCTCGGGGACGGGCCATTGGCAGGCTCTACCCTTAGAACTCTGGACCAAAGATGACTGCCTTTATGTGACACGGTGCCATCCCAGCTTAGGGACTCATACATATGTGGTCTGAGTGGACACCTGCTACACCTCATCTCCACAAGTGAAAAAGACCCCCACTACTGACCTCAGTTAAAGGGATTCTTGAGTGGCATCTCCAGCAAGTGGGATGCAGCTTGCCAGGGGAAAGAGTGGAGACAAAGATAAAGAGCAGAGAGGGCAGGGCCAGCAGGGGTCCTCTGAAGCCATCAAAGGCAAAATGGTGTCAGGGTGGCCCAGATCTCCCTCTCTTAGTGTCGATGTGTAGAGTGGCCTCACAGCGGTTGTTCTGAGTGGTGTCCAGACCCCATCTGACACATCCACTTTGAAGAGAGGAATATCCTTCTGTGGAGCTGTCTCCACATGATTTTGAGCATCTGAGACTCTAAGAGAATTGGAAAGAAGCAAATTTTCCACTTAAAGACTGGCAGCTGGAAAAGAGAGTTCTCACTGTGGACTCAAAGGAAGGCTGAGCACACAGTGTGCTTCCTCTAGACAGTGAACCCCACTCTGGCAAACAAAGGACTTCTTAAATTAAATACCCTTCGCCGTCTCCTATTTACTGCCTCCTCGGTCTTCTCGGTCAGGAGTGAGAGATTGTGAATCATTCCACCTATTTATCATCACCACCCTCGCCCGGCCATTTCTCATAATTCTTTGCACTATATTGCAGACACATTCTTGATTGAAGAGAGACTGTTAATCATCTGAGTTTTATTTCTCCAGAGATAGCCAACATCTTGGTGTCAACAATTAGAATTTGGTCATTGCCACCTGCTCTCCAACTTTCTTCCAGCTGTCCTGTTCTCAATTAGTAAGGTCCAAGCATTCAAATGTCAGGACAGTGGATAGGTAATCAATGAGATGACCCTGCCACGTTTCTGATAGGACCAGCAAGATGAGATGAGGTAGGCTTAAAATCATGAGAAGGGCAGACACATTTCAAGGACTCCTGTATAAAAACAACAATGGCTATCACTTACCTCCTATCAGACTGTCAAAGATTTAAAAGTATGCCACCAGTGGGACTGTAAATTGAGTCCACACAGTGCAGGACAGTGGAGTATTAGGAATCTAAATCTAAAATGCATCTGCCCTTAGGTTTGGCCATTCCTTTCCTGGGAACTTGTTCCAAACAGACCATTTGCCAACTGTACAAGAATATATTCAAGTCACAGTGAGACAACCTAAATCTCCATGATCATATAGTTGATTACATTTGTGAAGATACATGGATGGATTCTATGCAGACATTGATAAGAATGTTGGTATTACCAGCTCTCATTCCCATAGGTTGACGGCATTGCCAATGAAGATGTGCCTCATCTGACATCTGTAAAACTCTGTGTGTGTGTGTGTGTGTGTGTGTGTGTGTGTGTGTACACACATATGTGCACGCTTGTTTATTTAGAAAAGATTCATATAGTGGCTCTTATGGAGAGAGGGTTATGGAAGTGGATTTTTATTTTTGTATTATTTGCTGTGTTTTGTGGTTAAAAGCATCAGTGTGGATTCTCTTTATGATCAGACAAAAAGTTTTCCACATTAAAAATATGCAAAATAACGTCCTTGTTTTTCTGAACTTCAGCCATATCTAGGAGATGACACTATACTTGCAGACCACTGTGATGGATGATTTTATGTGTCCAATTGTGCAACCAGTTATTGGATCAAACAGCAATCTGGGTCGCTGTGGAGGTACTTGTTAGATAAGATTAACAATTGTCAGTGCTTTGAGTAAAGCAGATTACCCTCATAATTCGGTGAGCTGCATCCAATCAATTAAAGGCCTTCAGAAGAAAATCTGAAATCCCCTGAAGAAGAGAAAATTCTCTTCACAACTGAAAATTAGAGAGATCTCTGGTATAATCAGTAGACATCAGAACCTGGTGGATGGCATTGATGAAGACGATGATGATGGGGTGTGTGTGTGTGTGTGTGTGTGTGTGTGTGTGTGTTTGAGTGTGTGTAGGGAATATAGTGAGGAAAACTATTTCAGAATGCAAATCCCATGAAATTGACAATAAAAGGGAACCTTTTTGATGAAAATGTCAAAGGTCACTCATTTTATACATGGAGCCAGTGTCCACCCAGTGAGGCTCCTGGGAAGGGTGTATGGCTGTTTCAGTGCCTCCTCATCCATTTTTCCTTTCCTCAGTGTCCACATCACAGCAAAGGCACTGGTCCCTATCTTCATGGCTGCTTAGGGAAGGAGCGTTTACTGTCTTAAGTCAAAACTACTGCTCTAACACATCCTTCCCTTCCATGAAAATTAATTTCTCAATCATTCCACCTGTCAAGAAGGGCCAGACCAGCAAGCTCCTGCCTTGACGATCATAAAGGACATGACAGGAAATTCTGGCACCAAAGGTCAGATCACTTGATTACAAGAGTTTTTTAAACTCAAAGTTAAAGACCTGTTTCATTTTCTTTCAGCAAAGAGAAGATGGCAAGCTCTGACTGCCCATCCACCTGCCCATTTATTTCCTTGGCCAGATAGGGACATTCAAGACTTTGTGACAGGAATGGAGCAGTTTTATGTCCTTGTCTCATGGGTGGGAACTGGGAACTTGGTGACCTGGGGAAAGTCAAGAAAAGCTTCTGGGAGCTTCTGGGATCAGGGGCAAGTGGACTTTGTGTGTCCCCTGTGCTTGAAGGAAAGTTCCAGGGCATCAGGGCCAGTTACTGCCTAAGCCTGCATGCTCTGGAGTCCTTCAGGAGAACAGAGTTCAGGGGCCAGACCATGACAACCCACTGGGAACACACATCTTTTGGAGAGCACTTCTCAGAGCTACCTTAGGTTTACATTTAAGTCATGCACTGAGCTCCTACTGTATGCACAACCTGTGTGGGAAGACAGTTTAATGTTCACCTGGAAGGAAAATTTCAGCAGTGTCTCCACTTTTCAGAAGGCTATACTGAGGCACAGAGAAGTGAATAAACAGTTGTGGGATCTGACCCTTTGCCCTGTGCCCCTGCTTTACTGTTGCCAGAAGGAGTTTGGGAGACACTTGTGATCTCACACCTAGGCAAGGTCATCAAACCAATAAAAGCACACGTTCACACTCCAAAAATACCCCTTGGTGGCAAATGCTTTCTTAACCTCTAATCTAAAAGGAAAGCTGAGCCGAGCATGGTGGCGCATGCCTGTAATCCTAGCACTTGGGAGGCTGAGGCAGGAGGATCATTGTGAGTTTGAGGCCAGCCTGGACTACAAAGTGAACTCAAGGCCAGCTTGAACTTCATAGTGAGATCCTGTCTCAAAAAGACGTAAAAGGAAGGCCAGAGGACAAGGGAAGCCAGTATTTAATGGGAACAGTTTAAGTTTGAGAAAATGAAAAAGTTCTGGAGATGGATGTTGAGGATGGCTTTAGAGTAATGTGAATATGCTTAGTGCCATTAGCTAGACATTTGGAAAACGTGAAGATCATGAGTTTACTGTTACATGTATTTTCCCACAGTAACATAAAAGATGAGTAACTCTGAATCCTAGGTCACATGAGTAGTAAGATGATATCAATTCTACGTGCAAGTGCTTACTGAATACCAGTGGGAATCCCCCTGGGGATCCAGCTGACAGAGGAACAGCAGCTAAGGCACACCGACATACAAGGACACCATCTGGAAAGCCAGGAGACACAGGGACACAACTGGGGAGCTAGGGGACAGAGGAACCCTCAGGACTACTGTGGAAGAACAAGCACATTTGCTCTTGAAGTAAATAACCAACAAAACAATATAAGACTCACTGCTGGAACTAAAGCATACTAGAAAAGAAAGTGCCTTCCTATAACATGTGACAGATTGATTTTTATTAGAATATCAGTGCAGGTAGCTGGTCCATATCTGCATCACGAATTTGAACTTACCAGCATGCGTATTCTGTAAGGCTGATCAGATTTACAGATCACTATAAGGCATCTCATGGAATTTAATGACAATTGAAAAGTAAACATTTGAGCATGACACATTTCATGTCTTCCATCATCTCTTTTCCATTACACCTGAGAATCACACCAGCTAAGAGAAAGAGCACAGCATGTGGTGAGGATACATTGGCCACAACCTGAGAGTGAAATAGGCTGGGAGCCACCACGGGCCAGCTCTGTACCAAGAAAATACCCAAGACATAAATGGACCCTTCTACCAAGGAGAGAAAAAGAGAGTGAAAAATAAGGATTTCGGTGGCCCCACTGATGTCCTATAAAAAAGAGATTTAGACATATACCGAGACCCCAGGGATGCACATGTTCATAAGAAAGACCTTGCAAAGACACAGAGAAAGAACTATCTGTATGCCAAGCAGAGTAGCTTCAGAAGGAAACAACACTGCCACACCTTCAACTGTGAAAAGATATGTTTCTGTTGCCTAAATCCCCCAGACCCAGTACTTTATTATAGTAGCTCTGGCAGAATATTCCTACACGTGGATGTTACCTTCCATCCTTGGCAATGCCTGGTATTTCCTAAGCTTGTCTGAGACCAGGGCAAGTAGTTCCCCTTTTTCTACATAGTCGCTCTGTCAGAAACAAAGCACAGAAGCTCAGACCTCAATGTCTCACCTCAGTTGAAGGAAGCACACACCTTATAAAGTTCACAGTCCTTCACTTTTAGGAAATGATGTGGCTTTGCCACGCATTGCTTGAACACACTTTTCTAATACTTAAAACCACCCCCAGGACAGGATTCCTGTGGTCACCACCACTTTTCCCAGGAACTATGACAAGGAAGACCTGGCCAAACCTACTGTCCAGCTTCCCTCTGGATATCTCTTGAAATCCACAACCTTGAAAATCTTCATCTATCCTTCACTATTCTTCTATAAAAGGAGACCACACCAGCTGATGGAGCTGTGCAAAATGTCAGAAGAAAGTGCCCAATGTGCCTGAATCCAGCCATGTAGGCAGGAGGATTACTCCGCTCATCACACCCAAGCCAGTATGTACCTCAAAGAGCTTCTGTTGCCCCACTGGAAACCTCATGGGATTCACAGGATGATGAGAGCAATGAGTTTTGCTCAGCGCCCACCCTGCAGCAAGGGCTCTGCACCTGCTCCTCCTGCCCCTGCCTCCCACTTAACTCCTGTGGTGGCCCCAGCCAAGGCCTCTGGAGTGGGCACTGTGCCCTTTTCAGCTTGCCTAGGCAGCAAAGAGGAAGGAGAGTCCATGTGTGAAACTACCATCCCCTTTCAATAAGCCTATTGTTCATAGTCCCTACACCTCTCCGAATGACTGTCACCATGCTTCTCCAAAGTACCACCTACAGACTGGGGGTTCCAGCTTTGGGAAAATCATGCCTGTAGGAAGCACTGATTGTCAGAGCCAGCCATTCTTAGACAGGAATCCAAGCTCTCATCACGCAGACACTACCGGGCTGAGCCAACCAGGGCTGCTGACATGGGGACATTCCAACGTCTCACCTTATCCCAGATAAGCCGCAATGCCATCACACAGTAATCAGAGTTTCTTTAAGCACAGTCGTTTCCTCATAAGCTCGGCTGATGGCCTTCCCATTACTGCCTTTCAGAGGAAAGATTTAAGATACCAGAAAATACTATGAAAAAGAATATTAGGTTTAGATTGACCATAACAAAATTATTATAAGAACCGTGCTATCTGGTTTATATTGTATCATTAACTACACATTCTCCCAACATGCTGCTCAGCCAACCAGCAAAGCAAGTGTTCATTGTAGAATTCAATCTTGGTGAGCAATAAACTCAGTGTTTTGCATAAATAGATTCCACAAACTCTGTTTATTGTGATTTCCACATATATGGGATGGAAAACAGTGTGGCAGAGCACTCCCCCTTCTCAGGGAGATCTGAGCATCAGAGATGTAAATCACATCCCCTCGAGTCAACACAGGTGGGGCCAGCTGAGCACAAAGCTGCATAGTAGACTTTTATGACCTAAGGCTGTGGGGCTCCTTCTCTGCTTCAGCTGCACATCGGATTGTTTATCTTCCTCTCTAAACTGACCCAGGAGTCTCTTAGGTGGCAAGTGTAGTATCATAACTGACAACGCCTTGCTGAAAAGCAGTGGTCACTTCATTCAAAGATGGAAACACAGACACAGATGCCTCAAACTCAGATGCACAGTGAGGAGGAGACAGGGCTAAGCCTTCCTCCCTCTGACCCACTCAGTCCCTTCTAAAGGTCATCCTGAGTGACCTGCAGAGGTCAGATTGTGGCCAAGGTCTGAGGCACCTCTTGCCCAGCCTGCCTTTGAAGACCCCTCATTATCTCTCGGGGTACCTGACCAGGCACATAGCACTGCTTTGTTCACCAGTATCAGTCACCACAAGGTGGGTTTCTCTGGCATCTGAAAAACCTACCACAAACTTAGTGGCTTAAAACAACAAAAATTTACTCTTTTACAATTTTGAAGGTCAGATGTCCTAAAATTCAAGCCTTAGCAGGGCTGGTTCCTTCCATAGGCTTCAGGGAAGAGTTTATTTCTTGTGTTCCTCATCTCACTGACCCTTCCTCAGATCATCAGTCCTCACCTGGCCCCTGGACCCTGACTCTCCTGCCACCCTCTTATAAGTACCCTTGTGATTCCATTGGAACTCCCCAGATAATCCAGGATGATCTCCTCGCCTCAAGATCTTTAACCACATGTGCAAAGTACTTTCTTCTGTGTCAGGTGACCTAGTCACAGATTCTGAGGATCAAGATATGGGAGTTTTGAGGGTCAGGATTAGAAGTTGTTATTGTGTTTATCACAGTAAACTCTGATTTTTTGGTAAGTCTATGATACAGGATAATCAGTAAACATCTTGATTATCCTATGACAACCTTTTTTTGGAAATGTATTGGTTGTGAGTGCAGAAAAGGCCTTACTGGGGGAAGAGAGTCATACAATGTCCCTACACCCTGTAGAGATCTCCGCCCATCTTCTTTACCCTCAACACTGTGGTGGCAATGTGGGGACCTTTGCATTTCTGCCCTCTCTTAGAATTTATTTAATCATTATGCAAAAAGACCTGTAAGATTTTTGTTGAAATTAGAATAGATTTGTGTGTTAACTTGGGCAGAAATGACATCTTTATAATGATTTTCTAATACATGAGCATGATCTATCTTTCCATTTACTTAAGCTTTGAGAAAGGTCTCCAAACTGTATCTTGTTCATATATACTTGTTATTATATTAGTTCCTAGGTATCTCATACTTTTAATATTGTAAGCACTTTTAAGTCTTTTTGCTGTTATCGCTAGCTGTGTTGATGCAATAGGCATGAAACCGGCTGTGGCATTCTGCTGGAGTAAGAGATACACCTGAATGACATTGACCACTGAGAGAGGGGTAGATTAGTAATTAGTTTGTTCCCACCTCTTCACTTTTGTTTATTGAAAATCATGAAAATGATGGTTGACCAGATGGTTGACCAGGTTTTTAGCCAGTTTTGATGAATGCTGCTGAGTGCCACCCAATAGGAAGGCAAGGATCTTCAGTATAAGAACTGGGACATCAAGCCTTAGTAAGAGCATGTGGCAAGTTTCAGCTTGTTCGGTGCAGTCAGTTAATTGTGAGTTATGATTGAGGGAAGGTATGTTTTAAAGCATGCTATAAACCATGGATCATAAACAATGCATTTCACTGGTGTCACACCATTTTGCTTTCTCAGATTCCAGTTTTTAAAGAAATGTTATCACAGGAGATGAAAATTGGGTCTACAATTATGATCCTGAGACCAAGATTCAGAGTTCTCAGTGGGAATCACGCAGCTTTCTTTATGCAAAAAGCAAGATCCAACATCTATGTGACATTGATTGTGTATTTTTACTTTGATGGAATTGTCTAAGCTGAGTTAGTAAAGAAGAGGGCAAGAACAATGGGACAAGTGTGTTCAGAGTGAGGGGAGGATTTTGAAAGGGGCTTAATGGCAATGTATCTTTACTGTAATTTTTTTCAGATTTAAACATGCACTGTATTTTTTGGTCACATCAGGCACATACTTACATGTTGCCAACCTGAAGTGCCTTAAACATTCACTAATAAGCATAAAAATGTTACCTTCCGTTTGTAATTCTTCTGAGTTTTTTGCATGAATAGGTGTTGAATTTTTGTCAAAACCCTTTTATTCATCTGATTTTTGAATGATTTATTTTTAGTAGCAAACTAGTGAAACTTATAAAGTTCCTTCTCGTCATGAGCTTAGCTGAATTGGTTTTTACATGTGGTAATTTTATTGCCATATAGTCGATGTACCTTCTAAATTCCTCTTACTGTAAGAATCATTTTGATGGGATATTGCCAATTCATTTCTATCACAAATATGAGTAACCCCATCTCATAGTCAGAGAACTGAAATCAAATTTTAGTTTGTTGCTCAAAGTCCTGGATTGATAGAAGTTACATTTCTTCTTCTCAGCTACCAAGTGGGACCACAACATGGGACTGAATGGCATTTGATCCCAACTCATTTATGCTCAATTATTACTTAGGGAAGTTTATACAGTCCAGCCATATGCAAATGAATTAAATCATCACAGGCGGGTTTCAGACACACACACACACACACACACACACACACACACACAACCATTCAAGCCCATTGAGAGAAGTTCCATACCTGCATCACTCCGTGTGGAGCCAGAAGAGTGTGTCAGATCCTAGAGGTGATCAGACCAGAGATAAGAAGGTTGGGAAAGCATTTGTTGAGCACCTGCAGGGTGAACTTTGAGCAGGCCAAGAGGCAGAGTCAGGCCATGGCTTCACCAGTCTCAGGGGCTTGGGTTCTTGAGTTTGACGCCCTAACTCTCACTCAGTATAGACTCAGCTGAAGCAGATTGTATCAAAATAACACCTTTCTTTCCTGTAGCAACATGAGATTGGAGCATGTTCTCTTGACCTATGAAGGTATCAGGCAGCTCTGCAGCTTTTGCTTCGATACCTAGGGCTGTGGGTCTGGCCTGCGGGAGGTCAAGGCCCACAGTGGCAGTCTCTGCCATCCACATGCCCACACCATCCCAAATCTGGAGATTTATTTACCAGCACAGCACTGCAGAGCCTCCGTCCTCTCCTTGACTCTGTGGCCTCCTCACTTACCCCTTCCTCCCTGACATTCATCCTCTGTTTCCTTGTTTGGTGTCTGGGATCTCCTGAAGGTATTTACTGGCTGCATGTTCGCCACTGTCTCCCCTGTATCTGTGATGGTGCCAAGCGCATCCATGGGTGATTCTACATCGGCTTCATCATGGTTCCTCCTGACCACTGAATGGACACGAGAGGGCAGCGCGGATGAGTGGACAAGAGCAACAGTGAGGACACCTTGGGACTCAAGGGTGGTGACAAGGAACTGGATTCCAGGCAATGAAGACAGAACCAGGCTTCAACAAGGCACTGCAAGTAAAATGTACAGATGGGAAGCATGGTTTTGAGTGACTCACATGAAATTCCCAAGATTCTTATGCTGGCCCATTAAAGCCCCTAGTTTTTCCTTGAAATCCAGCCTAGGAGCCAACAGCACAGGCATGAAGGCCCATGGGCTGAGACCACACAGACAGACCCAGGCCAGGGTTTTCATGTGCAATCCTGAGGGGCTTTGCCATGCCCTCTGCCCCACAAGGATCACCTTCACTATATTGGCCTTTGAACTCTACTCAGACAGCAACTCTAACCCATCCCTGATGTCATTCTACTTGTGGGCCCACCCAAGTGGGATAAAAATGGCAGCTTTCAGAGAGGTGCCTTTTTCATGCCCTTTTTAATCTGTAAATAAATGTTCCTATTTCTGGCCATCTATCAATTTAATCAACCAAATTATAATCGCAAATCTATCAGTTAAATTTATCTTAAAATAGCTTTTTTACAAATGATTGTTATTCTTTCCAATCTTCGTTCATAATATGTAGCAAACTAGAAGGCCAGGCTAAGCTGTGGTGTGTGGTATGTTAGTTGTATTAAATGCATTGCCAGTGTAATACAGTATTTCTGGTTAATGACAAGTGTATCTGCGCCTAAGTCTGTCACAACTTGAGGAGCACAAGTGGATTTAGTACTTGAAGCCATAATAGTATGGTGATCATCAAAATGCCACTCTCAAACTGTAGTTTCCAATTGCATGCAAAATTGTGTATAGAGTTGATCACATGTTGTAGTATATGATCAATAAATAGTGTTGTCTTAAAAAAATAGAGTTACAATGTAAAACCGATTTATACCAGACAAAGATTATTTTGATCTTTGATTATAAAGGAACCTGCCACTCTGGCCTTTAACCATTCATTGCTCCTGCTCAGTGTGAACTTTTCTGAAACAACATTTGGCTGAGTCTCCTCTGCAATTTATGGATCATCACCTCATACACTGCCTGTCCTCCTAGATTCTAGGAGACAACCACTTAAGTGTCCTCTTTCTAATGGGCAACTGCAGGCATCCAACAACCTAAACTAGCCGTCTCTGGAGGCCAAATAACACACTGACTGTAAGTGAACAAATTTTGTTTCTCCTTACCAATTTTAATAAAAATCAATTAACAACACTTCCCGTCCATAAAATCAGGCATGTCTTGGGGAGCATTTTCATTGCATGGAGAAGCTTTTACTCCTGTACTAACTTGCAGAGTTCTTCTCTAAAGCCTGTCATTGATCCAAGTAAACTAGTCACTTCCCCAATGTTAAGTGGATGTTTGAATATTCCTTAGCTTTTCAACTTCTACTTTGCCAAGATAAAAGTAAAAACAAACAAGAAGCCAGTAGAATAATTAATTTTTAAAAAGCTTTTGTACTCTTGGTAATCAGCACAACTAGTTTTATTTTTTTAATTTTTTTTATTTTAAAAATAATTCAAAAAACAATAACAAAATAACAACATAGGCAAAAACAATAAAAATGATACAGGGTTTCAAAACAAAATGAAAGAAGGAAGCAAATATATATATAGCAAATATATATATATAGCAAATATATATATAGCTGGGATAATTGCACTGCTAATACCTAATGGTTTATTGAAAGGAACAGTTAATGCTTAAATTTTTGACCAATTTTGCATGCTTATATCTGGTAATCTGAATAACTAATTTGAAGACAACAACATGTAGTATAATAACCATTGCTGAATTCCTACCATCTTGTTCAGTGAAGCTCTGTATAATTTCTAATGTTTTTTATTATTTTTTATTCACAACTAGTTTTAAAAAGGCACATTTCCTTACTTCTATCAGAGCAAGCACAGAGATATTCTTTAGATATTAAGTAAAAAATTTGATTAAAAAATTCAGTTCCATTTATAATAAAATTGGATATTTGTAGGCATAAGTAAATTTCACCAAGAGAAAACTGTTAGAAAATTATAATTTCCACTTTCACCCAGAATATAGAGAACTGGGAAGAGCATTGTCCTAACAAAAAGAAAAATCCAGATGAACCAAAATTCAAACTTTCCTTTACCCATTGGAATGTTGAGTTTGTGAGGATGTTAAAAAGCCTAAGATCCTAGGAAAGTCAGATCCCTCCAAGGAACATTAAGGCAGGAAGTAGTTCACCTGAGGCACAGAAAGTGCAAATGGGAAGGTGGCCAAAATACCCAGGAATTCGGAAGGAGGTCAAAAATACCCAGGAATAGGTCAAAATACCCAGGAATTCAGAAGGGCCACCATTATCCGGACATCTCATACTACCTGAGACCCTGGCAATGACTGAGAAGGACGTACATTTCCTCACCAGGTTCTTATAAGAAAGCTGAGAGCTGGGAAAGAAAAGGGAGAACTGATGGCAAAATAGACATAGAGTGGGACTGAGCTGTGAGAGTTAGGCAGGCCTCACCTCCCCACCTAAACCTTCCTCCCTCACAATACAAGAGACCCAGCTGAGTGTGGTGACACATGCCAATCCCAGAACTCAGGAAGCTGAGGCAGGAGGATCGCCATGAGTTCAAGGCAAGCCTGGGATACATAGTGAGCTCAGGGTCAGTGAGACTCTGCCTCAAGAAAAACAAACAAACAAACAAAACCCTGAGACCCATGAGCAAAGGTCAACCAAAGACCCATTGCACAAGGAAACGATGACAACAAAATCTCTGCACCACTGAGGGGAAGACAAGAAGACATCCTGGGCCCAGAATTCCATGCTGAAGCCAGGAAAAGGGTTCTTGCCCTCAAAGAGTGAAGAGGAAAGGCAGAAATCTCCTGTGCAGGCAAAGTTTGGGCACTACATAGGAGAGGAACACCAATGACATAGGCTCACACACAATAAACATTTGCAACAAGAAAAGTTGGGTGATGACAATGAGATCCTCCTAGAGAGTCCTCCTGCCATTCACTGGGTATTTTGACCTACTCCTGCCATTCGCTTAGATTCAAGTTACAAGCTTCTCTATCTACTTGGGGAGGGGTCTGAACAGGAAAACGACCTAATATGAGAAACAAACATCCAGCCATGGCTGAAAGTTGCACACAGAGCACTAAATCTGAGAAACCTTCCCAACACCCCAGGTCCCAACCCACAAAGAAGTCAGTGACAGTCACTACAGGAAAAACTAGAAGCTGTGCAATGGAAGTCCAGACAACAGCATGACATCCTGAACTCAGCTTATTTCTTCTCTAAATTAAATCAACCTTCCACATTAATGGCCTCTTGGTATAAGAGGCATCCACACTTCCAGCATGATTACTATTTAACTCAGTTTTGTATCTTCTATGCATAATATTTAGCATTCAGTAGAAAAAGAACACACACACACAAACACACACACACACAGGTGCAAGAAAACAACACATAATAGACAAAGCAATCCACAGAATCAGACACATAGATGTTGAAAAACTCAAGTGAAAACTTTAAAATCATTATGATTAACATGTTGAAGAACCTAACGAGAAAGGTGGAAAGCATGCCAGAGCACATGGACATTTTCAATAAAATGATAAATACCTGCCCCATATCCACCTTGGCCCCAAACCCTGGAATAACACTGTTCATTCTGATATTCAAAGGTCCTATGCTCCGGCTCATAGCTCCTCTAGGAGTGTACCACATTTCTCAAGGCAGGAGACCCAGATGTGATGCCATCCCTGTTGCTTTCTTCATGGCCTTTCACCTTTCTCATGTGCCTCACACACAAACAACCCCTGCCTTGCTTACCCATGGACTCACAGGAAGTGAAATGTTTCACTAAGGACTGAGTAGGAAAAGGAACATCAGCAACTTCAGTGCACTTTCTCGAAGGTGGAAGCAGCCATGGATTGCTGAGGACAACATGATCCCAGTGAGAGTATCAGATGCAACAGAGCAATCCAACCAGTAAGGGTATGAGGGGTGTGAAAATTAGTGACCTTTACAAGAGCAGAGTCATTGCAGTGAAAAATATTGTTAGAGTTTAAATATGAAATGTTATCCCAAAGACTCATGTACTGAGAGTTGGATCCCTAATGCAGCAATGTTCAAAGGTGGGGCCTTGAGAGATGATTGGATCATTAAGTTGCTAACCTCATCAATAGGTTAATCTATCAACAAGTTCATAGTTGAAGGAGATAACAGGACATAGGACCCAGTTTCAGAAAGTAGATCACTGGGGACAAGGCTTTGAAGAGGATATCCTGTCCCCAGTCCCTTTCCTTCATTCTTATTCTTCCATTTTCTCTGCTTCTCATGGCATGAGTTCAGTATCTTTCTTCCACCATTACCTTCTTCCATGATAATGTGCTTCACCAAAGACTCAAAGAAATGTGCCCACAAGGCCATTGGCTAAAACCTCTGAAACCATGATCCAAAACAAACTTTTCCTTCTTTAAATCTGTGTATGTCAGGCATTTTGTCACAGCAATGAAAAACTGACTACACAGAGATAAAAAACCTCAGAAGTAGCAGAAATAGCTGATCTGGACAACTCTTGTACCAGAGCTGAGGGAAAAATAAAATGAAGGACTGGGGAATATGTTTGTTTCAAACGCAAACACAAAAGACAACAGGTATAACAGCTAGCTATTCTCTATATCTGGATACACATAAAGGGAGAAGCACTCACATGTGTAATGAAAATATTCACTACCTCAAACACAAAGGGGTAAATGTAATAAAGGAAAAAACACCACATAGATGGATCACCTGCCTTAGGTCAGTGGTAGGCAGAAAACCTTATAAAGTATGTGTACTTCTTTCTAATTTAGAAATCAGGAAAATGATATTCCAAGAGTTAGTATCATTAGTGTACAACACTGATAATTACTAAGTAGAAACAGCCTGCCAACTCAGTGGCAATGAGGTCAACTTTTTTCTTCCCAACAGATTTGTCCCAACTATGAAGGGTGGCATTTAGTGAGGAAATCTTATATAAGAAGTAGAGTACAAACACCTAAATGCTAACAAAAGAACACCTCTCAACAACAGATATTAATATATTACTGGATTAAAATGAAGCATAACAAAGAAGCAGGACCTCAGCTACACCATTGCTTCAAAATGAAATTCACAAATGGATCAGATGCAAATTTTTTGTAAAGTAGGAGTGTCATTCTCAGGCTAGCAAGACTAACCTGTACTATAGGATTCAAGGGATCCATTTTGAAACAAAGCAGTGAAGTACTCAAAGGAGAAGGTGCCTCCAGTGAAAATATAACATTGTTCATCCTAGAACACGCCAGTAGGGATAAAATGGCTTGACTCAGTGGGATCACCATCAAAGGCCATGGCAGACAGAAGAGGGGCACTCAAGCCCTAACTAACTAAATTATTAAACTTGAGGGCACATTATTAAAATTGTAGGCATTAAAACTCTAACTCATTATTAAAATTGTAGGCACAAACTAGAAATACAAAGAAACATTTCCAATTGATAAAAGACATGAATATCCCACAAATAACATGATATTTAATGGGGAAAGTCTGTGTACTCACAAGATTAGGAATAAGAAAAATATCTATTCTCACTACATCCGCTATTGTACTGGAGATGACAGGCAGGACAATTTTAGCAACATAAATAAATAAAAGGCAATTAGTTTGGAAAGGAAGAAGTACAATTATCTTTATTTGCAGATGACATGGTCTTGTATTTAGAAAATCATAAATAATTCACTAAAAATCATTAGATGAGTTTTGCAAAGTAATAACCTACAAGATCAATATACCAAAAGAATTTGTATTTTGGTACATACGAAATGAACAATACAAAAATAAAATTAAGAAACAATTGTAGTTATAAAATAATCAAAATCAAAATACTTAGGAATAAATTTAACCAAAGAAATGTAAACTTGAAAACTGAAAATAACAGTACATCAGTAGTATTGGAAGCACAATATTCTCTGAGACTTTTCATCTTTTTCATATGAGGAGGAAGGTGACTGCATTTTTGGCCTTTATCTCATCAGGGATAGGCTCAGGGTGAAATCTACACATCCAAATGTATGCAACTGTCTTGATTTTTACAGACATAAGACTGACACAAAGAAAGGGAATGAAAATATGTAACCTGAAAGTAGAATATCAGGCATTAATTCCTCCATAGGCACACCCAGCCCTGCTATCATTCTACATTTAAGGGATCCCCATATATCATATTAATAGTAGTTTACATGAGAAACCTAGGATTTGGGGATCTGGGGAAGGGAGGTGAGGGACTTCAAAGTCTAAGGCAATAGGGAACTGGGAAGATCAAAACTGAGTTCCCTGGGTCTGTTGAACAGAGCTACTGCACAGCAATTACAGGATCAGAGAATATACAAGAATTTGGCAAGGCATGCATTGGAGAAGAGAAGCCCAGGGACAGGTCTTGAGTGAAAATCAATACTCTCACACCTACCAACCACACATTCAGCCCCTCATACTTCATCCTCCTCTCGCACCCCTCCCACTCCTCATTCAGACCCACCTCAACATTAATCACTCAAGCCAAGAAGTTCCCTTTCTGAAGAGGAAATATATTAGTAGCAGAAGCTCTGAAAAATCCCTGTGCAGAAATCCTTGCCTAGTTTGTGGCAGAAACCAGGGAGGGAAAGGCAAACTTCGGGTCTATCTCACAACAAAAATTAAATATTTGGTTGATAGATAAATACATGAAACTTGTGGAGTTTCTGAGCAAATGGTAATCTAAATTGGCTCAGTATTATGAAGGGGACTAACCTTATGACTCCGATTTTATTCCAGTATATACAGTAGAGCAGCTTCCCAGCTGTGTAATACAATCTGTTGAAAACACAAATTAGTCTGATGAGTGAGAACATCTTTTAAGGAGTTGGAAGAGAGTTACCATATTAATTTCCTGTTACTTAGCAAATTCAAAGTAAGATAAACACGTTTCACACTTTAGAATGAAGCTATTAAAAATCAGAAATTTAAAAACTGGCTGTTAATATCATCAACTAACTAAACCTCATTCGAATTTCTCCACTATTCTCACAATGTCCCAGGCTACCAAACCAAGGTTGGCTTGTGTGTGTGGCGGTGGTGGTGGCAGTGGCGGTGCTAGGAACTGAAGCCGGGACCTTCATATTCAGCTACATCATCATTCATTTATTCATTCATTCACTCCTTCATTCATTTTGAGACAAGTTCTCGCTAAGCAGCTAAATTGCCATGGCTAGGCTTGAATTTGCAATCTAGAGTGCTGGGATTAAAAATGTGTGCACCACACCAGATCAAAATTTAATAAAGAACCAGAGCTCCACGTCACTGACACGACAGAAGCTATTCCTAACCCTTCAGTTCTGGTCTGTAGGAAACAGGGTTAGGAAAATAAATTTAAGGTTAAGGATACTGGAGAGCCATAGAGGTTTGTGGGAAATGTAGTCTCGACCTCCTAAATTTCCTTCCATGCATGTGCAGCCCGCCCCTCCCCCATGGTCTTCTACGAGGAAATTTGGAACTTTTTCGTTGTGCTGCTTGGCGGGACCTGAGGTTGTAGTCTGTGTCCTTAAAGGTTGGTGCAAAGGGGAAAGAGGAGCCCATCGGCTGGGACAAGTGCTCTGCCCTTGGTGGAAGCAGAAACATCTCAGGTAGGTGGAAAGTGCAGGCAGATAGATCCCTGGGCCACACCAGCATCAGATCCACCAGTGTGGGGCAGAAGGAGTCACTTACTCGGGCTGACTCTCACGATTGCTTTGTTAGTAAGGAGTTCTCATATTAATAAGGAAACAAGCTAATGCAGTCAAAATACAACTTTAGAGCAATTTTTGATGAAGACATGCTTAAATTATTTAAATTACTTTTAGGCAATATTGTCCTTAACTCAATGTTTTATCAACCGAAAAATAAATTGTATGTGGAGCTCTACTGATGAGATGCATCCTCAATGAAATGCATTTTTGTTTTTGTTTTTGTTTGCCCCTTATTGAGGCATAAAGGACTGGTCTCCAACAGGGAGCCCTGATCCCCCTTTTTTGGTGGTGATGTGGTGTATCTTTTTCACCTAACATGGAGAAATTGCCGCAAGAGAACGTCAGAGACCAAGCCACATCAGTTCTGGCCTTCATTCACTCCATTCACCTTTTCTAGCCCTGCTTCTAGAGTGCTCTGTGCATTTCCTGGGGCAACAGAAAAGGAATACTCTGGTGAATTATCTGCTTCTTTATCCCTTAGTTTGTTTTACATTGTATTTATTAGCTCTGTGGAGCCCATGAATTAAAATGAAAAAGTAGGAATAGATGCCATTTGCTCTAAAACACATTTATATAAATTAGATAAATTTGTCATGTAGATGCAAGAAGTTTATAAGGCAGAACCACCTAAACTGGGAGAGATTTGTCTCTGGTCTTTCTGAAGTCATGGAAAAAAGGCAGTTACATTTGTTACATGATTCAAATAGAGCCTATTTAATAAGAGAACACGCTAAATACACATGGAATGTGAGGACATGGCATCAAAGTCTGAAATACCATGATCACTGATCACATAGATGATATACTGAAGAGTTTTCCACAGCCAAGTTAGACATAAACACTTTTAGCACTCCGCAGTGAAAAAAGTTCTGTAGTACTGAAGTACAGCTCACTCAAGTTTTTTTGGAATTGCTAAAATAGTGTGGTACAAATACAGTATTTCAAAGGCAATACTTGGTTCATGGATAAAACATAAAACATGGAAAACTGAGTGAGTCACAGGTCCTTGAATAACACCATATATTTCTCTCAATCTTTACACACAGATTGTGCATCAGACTTTTAAAAGTTATATATTTTATTGTTCTTTTACATTTTAATTTAATTAATGTAATCTTAGTTCACTTCTAAAACTCACCAAGAACCTAATCGTTTCATAGTTTTTAATTTGAGTGCCATATCTGAAGCTATTGTTTTCATTCTTTCCTGGAAGTTGTTCTGTTAGTTGCCATGAGTTAACTCATGATTTCTTTTCCTCTAAATTCTTCTACTCTCTTCTTACCATAGCTGATCCAGATGTTTCATTTGCTTCCCCGTTGATCCCACTCTGAAATTCTCCTTGACTGACTGAGTTCTCAGGAACAACCACTGTGGTTTCTTTCCAGCTTGGGCTACAGGCTCAACTCCCTGTTGATTACCTCATTGTAGCTATCCAAGAAGCACCTCAAGCTCAGCAAACCCAAAGTGATTTCCTCTGTTTCTTCTCCCTTACATACAGTATCAGTCCCAGCCAGCCAGTAACCCAGACACCAAAACAGGATTTCCACAGACTCCTTCCTCTTTCCAAGTTTCAATCTCATCCATTGTCACATCCTGCTATTCTTGTTTGTTAGTCTTTTTCATATTACTCCAGTATCCTCATAGTGTCAATATGGGGGGGGGGGCGGCGGTGTTGGTGCTCACAAACACACTAACTTTATTACACTGGAAACGACAGAACATCAAGAGTCTGTTTTCTAAAAGTGAGGCTTTGACCAACATACACGGTGACATCTGTAGGAGACCACACGGAGAGCATTCAGGAGTTAGTGGAACCTATTAGAACAAATGTCAGTGGAAATGTATTCAAATAATAAAAACAAAGATGTGCATATTTGTATGCCATGTGCCTTTTTTAGAAATTTGTTATTCTTTCTGTAACTTTAACTAATACACAGTTATATGTAGTTGAAAAATACTTGCCATGTTTTCAAACTCCTTTAAAGATTATATTTATTTCTCATAGTTCAGGTAACCACTTAAAAATTAGCAGAGAAAAAATAGATACGTACATTAGTACCAACTATGTTGACAGACCAGGACTGGGGTTAATAGTTGCTTGAGATCTGAAAGTGACAGCCTAATTAACTGAACATTCTGAATTTGCAGTTACTGTTTGAGACCTAACATAAAATGTGAAATGTGCTTAACTCATTTATTTTGAACCAAATATTCAAGCTAAGCCTACATTGTCCTTACTTGCCTATGATCTCGCATGATGTTTTTGGTGTTTTTACCTTTCAGTTACATAACAAAGTACAACAAAACTTGCTTAAAACAGAATTTATTCTTACACATGACAATTTTATAGGTTAGGGAACTGGACAGGGCAGTGTGAACGGCTGCTGCGCAAAGTCTGTGATCTATAGGAGGACATGCAGTCTTTTCGGGATGTTTCTGGACTCAGCCAAAAGGACACTATGGCTAGGACTATGGAGCAGACATCTAATCCTCTCTTTTGTAGACAGCTCAAAGTTTCTCAGTCTGACATTCAGGGTATTGTTGAGGCAGCATATGAGGCAGAACTGGAGAAGAAGAAGGGAGGCTGTTGGGAGCTGGTAGAAGCTATAAGGAGTTGTTGGTTGTGTTGGAGGAACTTGTCATGCTGGCTTTCCAGATGAATTTAGCTGTTTTCATCCTGCAAGCAGCTTGGGACCTTATGGCACTGAGAATAGCTTCGGTTCACCTTGGGGAGCTCTAGCCCTCACTTGAGCATCGCTTCCTTGCTCCAAAAGGGAAGATGGTGCACAGGCCAGTCTCCTGGAGAAGCTTACTGTGTTGGCTTCCCTGATGGGAACTTGGCCATTCTGATCCTCGGAGGATCTCAGGACCTCACTGTTGCTGAAGATGGCTGTAGTACCTTTTGGGGGAGCTCTGGTTCTTCTGAGCATCACTTCCTGGCTCCAGTGCAGATCCCCCAGCCCGCTAGCACAGATCCTTCATCCCACTGGGACAGACTTCCTAGATTCCACCACTGACCTTTGGGCCTTCACAGTGCAGATCTGTGACATAGGCCTGCATGAGATATTGTTATGGGCTCTGGGCCTCCAATTGGACTCTTGGGAGGCATTGTTATGAGCTCTGGGTCTTCAGATGGACTCATGCAGGACATTTCCATGGGATCTAAGCCCTCAGCTGGATTCCTTGGTCTATAGTGTGTAGACAGATTTCCTGCACTGTCTTGTATATCATTCTTTGGGTGACTGTTATAAATAATCTTATAAAATATGTGTTCTGTATTATATTGTGTTCCCTTGCAAAAATATCCCCGAAACAAACACAAGTATTTTAGTGTGTCTGATTCTTCTGAGAACAAGTGTCCTTTCAGCTGAGTTCAGAAATGCAGTGATATTCTGGGCTAACAGAACAGGACATAAGAGAGGCTGTGGCGCTTCAGAGGTCAGATCATAAGAAGCCCCACATCTTCGGCCCTCTGAAGCCCCATCTATCCTGTTTTCTTAGCCTGGCATACCACTAAGTCCAGCCCAAATGCAAGGGGAGGGCAATCAGATTCCAACCTTTTAATAAGAAGAGTAGTAAGAATTTGCAGCAGTTTTAAATAAACCATAGTTTGTCCTCTGGCCACGGATTATTTACATTTCTGCCACATGCTAAATGTATTTTGATCTTCTCAAGAGCCCCAAAATCTTTTCCTCTTATTACAGTTGCAGAAAACTGACTGAATTAGTTCCCGGTGGCCTACCATCTGCCCTGCATGCATACCCAGCTCACAATGAATACTGTGGTATGAATATGGTGAGCTCTTTCCTTCAGATAGCATTGGTAGGAGGTGGGAGGCAACCTGTGGGCAGTGTTCTAAGCAGTCATTCCCTTCAGCTACCTGCTTCAGTTCTTTCAAGAGGGACCAGTGCTGGTTTCTAAGAAAGATTCTTGGTTTCTCTCCACTCTGCCCTCTGGGATCTTGAATTCTCTGTCAGTATTCTGACCAACTTTTTTCCATCTATTTCTTCCTTATGGTATATTGTATATCCAGTGGGTGGCTTTGGTTCGTTCTTTTTTCCTGGCTGGCCTGTTGAGATAAGAACTCATATTCAGGGTGATCGTTTCTTTAAAAAAAGTATGGGTACCAAAGTTACTAGACTAAAGCCACCTCCACAGAGTGAGACAGACCCTTGGTTCTCTGGCCTCCCCTTCACTCCAGTTCTGCTGTGGGACAACAGCCTTAAAAGTTCCATTGTTCATTAGTCACTATATGGCACACAGTCATCTCCTCAAAGTGCTGGGGGAAAAATATTTGCACTTTTACTCCAGAAATAAATTTTTGAAATTTTGATTTGATTTGATTTACTTTTGAAGAAACCTGAATTTTATTTTTAACTGAAATATAAAAAATTATATACTTTATGAAGCACCAAGTAGTGTTTTGATACCTGTGTACATTGTATATGATTTAAATCTGAAAATGTTTTTGATCTTTTACCTTTACTAAAAAAAAAAAAAAAAAAAACAAGAGATTTGATCCTTGCTACAAAGCCATTTCTTTAAAATGCTTCACTAGGCAAAACCAGGCATGAAAAACAGTTATATTTCAAACCCAGCAAGTCCTTTTATATTACTTCTAAATTCTGTTTGAAAATTGAATACACTTCTTTAGTGCATCTTTCTTCTCTCATAATTTCTCAGTATCAGAGGTATCACTCCAAGCTCTTCTCAGAAGTCTCCTTAGGCAGAACCCTGATGGTGAGAGATCCTTTGAATTTTCCATGTGATGGTTGCACACAGTCCTCCAGTATATAAATCATATGTCTTTTTCTTCAGTTTTCAGTGACATTTTTATTACTATCCTTCAGGCACTCACTAGGAGTCTTTTTTTTTTAAGAGAAAAAATAAAAATAACAATAAAACAGAATTTCAAAACAGGTCAGCAGGAGAGTTATAATAATTAATACATTATTCAGAGTAATTATTCAGAGTACAAGATATGGGCATGATATCTTGTCCAAACAATATGAGCACAAACCTTTCCTTTCAATGAACTAAGAGAAACTAGCTGTATACCTATCTTATCTATCTTGGGTATAAACGTATATGTTTTTCTTTTATTTTTCCTTTCCTTACTAGGAGTCTTAATACCCTCTGTAGATTGCATTTGAGTCCCAGCTTCTGCTCAATTTTGTAGCCAATCCCATGTGACAATTAAATATAATTATACATTAACTAATTATAAATTACAGTTTAAATGTTATGCAATACCCACTTTTTTAACTTTAAGTCTATTTTATCTTATGTAACTGCTGCTACTCTTGCTCAGTTGGGTTCTCTTTGCATGAAATGTCATTTTTTTATCCCTTCATTTTCACTCTGTGTAAATTCTTCCAAGTAGAGGAATTTTTCCACTGTACAAGTGGCTTTTTTAAATTGGTGCATATTAGTGATAATAGAATAATTACATTCATTTTGGTGTGTTGCTGCATGCCCATAACATATGCATCATGAGAAGGAGGAGGGACAGTGCTGGTTCCTCCCATGGAGGAGTGCAGGTCCCTAAACTGGGCTCTGTACCAGTGAGGATGGCTGGTGCTAAGAGAGGCTGTTGAGTCCCCCTGTTTACTATTACTTTATCCACAGAGCCCTTAGAATATTAATCAAAACATTTCAAATCCCCTTTCTAAAAATTTCAATATTCTAGCCATGTTAGTCTCTAATAGCTTGCTGTGTCACTTCAGATTGTATTTTTTGGTTTTTAGTATTATTGTAGTCAAGGTTTGCAAGGGAATAGATTTAATAGAGGACACAGATTTTATAGGATTATTGTATAATATTCACCCAAACATCAAATGCAGAGGAATATAAAAGATCTCCTCCTGTGCTAGAGACCCAAAGAATCCAACTGAGGGCCTGGACCCCATAGCAATATCCTGCATGAATTCAGCTGAAGATCTAGAGCCCATAACAGTGTCCTCCATGAATCCATGGCAATACCTCATGCAGGTCTGTATCAAGGATCCACACTGGGAAGGCCCAAAGGTAGGTGGTGGAAGCTAGAAAGTCTGTACCAGCAAGATGAAGGATCTGTGCCAGTAGGCTGAGGGATCTGCACTGGTGCCAGGAAGTGATGCTCAAGGAAAGGACTAGAGCTCCCCCAAAGAGGATAGCAGCCATCCTCAGAGACAGTGAGGATCTGAGCTCCTCCGATGGTGTGAGTGCCTGAGTTCATATCAGGAAAACCAGCACAACAAGCTTCTCCAACAATAACATGCCATCTTCCCCTGCATTTCTTCTTTTATGCTGTTGGCAACAATCCTCAGGTAGATCTTCCACACCCAAAACCACACTGACTCAGTTCAGCTGGTGTTTCAAGATGACCATTAGCTAATCCACAAGTATTATTTTTTTATTTTTTTCCTTATAACTAGACAAAAGGTACCAGATAAAAGGAACCACTATAAATAGGCATTCAGTAACAGAGTGGTAAAGTGTCAGGGAAAGAGAAACTATCTTACTACATTCAGGATGCTGTAACAAAACACCGTAGACCAGTGGTGGTAAGCCTAGGGTATGAGTGCCACAGTGGCTGTTTGTATCATTGAAAGCTCTAAAAGGTTCACCATCACTGCTTTAGACTGAGTAACTTATAACAAAACAGAAATTTATTGCTCTCAGTTTGGGAAGCTAAATAGTCAAGTTAAAAGGTGCCAAAAGACTCAGTGTCTGATAAAGGTTCATACCTCATAAGCGTTACCTGCTGTGTGTCCTCACAATGTGAGAGAGGCAGCAAAGCTCCCTTTGACCTCTATTGAAAGGACACTTGTCGTACTCATGAGGTCTGTGCTCTCATGACATACTTTGTTACCTCCCAAAGTATCCACTTCTTAATTCTGGCACATTGAGGGTTAGATTTCAATGTATAAATTGGAGGGATTCAAA
>NW_004955477.1:7831977-7878338 GCF_000276665.1 Chinchilla lanigera | reverse complement strand
CCCTCAGTACTTTTAGACTCTCACAGCCTAAATTGCATCCATTAGGTTCCGGTTCAGTAGTTCCACTTGATGGCAAGTCTTGTTAAGAAGAACACAGTGATCTGGCTTATTTTGAAATGGCTTGGCACTTGCCCTTCCATAGGTAGAAGCAAAAGGGGAATTTTCTGCAATATGTATTTCAACACATCGTAATGAACAGATTTTACCTGGGGTAATTTCATAATTATATGTACAATGACAATAATCACTGTAAGGTTCATACTTGAACATTAGATGAGTATTTTTGTCAAATATTTCTTTATAAATTAAAAAAGAAAAAATAATGCAATGAAAAATGTGGCTTAACATTGGAAACATAATTTACTACATTAAGTCAGTAGGGAAAATAAACCTTATACAGACAGCCCTCTCTATACGTGGGTTCTATACCCAGAGAGTCAAATATTTTCAGATCAAAAATATTCCTAAATAAAAATCATGTCTGTACAGATCATGGAAAGATTATTTTGTCATTGCCTAAATAGTACAGTATAGTAGCTATTTTCATAGCATTTATACTGTATTAGGTACTTTTTGTCCATAAGTAAACCAAGAGATGATTTAAAGTAGGTGGGAGCATTGTTCAAGTCGCATACAAAAACATTATTTTACATAAGGGACTTGAGGAAGCGTCCAAAGATTTTAGTATTTTCAGGACACCCTGGAACTAATCCCCCAGAAACACCAAAATAAATCTCTACCAATACACATTATTGACTTTCCTAAGATTTTTACACCACTAAAATAAGAAGTAACTTCTTTACCTTTACACAAGCATTCCCTCAGAAATATTTATATGTGCTTTATGGATATGGTTATTTTTCCTAATTTTAGATGTCCAGGTAGTCAATGACTTAATTAAAAGGAGCTTGTAATCACCAAAAAAAATTAGCTGAGGAGAGAGCTGAATCAGGGAGAACATTTTATTTGAGCCCAAACCATGCTTCAAATCAGATTATAAATAACAGACTATTCAGGAATGAGGCCCAAAGAATATAATTTATGTCAGAAGGCTCTTCTCCCTAGTGACCTTAATGAGATATATGCTGGACCTGATGCCCCTAATACATATAGGTAGTCCCACCAATATCATAAAAACCTTAGTCAGCATGACCAGGGGCAGATTGAGCAGCAGCCTTTTGAATACAGTGGACAAGAGAAGGCCCTCAACATGGAGACAGTGTTCATTGTTCATAAGAGGTTTCATATGGAAGAGACCATCCATACATATCATGTGATATGTTAGTTCTCATTATCCAAGATATAACTCAGGTAGAGAAGAACACTTTTGGTAAAAAGGCAAACTTCACTAAACATCAGAAAATGTACAGAAGAAAAACTGTATGAATGTATTGAATATGACAGAACTTTCATAAACAAATTAGACATTACCATGTATTACAGGACTCATATAGTGAAAAAAAACTATGCATGTGCCCATTGTGAGAAATCCTTTGTCCATAAGTCAAATCTTGTTGCCAATCAGAGAATTCACAAAGGGAGAAGTCTCTGTGGGTGAAATGAATGTGGGAGAAGTTTCCACTGAAAGGTAAATCACAGAACCCACACAGGAGAATGACTTTATAAATGTAATGAATGTGGAAAAGTCTACTACTGGAAGTCAGAATTCAATGTGCATCAGAGAATTCACCCAAGAGAAAAACCCTATGAATGTGGAGAAACCTATCAAAAGTTGTACCTTAGTATGTATCCCAGAGTTCACACAGAGAACAAGCTTATGAATGTAAAGAATGTGGGAATATCTTCCTCTGGAAATGAGCATAAAGTGAGCATCAGAAAAACTCACATAGGGGAGAGACTCTATGAATGTAATTAATGTGGGAAAATATGGCAAAAGTCATACCTTCTGTACAACACAGAGTCTCACACAGGAAAAAGACCTAATGAATGTAACGAATTCAGGAACTTCTACCAAAGTAGGAGAATCCACACAGCACTCAGCATCAGAAGATCCACACGAAAGAAAAACCTTATGAATGTAATGAATGTGGGAAAACCTTCAGTCAGAAGTCAGAACTCAAAGTGCATCTGAGTACTGTCACAGGAGAAAGGCCTTACGAATGTAATGAATGTAGGAAAACCTGCAAAAAGTTGCACCTTATATATCACAGAGTCCACACAAGACAAAGGCCTCATGAATATAATGAATTTGGGAAAGCCTTCTACCAAAAGGTAGCACTTAGTGTGCATCAGACAACTCACTAGAAGAAAAGTCCTATGATTATAATGCATGTAGGAAGACATTTTTCCTGAACTCAATCCTCACTATACATCTGAGAGCTCATACAGAGGCAAAACTTTATGAATGTAATAAATGTGGAACAACCTTCTGCTCAAAGTTGCACATTACTGTGCATCACAGAGTTCACACAGAACAAAAGTCTTCTGAAGGTAATTAATGCAAGGAAGCCTTCTATCAGAAGTCAGCATTCAGTGATCATCAGAGAACTTATGCAAGAGAAAAAACCCATGAATATAATGAATGTGGGGAAACCTACTGGAAGTCACCATTCAGTGAGCATTGGAGAACTAACATAGGAGAAAAAAACATGTGAATGTAAAGGATGTAAGGAAACCTGCCAAAAGTCAGGATTCAGTGAGCATAATAGAACTCATCAAGAGAAAAATCCTATTAATGAGTGTAAGAAAGCTTTGAGCCATAAACCAGTCCTCACTGTACATCAGAAAACTCTCACAGCTGAGAAGTCATACTAACATAATGAATGTGAGAAAACTCCCTGCCATAAGCTGTCACTGAGTATCAGAAAAGTTATTTGAATGTGATGTGTGTGGGAAAATCTTTAACAGAATTCAAATCTTAGCAGGCCTCAGAACTTACACGGGACAAATCTTGTATGACTGAGACTGATTATGTGTTCTACTAAAACCACTCTCTTCTCTAGATATACATTCTGCAATTCTTAGCCTCTCATTACATTTGGGACCAGGGGACTGAGCTCTGTCCAAGAGAATGTGAGACACAAATTATGAACATTACATTGGGAGGTGCTATTAGGATCTATTGGATAGTGGCTAAAGCCTTACAGCACACAGAAAATCCCCTTTAATATTTAGGGTTTATGCATATGAACATCCTGTCTTAACAGATTTTCCTTAAGTGGGTACCAGCACAACTGTAGATAAGAAACAAGTATACTTAACATAATACTGTGACTTACTTCATGACTTTCTACATTAAGTGACATTCTACTGTCCCTATATCTTGATTACATATATCAAGTCTAAAGTATTGTACTATATACTGTTTTCCTTCTGCCCTAGCATTTGTAAATTTGTGTGATCATTATTTCCAAACTGTGTCATAAGAAGATAATTTTTCTAAAGATTGAAGCTAACAACCAGCCAGTGGATCTAATAAAAGAATTATTTACCTCAAAACACACAAGTCAGACACAATTGTTAACATTCTAAGTCTAAATTTAGGCAGCTGTGAACAGAAGTAGTAATTCCACTCCATGGAAAAGCAGTCTCTAGAAGGAAAAATTCCCTTTGTTCCTATTCCTTGCATCTTTAAATGAGGCAACACAGATATACTAATGTATGTATCAAATACCCTGTAACTAAGGAATCTATATTTGCATTTCCAGTGATGGGGTTCTACATGTGTGCCTTGCCACTTAAAAGGGTAACATACCTCCTGGCTCCACTTTTTACATATTAAAACTTTGGACCTTAACTTCAGTGGGCTTCTGCACCAACATATTCTAAAGGGAATAATAATAAAACCTGCCTTAAAGTGTTATTGTGAGGAGCACCTTCAGTCAGTAAAGTGCTTCAGATATTGTAGGGCACATGGTGTTATGGTTTAGTTCTAAAATATCCCCCAAAATTTTTGTGTGTGGAAAGAGATTGGATCATGAGCTATTATATTTATCAGTGGATTCATGCATTGATGACTTCAGTAGCTATATGTACTGTTAGCAAGTGGAGTCTGGTAATGTGGATCACTGTGGGTGTGACCTGAAAGATGGTAGTCTTGTCCCTTGATCTCCCCTTCTGTCACTGCTTTCTGGCTGCTTTTGGATGACCCACTGTCCTCCATTCAGGCCCTTCCATGGTGCCATTTCTGCCTTGGAGTTGGCTGACCATGGACTGAAAATATGAGCCAAAATAAACCTCCTTTAAGTTGTGAATGTTATGTATTTTGTCTTATCAATGAGGAAGTAGTTAAAACACATGGTGAGCCACATATAATTGGCTTCTATGATAGTGATACTATCATAATTTACAAAATTGCTATGTGATAAATTAGTAGGGGAAAGTAACTTGCTTGGCTGCACAAGAATCATCTTCATTTTGTTCAACAGTGTTGATTTGGTCTTGTTACCTGCTTTTACACATTTATCCAGAAATTTATCTTGGTGGAGCTTTTTATGATTAGCTGAAACTAATCTTTGCTTTAGTGATGCTTTTGGGCTGTGTGTGTGAGCCAACTCTATCTAATGGCATGCTAGGAAGGTCCTGTGGCATGTCTAGGAAAAGTTTACCCAAAGAAGACAAACATGGGTTTTTTTGGTACCAGGAATCGAACTCAGGACCTTGTGCCTGCCATGCAGGTGCTTGTGCCACTGGGCTATATCCCCAGCACCAAACATGGTTCTTATGTGGCAAGACATTGATCTTTATGGTCAGGCAGGTGCACTGCTTGTCTATGGAGAGTCCAGGTGTGGAGGCTTAGAATGGTGGGGCAGAATGCTATAGAAGCAGTGTAAGTGTTAATAGCCACTAAAATAACCCATCCAGGAACTGATATTTGGGGACATTAACATTGAGCAGTAGTTTCTATTCTTGTAGAAGTAAGTAACAGTCTTCTACTTATTGACTGAAAACTAACACATCATGTCTTAGTCATTTTCTCATTGCTCAGACAAAATACTCAGCAACCACAACTTAGAGAGGAGGTTTCTTTTGGCTCCTGTTCGCACATTGTGGCATCCAGGAAGCAGAGAATGAAGGACAGAGCAGGGAAGGGAGACACACTCTTCCAGGACACATGCTCAGTGATCTGCCTCTCCAGACCAGGCCTCACCTCCTAACATTCCAATTAGCTGTAACACCTGCATGATTCAGTCACCTTCCAAAAGCCAACCTATGAGCACATGTTCCCCCTAGAAGGTGATATCTAGATACAAACAATAACACACCGACTAAGTTTCTTTGGGTCAGGAATCAGATGGCTCAGGCATCTTCCTGCTCAGAGTCTCAGCTGCAATCAAGATGTTAACCATAAAGACTTCAGATCTAGAGGCTCAACTGGGAAACTTTGTTAAAAACCCTATTCAGGTTTGGGCAGAATGTGTTTCCTTGAGGGGCTATGACTGAGGACCTAGTTCCTTACTGGTTGTTGACTGGAAAACACGCAAGTTACTGTTTTCGCTTGGGGGATATTTTGTGCAAAAGAGAAAAAATAATATAATACAGGACACATATTTCGTAAGACTATTTATAATAGTCACCAAAAGAATGATATACAAGACAGTGCAGGAAATCTGTCCACACACTAAGACCCAGAAAAATAGCCAAGGGCCAGGATCCCATGGAAATGTCCTGCATAAGTCCACCTGAAGACCCAGAGCTCATAACAGTGCCTCCCATGAATCCAATTGGAGGCCCAGAGCCCATGACAATATCTCATGCAGGCCTATTTCACAGGCCTGGGAAGGCCCAAAGGTCAGTGGTAGAATCTAGGAAGTCTGTCCCAGTGGGACTAAGGATCTGTGCTAGCAGGATGAAGGATCTGCGCTGGAACCAGAAAGCCATGCTCAGAAGAACCGAAGCTCCTCTGAAAGGTACCACACCCACCTTCAGCAACAGTAAGGTCCCGAGCTCCTCCGATGATCAAGATAGCCGAGTTCCCATCAGGGAAGCCAATGCAGCAAGCTTCTTCAGGAGACCAGCCTGTGCACCATCTTCCCCTCCAGAGTCAAGAAGCAATGCTCAGAGTGAGGACCCGAGCTCCCCCAAAGTGACCCGGAGGTATTCTCAGTACCATCAAGGTCCCAAGCTCCTCGGAGGAGGAAAACAGCCAAGTTCATCAGGAAAGCCAGCATGATGAGCACCTCCAACAGCTCCTTACAGCTTCTACCAGATCCAACAGTCTTTCAGGTCCCAACAGCCTTTCTCAGCTCCCAACAGCCATACTTCTCCTTCTCCTGTTCTGCCTCTTATGGTGCTAGCAACAATCCCCAGGTAGGCCTCCCATACCCACCACCATGCTTATTCAGTTCAGCTGGGGGTTATAAGCTGACCACTAGTTGTCAATCCACTACACTTACCTACCCTTTGGCTCTCTCCAAAAGCAAGACACACCGAGCTGCTTGCTTCTTAAACCCCCATGCCAGAAGGAACACTCCAATCTAGTAGAATACTCTTTAGTAACAATGTGCTTATGGTGTAGCAGAGGATGCCCTCCCAAGCCAGTACACTTCAGTGTGTTAGTTGCCCAGGTTACAGCTTGGATTACAGTTCATGTTATTTTTGTTTCTTAGAAATGACTGGTCACTACAATACACAGCTGGTCACTATGATGCACACTGAATGAACCAATCCCCAATTGACAAGACATTCTCCCTCTGTTCTTCCTGCTTGCTTGTCCCATGTAAGCCCTAGACCACCTAGAGATCAGGGCCTGATATTTTGGGAATGATACAACCAGTTCCTGTCAACATAAATAAATCTGCCTCCAAATCCTGGATGTTGTTTTGATGTATCTGCTTGCTCTTGCATCTGGCGTGTTGGCCAGGAAGACTTGCCATGCTGACCTCTTTGATCACCAGTCGTGGCCCTCATGAATGGAGCAAGGACCTCTCCAGGTCCTGACAGGAAGACATGCCCTCAAAATTTGTTGAGTCCCTGCTGAGGTCTGGAGGAGAATTCCTGGCTCCCCACTTGAGCAGTTCACATTAGACCCCAAAAGGAGGAGGACACAGTCTGTCTGCCTGTCCACCTGCCTGCCTACCTGATTCTGGTAAGATCCCTGGGGATACCCCAGTTACTCTTTTCAGGTCCTGCTCAGTTCGAGCAGAAAGGGAGTCTAATCAACTCTCATTAGTCAGGAACACCCTCAAGGGAAGGTGGTTGGAATGTTTAATTTCTGAGTGTCTGTTGAATCAATGTGTAAGTGAGTGGAACAGATGGCAGAAACAATAGGCTGCTCCATCTGTGCACCAAGACTGGGAAGCACTGGTTGAGGTGGCTGATTGGGCCCTCACCTGTGGTTCGGTTGTTATTGACATATGGCATAATGGAGGCCTGGCAACCTCCTTAGCTAAGTTGCACCTAAGTCCCATGAGGGGCACAGCCAGGCAGACATATGAATGGTCTCTCTCTGAAGGGCACCCACCCTTTGTCTGTTGCACTGTCATTTTCAACACACATATAGGAAGGTACACAACACACATACAGGAAGTCTGAGATGGGAATTAATTAATCAAAACCCACAGTCCCTGACTGCAAGGAAAATGGCTTTTATGGAGTTAAAAATGAAACCAAATTACTCCCTGCATCTCAAAGGACAAAAAAGGAAAACGAGGCCCATTCTTCCTGAGAATTCTGCGTTAAAGCCTTGTTGGCTGCTGTAACTGCTGCCAGTACCTATAGCTTCACTCCCCACTCCCAACTCATCTACTTCCAGCCAATTGAACTAGTTCCAGCTAGCCATTGTTTGCATTCAGACATAGAAGCCGTCTCCCCAGACCTTCTGCTTCTTGGTTATGCCTATCCTAGTCAGACGGCACCATCTAACACCCACCCAAGATAACTATCAGTAGTTCCTTCTGAGTTCCACATTTTGACTGAGGAAAAATTGGACTGCCAGCCCTGACAAATGAGTTGTCATGACCTTTCCCAAAGGTTGCATCACCTAGAAATCTAAAATCAGTTAAATGCTTCTCAAAGCCATCAAAGAGGGAGAACAAAAAGCCCATCAATAAGTCAAAAGTTACCACTATTACCCAGAAGCCTAATATAAGGACTATAGACACTAAAAAATAAATCTCCCTCTGTCTTCAAGACACAAAGAAACCTGACCATCCATGCCCATCTCAACCTGAACCCTTCCTTGCTCTGTCAGGCCTGGATTGATAGGACAGACTGAGCTCTATCAAACTGGGCCCTTGAGAGCCCAAGATCATTGCAAAATCTGGGGACAAACCAGTGATTTTCCTGGCAGACAATGGAACAGAAATCTTTGCCTTCAAAAGTCCCCTCTGTTAATAAGTTACCATTATCAAGGCAGCTGGGACTCTTGCCTCTCACCCCTTCTGCCAGGCACAAGCATACAGCCTGGGAGGATATCCTATATAAGCCAGTGTCCATACCACTTCTAGGAAGACACCTCATCTTCAAGTTAGAAGCAACCATCTCTTGTCACCAAACCAGTCAGCCTCTTTCTCGTTTAACCCCGCACTTTCCCCAAAAGAAAGATGAAACCTGCATCGGCCTGAGACAGATAACTGAAATCCTGAAATTCTGGAAACTTCTCCTAAAACTCACCTCTGGGCCTGACCACCAACCATGCTCCAGCCATAACCTTACCCTCTACAATTCACAACCCATACACGCTTCTTCAACTGCTACCTCCAGATGCCACCTGGTTCACTTGCCTGGATTTAAAAGTTGCCTCCTTCTGTTTATGAATTGCCCCTGTTAGGGAGCCTCTCTTTGCCTTTGAATGAGAAGATCCAGAGACAGGATGAAAAGGGCCAGTTCACTTGGACTATTGCTATAAGTGTTTGGGACCTCTCCCACTATTTTCAGGGAGGCACTGACAACAGATTTGACCATTCTGAGACAGCCTATTTCTCTGTCTCCTCCTGCTTATGCCACAAAATGTTTATAGACTGTCAAACTACTGAAATATACCTCTTCTATCTGTAAAGCTAGCTCAAGATCTCTGAGCTGTCAATGCCACCATGATTTCCCTCCATATACATTGCCTCAGTCTTCTGCCACCCACAGCCTGATGGCACACCTGCCTGGACCTAAAAAATGCCACCTTTGATGGGCTCCTATCAGCCAGCCCTCTTTGTATTTAAATGGAAGGCCCCAGTGCTGGACTCAAAAGTCAACTGACCTGGACTCAAAGGTCAAACTTGTTTACCCTCTTTGGAGAAGATCGCTGCACTTCTGATTAAGGACACCCAAGCTGCTCGCTGAGAAGACACAAAAGCTCTAGTACAATATCTGGCAGAAACTGGTTACCAAACACACTCCACAAATTTCACAGAGCTGCTGGCTTCTATAGAATCTAGATCCCTGAATTCACAAAAACAGTGACATTTACTCAGACTGTCAATCCCTGGAAACACCAAGTGGCCTACCTGTGCAAATATACTTGGAGTGACATCTCTGCAGTTTGCCACATTCTGTTGGTTAGAGATAAACAATAGATGCATCCACATACTGGAGCAGAGAAGTACATGAGAGTGTGATTCATTAGTGATCATCTTAGAGTATGCCTGCCGCATGTAGATCATCAGCTGTGGTTGGAGGGCAATGAAGTTATGAGTTTATATTTCTTTATATTTTGCAGTTTTTTGAAACAGGGTCTAGCCATGTAATTCAGGATGGTCTGAACTCACTATGTAGCCCAGGCTGGCTTTGAATGTGCAGTGATCCTCCTGGCTTATCTTCCAAAGTGCTGGGATTACAGGCATGCATTACCACACCTTGCCAAGGGTTTCTATTTATTTATTTTTTTTTGGTTTTTCTCCGGTACCGGGAACCAAACTCATGACCTTGCGCTTGCCAGGCAGGCACTTTTGCCGCTGAGCTAAATCCCCAGCCCCAAGGGTTTCTATTTAAACCACAAGGAAGCTGCTTGAGAGCATATGAACTATCAGGATAATTTTATAATTTATTGTGGTGGATTAACTAATGATCAGTTTTAACACCCAGGTGATCTGAATCAGTGCGGTTCTGAGTGTGGAAGGCCCAAATGAGGGTTGTCACCAAGAGCATAAAGGCATAACTGGAAAGATGATATGCTATTGATTCTCTTGGGGAATATTGTTACACTGGTTTTCCTGATATGAGTTCACTTGTTTTTGTCAGAGGAACTCAAATCCTCACTGTCACTGAAGACAGCTGTAGTTTCTTTGTGGGTGGGTTCTGGTCCTTACCTTGAGCATCACTTCCTGGATCCAGTGCAGATCCCTCAGCCTGCTGGCACAGATCCTTCATCCTGCTGGCACTGACTTTCTAGCTTCTACCACTGACCTTTGGGGCCTTCCCAGTGCACATCCTTGATACAGACTTGCATAAGACATTGTTGTGGGCTCTAGGCCTCCTTGGACTGGTGGAGGACATTGGTATGGGCTCTAGGTATTCAGCTGAACCTGTGCAGGACATTGCTGTGGGATCCAGGCACTCAGCTGGATTTTTTAGGTCTCTAGTGCATGGTCAGATCTCCTGCAGTCTTCTGCATTTGACTCTCTGGGTGAATATTATAAAATAATCCTATAAATTATATGTCCTGTATTAAATCTATTCCCTTGTAAACCCTGACTACAACAGTTATTTACTTCAGAAATATTGCACAGTACAATTACAATGTAAACTACTATGTATCAGAAACTACTTCAAGGATGGCTATTACTACACCCTGGATAACTCCAAACACTAGAAATAAAGTTATTATTCCACTGTCTGAAGGAAATGTGTTAGTGCAAAGACAGGCTCTCATATCAGTAGAATATTCTTCTTGGAAAGAAACATGGTGTCAGGGGTTCTTGCCCTCTAAATTCTTGAAAATGAATATATTGACCTTTAATTGTTCACTGATACATTCGATTAGTGCTGCTTGACTATGAGACCAGAGGATATAAAAACAATATGTATTTAGGGTAAGGACCTAAAACCAAAATAAGCCCTGGAAAAATTAGAACGCAAGAAAAAGAGGCTCACTAAAGTCTACCCTGGAAAGTTAGAGTGCAGGGGAAGTTTGTTCTCCTGACATCAGAGGCCTAGCTAAAAACATCATCCACACTATTTCAAAGGACAAGGGCCTGGTTAAACTGAGATATGCCCCAGGGAAGTCTATTCTCCTGACTAAAAAGTCTTAGCCAAAAGCAGCAGCCACACTGTTTCATTGTCTAATTTTCACATACCCACTGAAATAGCCCACTAAAGGTGCACTAAAATAGCCCACTAAAATCTATATATAAATCTCCCAAACTTGGGCACCTCTATGTTGTCCTCCCTTCGAGCCCCTCTTGGCTAGTGAAAGCTCTTCTTCATTCTTTTTAATAAACTACTCAGTGTGTCCCCCAGCACTGTGTCCATCGACTTCATCATTCTTCATCCTCAGGACAAGATCCCAGAGATAAAATTGATAACATCTTCATGTAGTGTGGGTTTGGTGTCTAATTTTACTTTTTTCCACTATTACATCCTTAAGCTGTGATTCAGGCTAATAAACTCCTAACCTATTCTATGACTCTGTGCAGGCTGCAATAAGAAAATACTGTAGTCTGGATTACTTACACCAACAATTTCCAAGCTTAATGGAAGACCGTTTCTCTACAAATGTAGGGTGGGAGTGGTTTCAGGGTGATTCAAAGGAAGGCACAACTGAGATCTCTCACCTGCACTGTTCATAGGGTTTAACTCCAATGAGAATCTAACGCTGCTGCTAATCTGACAGGAGGCAGAGCTCAGATGGTAATGCAAGCAATGGGAAGCAGCTCTAAATGCAGGTGAAGCTTCCCTCCTTCGCCCACCTCTTACCTCCTGTGTGGCCCTGTTCCTAACATGCCATGGGTTGGTAATGGTCTGTGGCCCAGGAATTGGGGACCCCTTGTTTAAGCAATGAACCTCTGTTTTATCACACTTCTGGAGGCTGAAAGTGCAAGATCGAGGTGCCAACAGATTTGTTTCTGATGAGTCCTGTTTCTGTGTTGCAGCCTTCTCCCTGTATCCTATGTGGCCTCTCCACTGTGCTCATAGGAAAGAGAAAGACCTGCAACTCTTCCTGCCTCATGACTTCATAAATTCTTCTTAAAGACTCTCCAAATATAGTCTCATTAGGAGTTAGGACTTCCACATGGGAATTTTAATAAGACACATCCAATACATAATGCCCACTGATTTGAAATACCACCTTCACCACATATCAAATTATTACTTAAAAGTATCTGCTGGTGTTGTCTGCCCAACAGTATTTTCCACATTATTTAATAACAAGCCAGCTAGCTGTCCACTGATGCTCTGTACCCAGCCCTGTGTGCTGCTTCACCCAGCATCTGGAGTGAGTCAGCTGTGACTTCTATAAGCAGTGCTCAGAGACCTGTTTGTGTAGGGGCCTGGAGCTGCCCACATCAGGAGTCTGTGTTGACAGCATGGAGAGATGCTGTGAGTGGAGTGTCCTGGTAGCCTAAAGGCTGGGCAATCTGGACAACCCTGGGGCCTATGCTGTGCGCCCCTCTTATTGCCACTGAGAGAATGTGTCTTTTAAAATTATTTTTCCCTTTACAGCCAGGCTGATTCTTCAGGTTCCTCATGCTAAAGTCATAAACCACCACCCCGTCTTAGCTCAGGTAAATGGCCAGAATATGCAGATGTTGGCCCCAGGATGTCCAAGAAGCCAAGAATGACCTGGGGGATGAAACAGCTGAGGATTCTCCTTGTCTGTTGTCTCACGGTGTTCCTCTCTTTTTTCCTTACAGTGAAAGTCCTTGCTTTTTACACCTGAATGAAGCAAGATGGAGATTTACGGCAATAAGATCTCCTTCCATCTTCTTCAGAGCTAGCCTTGAATAGATTTTTTCTTTCACCAAGGATTGTCTCCTGAGTCTTTGGGGAGTAAAGAGTAGTACATGCCTGAGTGCCTAGTAGCACTCTGATATTTAATCAATGTTTTTTTTTTCTTTTGTTTCTTTGTTTTGCTTACATTCTGTTGAGGTGAGTTACTTCATTTGTAATGGAGTTCTGACTTTGCTGCATTTATCTGTCTTGGGTCTGCCTTTTTTATTGCACTACTTGCAGATATTTGTAGATAAATACAAGAATATCTAAAGTTATACTAGCTTTATACTACTTTTAATACGTTGTAAATGTTTTTTTCAACATCATCCCTCACATTCCTAGTTTTAAAATATTTGTAAAATATAGAAAAACTGGAAATGTGATTTACAAATCTGTACCAACTTCATTCCCACATCCATACGATCCTTCCTAAATTCTGACTGGATTTGCAGTCAGCGTGGGTCTCAGTGTTTACCCACTCAGGAGGGAATAGCACCCAGGTGGCATGGCTGTTCCTAAGAGACCAAGCTATAATTGCAGTTAGAGGGTTCTGGCGGCAGCTGCTCCTGTCCCAACTGGAGACAAGCCTGCAAGTCACCCCTGTCACCTGCTCACTACCTACTGGGAGCAGCCCCGTGCTAATTATGAGATGCAGATCTCAAATACAAGAATAAATACAAATTCAAAGGGAAATAAATGACCGCGTGTATTTTATAGGAAAACTAACCAAAACAAAGCTGAAATAGCTACATTTAACCAGTGTAAGAGTTCACTTTAAGGCACAAAGTATTTTTAGCGATAGAACAAAACCTATATCAATAAAAGACTCAGTTCTTTCAGGAAGGTCTAATAATTCTCGATGTCTGTGCGCTTCACAACCCTTGGCACATGTAAAGTAATATGTTGACTTAGGGAGCAAAGTCACAATGGGAGGCCAGTCAACCCTCTCCGTTGGGTAGATTACCCTGCCAATTCCTTTACTTCATCTTGCAGGCCATTGCAGGCTGACAGATGCTGGGAGTCATCAGACAGCACTGTCATGTCACTCACTGCAAGATGCACAGATAGTAAGGCAGCCCCAAACCTCTGGCCAGGACACTAGCTGAGCACAAGCCTGAGGATCCAGTCCTGAGAAAGATTTACCAAGTTCCCTTCACTGTCATCCCCCTCAAATCCAGCGCCCTCTCTGTTGTCAGTGTTTCGGGAAATAAGAGACAGGTTGGGAAGGCAACTTACCGTTCTCTCAGACTATTGCATCAAGGGCTTGTGGTGCTGGAGCCCAAAGGTGCCTCTAGGGGAGCAAGTAAGCATTGAGTAGGTAGAGCTTAGCTAGCAGAGCTGACCTGAGCATACACCCTGTGGCTGGTCTTGTGGCCCTGATCTCCCAGAGTACAGCTGGTGCTAAAGGAATAGGCATTGCAGCTGCAAGGTGTACTTACAGGCTTTTAAGGGGCTTAATGCAGGCTGTTCATTTTCCCAGTGCTTCCTGTGTTAATTTACTAAGCTGTCCTATTTTGAGTTGCATTCCTTTTTAATGAGGTTAAAGCAGAAGATTCTTTGAATTTAAATTAGATTGTCTTTCAAGGCAATCAATTTATTTCCATGTCCAGAGCTGCCCACCTCATTCCAGCCACCTTGCTTCTCCCCTGAATGATCAAGCGCCTCCTAGCAGGGTCCTTCAGATATTTAGCCCCTGCTGATCCACCTTCCTTGAGCAGATGGGGAGATATGTTTAAGCACTAAATTAAATTAACTCATCACTGTTCAAGTCCATTATGCATGACTGCCTGTTTTAGATATAGCGATCTGCTGTCATAAAGGATTTCCATTGCCACCTGGTCTCTTGCTCTGCTCACGGCTCCCTGGCCTTCTTAATTCCAAGACACTTGGTTCCTCGAGGGCTTCCTACCTGTTGTGCCTCTGCCGGAGTACTCACTTTTCCTCTGGGAATCCCTGTGTATCTTTCAACAATCAGCTCTAATATGACTTGTTTCAGGTCCTACTGGAATTTCAGGTCATGAACCATGATGATGAAGACTGAAACTACAAACTAAAGAGGTAGGGTAAAAGCAAATTTATTTAAAAGATATAAAGGCAAGAAAGTAGAACTCCTGCTAGCCAAAAGGGGTCCTGAGCAGGATACCCAAAGAGGCTCTTTGTCTAGGAGTTTCGAGGGGGTTTAGAAAGATTGGGCCATGGTACAAGTGCTGTGTGCCCTTGAGCCAGTGCAGTTCTTGATCATGTTTTGAGAAGGTCCCTGACAGGTGGCACAACACCAGGCAATGTTTTTGTAAGATCCCTGGAAGGTGATGGTTCAGCAGACCTCCATTTTGGGCTTCCCACCTTCTTTCGGGGAACACTATTCTTATGGCCTAGTAGTCCTAACCTCTGTCTCACTAATTCCTGTCTCACAGTGCCCCCTTCATACCATCTCAGCCCCCTCCCTGCATTCTTGAGGCAGCTGGTGCATTTCTCACCAAGTAAGGAGCGACCTGCCCACTGAATAGCCACTCCTCCTCTCTGGGACCACCAGCTATGCGATATCAGTGACTGTCTTACTCTCCAGTGCTTTGTCATGCTCTGTAAATACTGGCTCAGCCAATGAATATGTGGAAGAATGAACATCTGAAAGGGTTCAAAGTAGAACACCAGAATCAAAGCACTTTATTGAATAAATAAGTCAAATCTTCTGGAATCCCAGGGCATTGTGATAAGTGTGCTAACAAATGTATACAAATATTTGATACATATGTATGTAGAATAAAAAAATAGGTTCATCATCTAGAAACTCTTCTTACTCCTATAAAACTATGTCCTTAATACTAATTTCCACTGAGTTCTTTCCCTGTCCCAACTGCTTCATGTTCTCGTTCAAATTAACTCATGTAATCTTCACAATGACCCATTTTACAAATGAAAAAAGAGGAGGCTGGAGAACTTGATAATGTACCCAAGGCCACAGAACTAGTAAGTGACAGAGCTTAGATGTGAGTCCAGGTGACCTTGCTTCATCCCCAAACTCTTAGCCATCACCCTATACTACTTCTCAGCAAGAAGCTCTTTCCAAATAAATTCTAATACCCCTAAGAATGGAAGAGTTATCCTTTGTATATGTGTTCACTAATTTATACAATCAATTGTTAACAGTGAACCTGTAAGATTATTGCTTATACAGCCCTTTTGGGTTTTGTGTTTTTGTTTTTGTTTTTGTTTTTGTTTTTGTTTTTAGACAGAGTCTCACTACATAGTGTAGGCCGACCTTGAACTTGCTTATGTAGCCCAGGCTGGCCTCAAACTCATGGTGATCCTCCTGCCTCGGCCTCTTAAGTGCTGGTATTACAGGTATCCATCACACCCAGCAGATCATAAGATTATTGCAAACAAACAATTTAGTGTATAAATCTATGTGCATTTTCCAAGTATTTCCTCAACATAAATTCTTCATAGTAGGATTATTGCATTAAAAATTCTCCTTAAATGCCAAAAATAAGAACTTCCAAGAGTTGCACAGAGGAAGAGGATCTATGTTTCCAGCCCACTTCTGGAAGGTAGAGCTGATGGTAGCATCAGTCATGTGGAGTATGGTGGTGTGGAAATATGACAGAGCACAGACATAGACCTCAGGACCACATCTCTGTGTCAGAGCATTCCTTTGCCCTGCCTATCACATCTCAGAGGAAGGTGTAGAACAATACCCATGATGGCCATGGGAGTATAGCCTCGTTCTCACACACACTGGCTGAAAATATGCAGCAGTTGCCCCAGGTCATGGAATTGCCCTACAAGCAGCAGTGCAGAAAAAGTAGAAAAGAGCGAAGCAGTGAAGGAAAAGTAGAAAACAGTGAAGCAGTGAAAAACGCTATAGAAGAAAGCAGGTCCTACATGGATCACAAGATGTGAACTAATAAAAAAGTACAACCTCGCATGAGAAAGGCAGATCCCAGTCCTCTTCGAGACACAAATCAACATTTCACACAGTTCCTTATCTCTTATAATTACAGATAAATATGAGTTTAGTTTCTATAGCAAGAACTGGAGCTCAACATTTAACCTGATCCATGTACATATCTTCATATTTCTAGTTCTCAATCAAGTACTTTCTAGCTGAGTTTGTTTCTTCCAGTACTTACAAGGTCAGCTGGGAGCCATCGGTGGAGAGTATAATATGTGCAATATCAGGGTCATGTATTCATGTCTTTGCTACTTGCAAGATTGAGAGAGTCTGCTTTATAAATAAAATAGGCCTATTAAATAAGGATAAGAGATTAGAAGCTTATGCAGGGGAATGGTCACACCAGACACACAGCTAACAACTAGTTCCTCAGGGAAAAAAATATTCTATTCCACTTCCAGCAGAGTTAGAGATGAAGGAAACTCAAAAGTAACCTGCAGCACTGATCAGAGGAGTTTGCTGGACACGTTTCAATTATGAGACACAGGAGACTAGGGACTATTTAGTAGCTCCTAAAATATGTCTTCATCCTAATCCCCAGAATTATGAATGTGCCCTTACTTGGAAAAAGTCTTTGCACACAAATAAGCTAAGGATCTTATAATGTAACTATCCTAAGTTAACCAGATGAGTCCTAAATCCAGTGACAAGTGCTCTTACAAAAGACAGAAGAGGACACAGAAGATAGAAGAAGCCATGAAGAGGAAAACATTGTAAGGATGCATCTTCAAGTATTGTACTTGATGTGTCTGGAGGGAGAAAGGCAGGGTTCCCCTATAGAACCTCTAGGAGACACACAACCCTGGATTTTGGGCTCCTTGGATCCAGAACTGGGAGAAAATAGATTTCCAGTGTTGTAAAGCCTATAGTTTGTAGTAATATGTTATACTTGCAGAAAATGAATATAGTGGTGTGGTTGCTAGCTTCAGTATCTAGGAAAATATTCTGAAGTGATATATTTAAATGGTTGTTTACAGTATCTGCTCCATGGAAATCTGGAAACCAGCATATGTACATTTGTCATTAACAAGAAGATAGCACTCCATGGTTCAGTAGTGATCACTTTCCATGGGAGCTGAGTTACAGATGTGGAGCTGCATAAATGAAAGTCCCAGGATTTATAGAAAAAAAGGCATGTTTGGAAAACTCATTTTCCTAGCAACTAAAATGAAATGAAAAAGATTGTGAAGGCTCAAGGGCAGTTAGCTTTGATTTGGGTAAATGATGAGCCAGGGCATCCAGAGATCATCTTTGGGCTGCTTTTCACAAACAGTAACCTACAGGTCATTTGAAAAGGTAAAGCCCCATTTAGAAGAAAGCTTGGACAATGTCTTTCACTGAGTCATGGGGGAAGTTATACATTTCAGGGGAAAAGGAGGTGCCAGGGGCACACAAAATCCACACAGGCACCAGTAGATATGCTGAGCAGGAGTGATGGTAGCACTGGAATGTCAGGCTGGTCCTGTGGTCATAAGCCAGGGCCACTCTGACCATGATGGTGCCAGGGACATCCAAAGGCATCAGACATCACATTGGAAAAGCCACTCCCAGGAGTCCAAACCTCCCACTTGAACTGGTCAGAGTGTCCACAAAACTACTGTCTTTCCCTCCAGGGAATGGGAGATTGCCCCAAAGCAGTTTGAGCATGAGCTCATAGACACAAGTGCACTAGCATCTCTATAAAATTATGTTTTATTGAATTTGATTGATGCAAATGTAATGCTGCCTCCCCCATGAACACATACATCTTTCCTATGACAGTCCAAATTATCCATAAAAGAAACTAAATACAAAGAAATAAACCTGGTCCCAAATGACTCTCAAGCTTGGTTTCTTACTTTTTGTGGGGGTAGTTTTTTTCTGGTACTGGGAATCAGACTCACGACCTTGCACTTGCCAGGCAAGTGCTGTGCCAATGAGCTAAATCCCCAGCCCCTCAAGCTTGGTTTCTGAGTAAAAATTGACGATAAGAAAAATTAAAGTCAGTATGATTAGGGCTGGGGATTTAGCTCAGAGGCACATCACCTGCCTAGCAAGTGCGAGGTCGTGAGTTCAATTCCTGGTACCAGAAAAAAAAACCCAAACACCCAAAAAAAAAGTATGATTACTGGAGGGTGGTAAATGATCATACCTTCTGTAGTTAGTAAAGAAATCATTTCTGGAGTTCTTGGCTAAACACCACTGCCAGGAAAATCCAGGCAGCCTCTGGAATGTGTTCCTCTTGCTTGCTTATAAGCAGGCTTCTTTCCATCTGGGAAAGTCAGTTTTCATCAAAACCACCCTCCTTCCTCCTAGCAGGCCAGGGTAATTGTGCTGCATTGGCTGCACTAACTCACCAGAGAGATCATTTTCAAAAGCACCTGAGCCACTACATGTGCATGTAAAGGTCAGCACTCCCTTGTAGACCCCTGAGAAAGAACCTTTTTCCTGGAACACTGATCTTATGGCTTCTATTCTTCCCCAGAGGCTTTGTGCAATGGTGGGTTTTTTTTTCTTTTCCTTTTCTCTACAGGATGGGGAAGCTTTCTGCCAAATACAAAAGACAAGCTCTAAAGAAAAAATCTTCACACCTCTACAGAAACCATGTGGTCCCCCAAAGCCTACTTTGAAAGAAAGTGGTCATCTGAGAGATATCATTCCAAACAGTGTGACTGACATTTTGACAAATGGGTCAAATTTACACATCTAGGGACGCATGGTTTTCTACAAATGGATCAGTTTTTATTTCATTATTGGAAAAACCTTTTTGTCAGCAGCTGTGACAAATCATTTTTAACTGACAAGAAATCTTAAATTCTTTTAAGTCTTACTTTATTTTTAATAGATATAATATTGGGACATATTTCTTGCACAATATATTTTCATATATACATATATTCTGTAATGATCACATTGGGAATTAGCATATCCATCATCTGAGACATTTATCAAATCTCTGAGATTAAATTCTTCTCTTCTACATATATTGAAATGTACAATTCATTAATGTTAACTATAGTCACCCTATTGTGCAATAGAACACCAGAACTGTCTTCTCCTAGCTAATCGTAATTTTTTACACATTGATCACACATGCCACCACCCTGTTCCCTTCCCTAGCCCCTGCTAAATATGATTCTACTCTATTTCTATGAAATCCACATTTTTAGATTGCACATATGAGTGAGATCATGCAGCATTTATTTTTCTGTGTCTGGATTAACATAATGTCCTCCACATTCGTCCATGTTGTTGTAATGACAGTATTTTATCTCTGAATAGTATTCCACTGTGTGTAAATACATTTTCTTTAGTCAGTCATTCCCTGATGGACACAGATTGTTTCCATGTGACTAATGGTCCAGTGAACATGAAAGTAAAGGTGTCTCTTTGACGTGCTGATTTCATTTTTGTTGGAAATATCTTCAGCAGTGGAATTACTGGGTCATGTGCTCCTCAGAGATTTTGCAATTTCCCGAATATAGACGAGTACCTTCTTCAGGGATCCTATCTTGTTTTGGTTTGTTTGTTTCTTTGCTCGTTGTAGAGTAAGGTGTATTAGGCAGCTCTGGTCAGCCATCTTGCAGACATTACCTCCCACCCATCTATTCATTGGATTTTTTCAAATTTGGAGAACAAATTGGCAGTTCAAGAACAGTCAAAAGTCTTCATGGCTGGGTCCCCTAAGTCAGGAGATAAATCACTGGAAAGAGGCAGTTAATCGCCAAAGGTAAGACTCATTTGCTTTTGGAACATTGCACAAGAAAGAGCATGTCCTTTTAGAGCCATAGTGGGGCATACAGGTCTTGACATTTATTGTACACATTGATAAGGAGATCAACATGTGTCCCCTGATGTTTCCTCCTCGGAGGCCACTTGCCATTTACCCTCTGAGGTAAAGAACCACCAGCAGATGCTAGTCTGGCATAATACAGAACTCCAGAGTTATTCCAGGTCTAGGTGATTTCTGGGTTTGTGCAGCTCTTCTTACAAGCTTAGCAGAGGGATCTAGGCATACAGTAATATACAGGGATATTTTTTCTTCAAGTATAACAGAATATTTATCCCCCCCCAAAAAAAAAACCCAAAGTGATCCATTTTGAACACGCAGTAGATGAGAGATTTGTGTGTCTTAGTTTGGGTTACACTAGAAGCAGACCTTGGGACAAACTTTTAAGCACAAGGATTTTTTTCTTGGATATGATCCCAGGAAGCACTTGTCAGTAAGGGGAAAGTAGTACAGGAAGCAGGAAAGAGACCAAACAAGGATGTGAAAGCCCTCAGCCAAGGAGGTGCAGGCCTCAATGATTGAAAGTGAGACATGAAAAAATATGGCTGAAGACACGACACCGACCCTTCAATATCTTCATTTTCCATGATATCAAAAGAGGCCATGGCCACTTCCACACATCTAGAACTCAGATTAGCTCTATGAACCCAAATCTAGCTCTAGGAACAAAGGGCTCAGTGTGGCAGCTCTCTTACAACCTTACCTCTGGCATCTCCCTCAAGACAGAAAGGAAATTGCCTCCTGAGCAAATCTTCACAACATTGGGCTGCCATGTTGTTTCTGGCTCTGAGTCATCAATCATTTACAAATGAAATATGACAGGAAATCTAAAGAAGCATACAAATTGATAGCAAACATGCTACTTATACTTCATTTCTCTGAGTAGATTTATGGCAACCACCCTTGAATTACTTACTCTTTGGGACAATAGAAGGCCTCTGCTTTGAATTGGATTATGTCTTCTGAAAATTCATATGTGGATGTCCTACCCTGTAGCAACTCACAATGGACTATATTCAGAGACACGGCCTTTCATGAGATGGATGAGTTCAAATTAAATCGTTAGGATGAGCCCTAACTCAGTATAACTGGTGTCCCCATAAGAAGAGATTGGGTCACAGACACACACAGACAACAGACACAATTGAAATGACAGCTGTACAAACCAAGAGGAAATCAGCCCTGCTGATGCCTGATCTTCCAACCCCAGAACTGTCAGACAAATTTCTGCTGTTTAAGCCACAGTCTGTGCTATTGGGAACCCTGACAAACTAGTCCACTCTCATCTTTTTACAAAAATGAACCTCTTTCCCAAATGTTTCACACATCACACATGAAGTAGAGACTTTCAGATTGTGTTATCAAAAACCTTCACTGGCAAAATGGTACCAAAAATATCAACAAAGGATCTAAACATTAAAAATGGTTGTGATTTTAAGAAACTTTGTTCAACATCAGTTCTGTTAATCAGCTTTCTATTACTGTATCAAAGTACCTGAGATAATCAACTTAAAAAGAGGAAATGTTTTCACTCACATTTCTAGAAGTTTTGATCTATGATCAGTTGGTTCTGCTGCTTTAAGACATGTAGCAAAGAGGCACATCATAGCTAGACTGGATAATGAAAGGGGGAGGCAATGAGTTTCAGTTGTGGCTCTGACAACAATGACAGTAGTATGAAATGCTCTGCATCCCCCTAACCATCCTTTTGTGAGTTTCCCCTCAAGAAAAGAATCTTCTGGGATCTCCAAGTAACTGCTCCCCAGACACATTTGGAGAAGTGAATGCAGAGACCCAGGAAATCAACTGTGGCAGGCACGGAGCTGTGCCACACAGATCCTACTCTCTAAGGAAGATTTGTCTGCTCTGCTGCATCAGTCAGGTCAGCAATACCAGCTCCAGCTGCCAAACTATCAGAGCCTGGCTCACTGCAGAGGGCTACATGGACTGAGGTCACAATGAGCAAGCTCATTCCGGATCCTTGAAACCAACTGTTGCATCTTTGCCCAACTCTGTGTTCAACACAAAGACAGTATTTATACTATGAAAACAGGTAAAGGGTACAGAACATGGCTTTTTTTCCAGAGATCCCATCATTAAACACATAGAGGAGCACTCTTCCTGAAGAATCTGCATCCAATGACTGTGTGGGTAGGGATGTAGGAGCCCCATGTGGACACCTCAGAAAGGTCGCAGTTGCCTTGGAGTTCCCTGCCAGGCTGGCAAGGCTATAATTCAGCTTCTGTCTCTGTCTAGTTCTGCTTATTTCCCCCTTCCACCCCTTCACAATGGCATCTTTGTGGTGAAACTGCTTTACCATCTGCCTATGAAAGAACTCAGCTTATAACCTGGACCCTTCAGGAGTGTACACCAGAACTAGCCCTATACTCAAACCATAGCCTGATGGACCCAGGGTACAGAGGATTAATTCTCAACATTTAAAATGTTATAGGGACTGGAGATTTAGCTCAGCAGCACAGTGCCTGCCTGGCAAGCGTGAGGTTGTGAGTTTGATTCCTGGTACCAAAAATATATATATATATATAGCTTCAGCTTTAAAAAAAAATCATCAAACATATCAAGCAACACAAATCTAGCAATTTCTATGTGCTGGACACTGTGTGTACAAAGATACAAAAGACATCACTTCCCCCTCAATGTCAGAACTGGGGGACAGACACAAAAAGAGTGCAGCGGAGGTCATCTCCAGGAAATCGGTGGGAGTGGGTTGGTGTTCCATCCAGTTGTGCAACTGGCACCTGTTAGATTTGCTTTTGCTAAATTAACATAACAATCACCTCTATAATTACATAAAACAAAATATGTGACAGCATAAAATATTCTCAAAAACATTTTGTTAAATTTATTAGAACATAAGATTTCATGTATTCAGCATTTAAAAAAATTGGGGCATTCTGCTTTACATTAAAATAGATTTAAAGTTAAAAATAAAAACCAATGGGCTTGTCAAAAATGTGCATATTCTGTTAACCAGAACAGAGTATCAACAATTGGTTTAGAAAATAGATGTTTTTCCAGCATTTCCACTCACTGAGCCAGTTGCTATAGGAGGAAGGATCAAGATAATACGAGAAAAGCCAGAAATGGGAGTGCACTCTTGTAATCACAGCACTATAGAAGGCTGAGGCAGAAGGATCAAAAGTTTGGGCCCAACTTAGTGGCTTGGTGAGATCCTCTCTCTAAGTTAAAAAAAAAATTAAGGACTGGGGATGTAGCTCAATGTGAAGGGCCCCTGATTCAATCCCCAATACCAAAGATGACCCAAGACAAGAATGACAGGAGTCACCATCTAACTCTGACTGGTATTTGCTGTCACAGCATGCTCACCCAGCCTATCCTCTTTGCCAGTGACACTCGTAATACCTATGAGGGGAAAAAATGATACCTGTGAGCGTTGGTGCCATACTCCCATTGTACAGTTGAGAAGACAGACTCTGAGTTCTGGAACCAACACATCCAAAGTGGGCCATTGTGGCAACACAGGTCTTGGTGTTCACTGCTGAGAAACAGCCACTGAGCCTTTCAGATTTAAACAAAACAACTGTATTGAAATATCCAACACTTGTCACATTTAAAAATAACCATCTTGAAATGAGGATACCGATTTCTCCAGGAGTAATCACAAGAGACATGCACCCCCAATGTCTAGGGATTCTGAGTGTGAAAAAGATTGTAAGTCAGTGAGAAAGACAGGAAACTATGAATTTGGAGGATTAGGGGAAACCACTTATATTTTTCAAGCATTTCTCCAGGAAACCATGAAAACCCATGTGTCACAGAGATAAAAGTGATTTAAGGTTGCCAGAAAGAACTTTCTGGCTTACTTGGAGAAAACCCAGAGGGCTCAGAGGAGGGAGAATGAGGAAGCTTCTCTTCCACAGCACACCTGGGGTGGAGCAAACTGGGCCCACAGGAAAATTCCAAAATATGAGCTGCTCCTGCAATACTAGCCTGACCAGCAACCATACCTCTAAACTAAAACTGGGTTCCAGAAATACATATGGAATTAGAAAGCCTTACATGGCTATCATTTTTCAGTTTCATACATATTCATTCTACTTTCCTGAGTTTAGAAACAATAGAATGTCAAAGCCCCTTAATTTTGGATATTTCATCATAGTAATTTAATGCTACATTAAAGTTCAAAAACCAATATTCATGAGGGTTTTTTTCTATTCATTTAAACACTGAGCATCTTCCAGCTTAATAACACCCCTTTTTTAACTGACATCTGCTTGCTTGGGAAAGTAGTAAAAGCATGGAACTCTTCAAGTCTGACTTTCTACATTTCCATTTGAGATGTCAACATGAAAAATAATCACTTCAATAAATAATAGTTAAAGCCAATTACAAATTTGCTATTAAAATCACACTAATTCCATCTAGAACCATGAAGAGCAAAATTAGATTTCGTTTTAAAAACAAAGTACACTCACACCTTCTTAGAGCTGTACAAACACATTTAAACAGCTCTATACAGTAATCTGCCTTTACTTCTGCTTGAGTTAGGATTGCATGAAAATTTCCAGTTGAATAATTCCCAAGTTCAAATTCTAATGTGTTCTCTTCCATCAGGAAGAAATATAACAAGGAGCTTTAACAACAAAATGGCTTCAATTGTGACACAAATACAAATAACAATTGCTATTACTATTACTATTACCATAATACTTACCTAAAAAGTAATTAGAAGCTCATATTTATTGGTTTTAATCATGTTCCCAGCATTTTGCAGAGTATTCTGGTTTTTTGTGAAAAAAAAGTAAAACAAAATTTCATAACTAAATAATAGGAGAATAACAATAGTCAATGCATTACATGTTGAAATTTTTAAAGAATTGCTCAGTGTATAAGATATAGACATAAAACTTTCTCCAACTGATATTAGCACAAACCTTTCTTTTTAATGAACTAAGAGAGACTAATAGTATAATTGACTTTTCCCTAATGCCCTTTCCCCTTTCACCCATCCTAGTTCCATTTTCCTTTTGAGCAGTTTCTTCCCATTTTACAATATCTATTATACATTTTAGAACTTATTTACTCTTTCAGTTTTTCATGCCAGGGAGGCAATATGATGTTGATACATGTGAGTCAGATTTATTTCATTTATGGGTATGGTCTCTAGTTGCATCCATTTGCCTATAAAAGTCTCACATTTATCCTTCTTTATGGCTGAGTAGTCCTCCTGTATCAAAAGACCACATCTTTTTTATCCATTCCTCAGCTGATGCGCATTTGGGTTGTTTCCAAGATTTAGCTATGACAAATTATGCTGCTATAAACATAGGTGCACATATATCCTGTGGTATGATGTTTTTAATTCTTCTGGGAAGATACCCAGAAGAGAAATAGCTAGATTGAATGGGATCTCTAATCCTATTTTTTTTTTAAGAATCTCCACACTGATTTCCACAGTGGTTTCACCAATCTACACTCCCACCAACAACGAAGAAGAGTTCCTTTTTGATCCCACAGTCCCTCCAGCATTTGTTATTGGTTGATTTCTTGATGATAGCCATTCTTTCAAAAGTGAGGTGGAATCTCAGTGTTGTTTTAACTTGCATTTCTCAAATGACCAGTGATGTCGAGCATTTTTTAATATATTTACTTAGCATTAGTGTTTCTTCATCTGAGAAGTGTGTATTCATCTCAGATGCCCATTTTTGGGCTGGGTCTTTGAATTTTGGGGGATCTAAATTTTTTTCAATTCTTTGTATGTTTTAGATAAAAGTCTTTTGTCTGAGGGACAATTGCTAAAATTTTTCCCACCCTGTGGGTTGTCTTTTCACCTTTTTTGGTGCTTTCCTTTGCTATGCAAAACCTTTTAATAAGATGAGATCCCAGTTGCTGATTCTTTGAAGTGTTTCCTGTGCAGTCTGGGTTTTGTTCATAAACTCTCTACCTAGCCCTATGTCTTCAAGATTTCTACCTACTTTCTCTTCCAGTAGATTGAGTATTTCTGTTTTCATATTTAGATCTTTGATCCATTTTGATTTTAGTTTAGTGCATGGTGCTAGATGTGAATCTAGTTTTGGTCTTTGGCATTTAGAAAGCCCGTTTTTCCAGCACCATTTATTAAAGAGGCTATCTTTCTTCCAGTGAACATGTTTGGCCCTTTTGTCGAAGATAAGGTGGCTGAGTGTGTTTGCAGTTGTGTCTTGCAGAGTATTCTAACTGCAATATTTCACTTAACCCACGCACCCCTACAATACATATTTAGTATCCTGTGTAACAGGGAAGAAACAAAGACTCCAAAAGGAGAGGTAACTAGTCTCCAGTCCAATCTCACAGCAAGCAACAAAAGCAGAACTAGAATCACTACCCCAATTCTGATGTCTGTTATTGCAAGTTACTGATTCTATTAATGTTCAACTGCCCCTTTTGTGTCCCATTTATCCTCTAATTGTGTGTTTTCCTCTGATTCTAATAGCCAATGGGACACCCTTGTTCAGTGGAGCAGCAGCAAACTTGATACCAACAAGCTTAAAAGGAAGGTGTGTTGATACCAAGAAGCTTTAAATATGGTGTGTTTTCTTTCTTTCTTTCTTTCTTTCCTTTCACCATGAGAGACAAGGCCATAAGAACTCCGGATGACTGAGCTAAACTATAAAACACAGTCAGGGGAGGTGGGTTGCTCCCAGCTGAGATCAGCCTAGATTGGCCAATCTGCCAGTTGACCATAGACATATGAGAAAACCCAGCTGAAACCAGCCAAGCCTGGGAAGATCAAGCAAGACCCTCCCACTGGCCTGCAGAACTGCAAGAAGAAACAGATGTTTCAGTCACCATGGTTAAGGTGCTATGTGTTGCAGCATTAGAATTCTTAGCCACCAATGAGACTTTACTATAGCCTGTGGCCCCAAAGTTGTCCAGATACAAGCCCTGTAACCTGTGACTGTTTTCTTATGTGGCCAAAGAGGCTTTGCAGATGTGCCTGCATCAAGGATTCTGAAATTGGAAGATTATGCTGGATAATCCAGGGAAATCCTAAAAGTAATCACAAGGCTCCTTAAAAAAGAGACAAGGGACATTCCCCAAAAGAGAGGAAGGCTATGTGTCCAGTGAAGCAAGATGTCGCACTGTTGGTTTTGAAGAGAAAGGATGAACCACGAGCCAAGGCATGTGAGGAATGCAGCTCCAGACCCTAGAAAAGGCCAGAAAATTATTTTCCCTGGATCCACTGGAAAGAGTGAAGCCCTAACAACCCCACTGAGCTAAGGACAATTGTAGACTTCTAACCTCCAAAACTGTAGGAAGAAAAATATCTATTGACTTAAGCCACCAAGTTAGGAGCCATAAGAAACTACTGCATACACCAGTTTTAGGGAAATGGAAACACTAGCTGTTTTAATTAAAACCAAATTTAAAATAGAAGTTTACATCCTTGTCTTACCTACAGCACTGTAGCCAGGATACACAGATAAGCACTAGGAGAGAGGACAGCCAGTGCCCAGCTGGAGCCTACAGAGTTATAGCCCAGGTCCTGAGGATCACAGCACAGCCGCCGAGACGCAACAGCTTCGGGAGAGACACAGAGCACCGAAAGTTGGCGGAATCCCTATACTCAGACATTCTCAGCCATTTTACTTAAAATGTCTGCCTTCTTTAAAAATGAGAAATCTTTAAAAGGCTCTGACTCATTTCAAGCAATAAACGTGTACTATTTATCCCAGCACTGCCTGCCAACACTTTCTACAATGGCAGACGTGCTCTATTCCAGTGCTGATCAAAGTGGCAGCCACCAGCCACAGGTAGCTTTTAAGCACATAAAATATGACTGGTGCAATTGAGAAACTGGGTATTTAATTTTGCTCAATTTTAATTAATTTCACTGGGTGGCCACCTGTGCCTAGTGGCTTCCACGTGGGACAACACAGGTTTACTCAGTAGAAGAACTTGAGGCTCACCTTGAGCTAGGATAAATGAAATAAAAGGTAGGTAGAAAAGAGGCAAGGAAATGATAAGCAAAAAATAATTTGTACTTTTTTTCTTCAAGTTTTATTTTTATTAATACATGTTTATAGTGCATCATGATTGCATGTCTGGAGGGGAGTTGGTACATGTGTAAAACACACCTTAATTTTTTTCTTCCTCTTCTCCCTCCATCTCTTGGTACCCTTGCCATTCTCTGAAAATACTAATAACGTTGTAAGCTTCCACATAAACTTACAAGAGAAGAAAAAAACAAAACATATTATAAATACTATTAGGAATGGGGAAAAAAAGAAAACAAACATGTGAAATAGGTATTAGATTTATAATATGAAAAGAATACAAACTTTATAGGAATATATTGAAAGCTTAAGTGTTTGATTTCCTGGAAAAATAAATTGCTCAAAACTAAACAAAAGCAGACACCTTAAATATGTCTATAACAATTTAAGAAATGAATACATTAGTTTAAAATTTTCTCAGAAGAAAGAGAAAAAAACAGACCCTATTAGTTTTATGAAACCTTCCAGGAACAGATAATCTCTGCTATGCAAAAATTAACTGTACTTTTTAAGAAGACTGCAACTTCTGTGACCCAGTTGTAGTCACCCAAGGTGATCCATATCAGCCCTCCCTTGGTTAAATTTGTACTCCTTCCCTTCCAGACCCATTGCACTCAAAACGCCTGAGGAATACTGAAAGTCCATAAATTGGCTTGAGAAACTGAAGAGCAGGAACCTGATCCTACGAAAGAGGAATAGGTTGAGAGAATTCACACAATGTTTAAGTTATCCATCTGAAAAAAATGTGCTTCTAACTGTATTATGGACTAGTATCTTTCTGGGGCATGAGTCACATTTTCCCAGGGTTTCTACCCCTCAAGAGGAGAATAAATAGTCCCTGTTCCAGGAAATAATGCACCTCTCTCTCTCTTGAGATCCCACACTCTATTTCTTTGAGTGTGTACCTTTCCATTCCTGCCTAATAAAACCCTTCCTGTGCTTCTTACTGACACTTCCAGAAAATTCTTTGTCTGAGATAGAAGTCAGCAAGCTTGCAAAACTATTCTATGAGTAGGGTGAATTGGGTTCATGCCCCAGATGGGAACCTCCTGAGACCCTGTCCAGTGACAGCAGGACTTAGAAGATATCTGGGCCTGGAAGATTTTGTCTGGTGTGATACCCAGTGGGTGGACAAAGATGAGCCGGTGACCCCCTTAGCAATGGATCTACATGTGTAGCCAGGGCTCAGCTTCCTTACATACTGTGAGAAACACTCCTTCCCCTCAGAGTTGTTATGAGAATTACAGATCATCTCCATAAAACTCTAAGTGTAGTACTTAAAATCAAATAGTACAGCAAAACACACATTACAAGGGTGCTATGTGAGTAGGATTAACTCTTCCTCCAAGATTTTCAAGTCACTTTCAAATTTAGCCACACCTCCAAGAGACATCACCAGCACCCATCACCATGCATGAGGTACAGTGATACAAAACTCTCTCCTGAAAGTAGGGCCAGCCAGCCTGGCCATGGGCTTGTCTTGGTTCTGTTTTGAGTCGTGTATTGGAGATGGAGGATTATATTGTAGCAGATAGAACATAACAGCAGAGAGGACAGCTGCCACACCATGGTGACGTGCTGGCCAAGGTCAGTGCCATCACATGGGCAAGGCCTGGCTGTGTCTAGCACTAAGCTGAGTGTCACTCATCTCCCCTCCTCCTCCATCATCATCCAAGCCTCCGGCTGGAACCTTCCCTCCGCCTTCTTTCCATGGTAGGCGCCTAGGGACCCCCTTCTGGAGAATGCCCAAGATCAGGGCACAGCTGCAGCTGCTCCTCTTGAATATGGCTCCCTCCAAACCCCTCTGGCCAAGAGGCTCATGAACCAACCTTCTCCCCACTCCTCCCTGGGAGAGGTACCACTGTGCTCCCTGCCCAAGTCCCTCAGCATCCAAAACCACATCCATCTTCAGCATGGTGGCATCAAGGTCTGCTCACCTGCTCCTTAACTCCCTTACAGGTAGGACTGCACACAGCCATAGGAGACACTACTGAGAAAACTCCAGATACTTTTCCCCCACAGAACAAACAGTAAGGAGGAGCATTTACCTTTTGCATGAATGGTTTATGTCAATGACCTTGAAAGCTCTGCCCAAGCAGTTCATTTCTCATTAATCATCCACAACCTCTCTCTGAGGAAGATGGCATTGATGCATCATTATTCTCTTTCCATGCTCCAGAAAACTGAAGACTCATCACTGCTGAAATAGCCCAAACTTAAACTACACATAAGGTCAAAGTTAGGATGCAATCCCAGTTTTAAAACCATTAATAACAGCAGCAAATAATTACTGAGAGTTGGTGATGTGTCAGGCATTATGCTATTGCCCTACGTCACCCATCAAGCACACCATATGAATAGTACCACTTACTCCATTTTCTAGATGAGCAAACTGAGGTTGGAAGCATTAGTGGGGCTGGTCCAAGACCACAGGGTTGTCAATGGCTGGAGCCAGGATTCAAACCTAGATGTATGAATCTATCCAACCATGCAGTGGACCTTTGTTCTTTGGACTCCAGGTGGAGAATCACTACTATGAGCAAAGATTCTAATTAGGAAATACAAATAACAAGAGCACCAACAACAGCTGCATGGTGTTCAAGTGGAACAACTCAGCGTGACCCTGGACTTTGAAGTTCCTGCTGCTCAGAAAGCCCGCACCTCTAATACCAATCTCAGTCTCCCTATCTTGACCAGCTTTTTTATCAGCACCTTGACATCTAATATTTGTTACCCCAAGCACTGTCATTAACTCATCTACTTTGACCTCTCCCTTCCCCAAGATGTCCCCATAAGCATACATTCAACCACATCCTTGTGTCCCAGCATCCAGCTTCCAGGCAAGGGCTAAGAGATCCAGGGGCAAAACAAGAGGATCACTGAGACCTACAAATCTGTGGATTACTATCCTGGCAAGAAAAGGAATGCATTGGAAATTGATAATAAAGCGTTCTCCCATACAGTAACCGTAACAACTCAGGCACGAGGGAGTTTTATGCCTTCTCCATGTTTTATGAGGCACACACAGCTCTTTTATGGACTATGGCATTAATTAGGCTCATCATAGTTTGGGGAACACTAAAACAAAGAAGATTGTTCACCCTTAGGACACTGCTAAATTCATATACATTACCCATATGACTTTAAGGAAGTAATTAGAAAGATCCCCTCTTGGGTTACTTTATTATTTGATAGTTGATGAGACAAAACATTAAGGTCAAAATATGAGTCTGAGTAACAGAACAGGAAGAGGCTGGCATAATACTAAACTTCATGCAGAAGAAAGTTTTATCAGTGGTGTCAGAAAACTCCTATCAGATAAAGACAGACACTTGGAAATACATACAGAAAAAGGGAAAAAATATTTTGATTTAAATCCCAAAACTTATGGCAGGTGGTAACACAGAATCAGATCAAAACACTGTCTTTCTTGTTTAATCTTTCCAGGTTCCATTCATTCAAAAATAAAGCAGTCACTGCGATTTTCACTATTGAAATGCCTTGTCTCTCAGTAACAGTTACTTGCATAAAACATTCTCACTGGGTTCAGATTAAATAAATTCAGGAATGTTACCTGAACTCTTGTCTGGAGGACCACACATCCTGAGGTAGAAAATTTGTGGTGAGCATGGGACTCTGCTTGGATGTGGGCTGGTGAGGGTCTTGAGGCAAGGCTGTTCCCTACACCTGGTACTGGAGGTGAGCATTGTTTTACCCCTTGAAATGTGCTGTGCATAAAGCCTTAGGCCATAGGGATTAAAATGACAGAATTTTAATTATTCTGTCAGAATTAACACTATCCACATGCCTGCCCCTGGCTGGCTCACGGTCCACTATCTTTTAAAATGGTAGATTCAGTCATTACTGTTTTCTGTTTCTTCTCCAAACTCAGAAATAGAGAATAAACAAATTCTTAAAAAGGTAGCCCCAGAGAATAGGGTTTGAAAAGGAATCCATTGCACTGGGTGAGATAGGGGAACCCCTACCTCAATAAATAATAAATGATCAGAAAGGCCTGCTGATCTGAAAGTGGTTCGGGATGGTCAATATCTAATGTAAAGAGCAGCCTTACCTCAAGACCCTCCCCAGCCCACATTCAAGCAGAGTGCCATGCCCACCACAGGAACCTCTCTTTCTGGAGAGGAAGACTCAGACAGGTTCCGAGGCCCCGCTGAAAATGCAAGTAGAGTAGGCTCTGAACACCAGGGAATTCAGGAGAACGATGTTCAGCATAAAGCACCTAACCCCCACGGCTGACGCAGAGAACACTGTCACCTTATCGCTGTGTGTTATGAACTGAATTGTGCCCCTACCCCCAGCTCATATGTAGAAGCCCTAGGCTTAAGGTGATAATATTTGGAGATGAGGCATTTAAGAAAGTTAAATTAAGATCAAATGAGTCCACCAGGGTGAAGCCCTGATCCAATCAAACTGTTGTCCTCATAGGAAGAGGAAAACACACAGGGGTGTGCATGCATGAGGTAAAGACTATGTGAGGTCACAGAGAAGATGGCTATCTGTAAGCCAAAAAGAGAGGCCTCCAGAGAAACCAACTCAGCCAACACCTCCACCTCGGACTTCCAGGCACTGAGACTGGAGGAGAATAAATTTCTGCTGCTTAATCCTGTGATATTTTGTTACAGTGCCCAAGATGATCCATACATGCTGTACACAGGAGGTGGGGGCTCATCACTAGGAAAACTCTGCCTGCTGGAAAGGTATACAGACAATGACACCTGGCACTTCCCAGTAAAGTGAACTGGTCCACCATCTTCCACACAAAGCCCACCAGTCAGAAAGGGCCTTCCGCCCAAAGCTTCAGTCAGCAACTTGGGCTTTACCTCTCAATACCAGTGGAAATCCCCAAGCCACCAGGCCAGACAGCAAAGTCCATTGGCAAGAGATGAAACCAAGAGAGGAAAAGAAAACTCAAGAGGAGGAGGCTGGGGATTTAGCGCAGCAGCACAGTGCCTGCCTGGCAAGCACAAGGTCGTGAGTTTTGATTCCCAGTACCAGAAAAACAAACCGAAAGAGAAAACTAGCAATACACTGATGAGAATGGAAATAGTATGTAAAAAGAAGAACAACAACAACAACAAAAAAAACTGTAGTCAATGGCCTTAAAGAGGAAAGAGGAGGTGTCCATCCACAGTACAGAAATCTATAAAAGAGAGAGCTCTTAGCTGGAAGCAGATGCTATAATGCCAGCACTTTGGGAAGCCAAGGCAGAAGGATTGCAAGTTTGAGCTCAATCTGGGCAACTTAGTGACTTAGACAGATCCCATCTCAAAATAAAACATAAAGCAGGCTGCAGTGTAAAAGCCCTACGTTCAATACCCAGGACTGCTAAATTTAATTAATGAAAATTTTTAAAACAAAATTAAGGATTGAAAGTATAGTAGTAGAAGTAAAGAAAAAAATGCTCAGATTTACAAGATAAAGTTAAGGGTATATTCCAAAGAAGTGAGCAAAAGAGTTAAAGAGAGAAGATTTAAAAAATAAGAAATTCAGTGATTTGTCAGAGAGGTCAAATATTCAAACAGCTGGAATGCCAGAAAGAAACAGAACATAAAAGAACAATGAAGGAAGAATCATCAAATAATATTACAAGCTAATGGAGAGTCAATGGATAACACCTAAACAGGATAACCAAATGTAAGGGTGTAGTCATTTTTATACTGCAGAATTGAATTTCAGAAGAAAGAACTAAGAATATGAAATTGGTTTCTTCTGGGGAACAAGAATCAGAAGAAACAGCAGGGGTCAGGGATCAGCCACTGGGTTCGGTCCGTAGCCTTGTGCTCTACAGCTTCTACACCATGCACATTTGACATTAAAAACTATTGGAGGGGCTGGGGATTTAGCTCAGCAATGCAGCACCTGCCTGGCAAGCGCGAGGTCATGAGTTCGATTCCTGGTACTGGAAAAAAAACAAACAACAACAAAAAAAACCTATTGGAAAAATTAAACATTACAGATGAAACACAGTTACCTTTCTCCATGCATAAGTTTTTCTTCTGGCATTATGCCTATATTTATGTGCTTACAGAAATGATATAGTATTGTTTTTATCTAACTTTTACACAACTGACATATTTTCCACTCCAGAGGAGCTGCCAGACACTCGAACATTCTGATTCATGGATGGACTCCAGGAACATAAGCTCCCAAACTTTTTTCCTTCAGAAGCTTCTTTCAATAAGAGCTGCCCAGCATTATGAGCTTACCCAAAACATTGAATTGCAGTGATGCCCTTTGTCCCATCTTAAGAAGAGGACCGAGCCTGATGACAGCAAGGAATTTGTGTCTCCAGAAAAGAGTTCCCGAGAGCTTTGTGCAAAGTCATCATTTGCAGAGCTGGAGGGACCTTGAGAAAAGCTGAGCCCCCTGTCCTCACACTAACCTAATTTGATTATTCTCTCTCCCCTCAGACCCATCTTGCAATGAAGTTTTCAGTCAGAGCCAGTCTCCTGCCCCCACTTGCCTTTATTAAAGTAGCTTTTATTTCTGTAGGCTTTGGGATATGTGGTATTTTATATTATTCATACCATCATAATTCTGTAATATCAAACTCGAGTTGAAGAAAAGCCCAGTTGGCTATTAAAAAAAAAAAAGCAAACTACATAACATTGAGAAGATATAAGAAAAGTGAAATAGCATTAAAAAATCCTCAGCTCTGGCTTTTGAGGATTAAATTTAATACTTGACAACACTAAGGCACACATCTACCAGTGCATTCTAAAAGCACGGGGCTCCTAGCTCACAGGTTGTCCCACGAGCAGGCCTGTCAGCACATTGCCGGGTCTCACTTAGCACCATAGCGGATAGTACAGGCCAGCAATCCTCATGCATCCTGTGCCAAAGACAGTGGGGACCAACTCTGCACACTCTAAACGTAAGAGTGTCCCACACTGCTAGCAAATATGCTCCCTGGAAGGACCCAACAGCCACAATGGACTCAAATGGACTACAGTGGAAATTTACTAAGAGCATTCAGTTGAGGAAGCAATTAAAACAGGACCAGTGTCAGGCCCTGCCTAGCATTATGTTCACTGGCACAAAGTCAGGGAAACCCCTAAGGACCAGAGAAACTGAAAATAATTGATCCCATCTTTTCAACCCCGAAACTTGCATAGCTTCGATTTGCCTCACATCTGTATACTAGAGTTAGGCTGCAATACCACAGTTAGGCAATAGTGGTCCCCATTCAAGACATCAACACTCCCTAATTTCGAGGAAATTTGTGCATTTCCTAATTTATCAGCCCTAAACTCTATTTCATTTATTTAGTGTAAAGCATTGGATAGTGTCCCCCAGACTCGAGTCTACCTGGAACCTCAGAATATGGCCTCATTGGGAAATAGGCTCACTGCTCAGGCAATTAGTTAAAATGAGGTCATACTGGACTTGGGTAGGCTGTAAATGCAATGATGGTGTCCTCACCAGAAAAGAAGAGGTTGCACCGAGTGGAACAGAATACATAGGGAAAAGGCAAGTGAAGACAGAGAGATGGCAGTAATGTTGCCATAAACTCATAAAGAACTGGAGCCTCCAGAAGCTGGAAGAGATAAGAAAGCCTTGTCCTCTGAAGCCATAGAAGTGAGCATGGCCCTTCTAATATCTTGACATTGGAATTCTGGTTTCTACAAAATAAATATCACTTATGGATAAATATTGTTTTAAGCCACTCATTTGCTGTACTTTATTAAAGCAACCAAGAATGGTAAACATTTAGCATAGGTATAATAGGGAAGCATTGGCCTCTCTAAAACTGCCTCACGATCTGCATTAAACAAAGAAGCCACTCGTTGCTTTGTAAATATGGGCGGTTTGGAAGCCAAACATTTTAAGGAGCAGATGACCAGCATGTCCTACCCTTTGCACTAGAGACAGCTCAGATTTGAAGGCACAGTAGCCTTCCTCCTCCCAAGACAGAAACTGCCCAATGCACCCTGTGACCCCAGCATCCTCCCACTGTGCACTGAAGAAAGGGCATGACTCAAAGCTGTCACTCAATAATGCCCCACGCGACCACAAACACTTATAAGAAAAATATTTTACCAAATATTTTATTCTTCAGGAAGACATTCAGGTTTGCGCCTGTCAAAATTATTTCCTTTGGGCTTCATTATACATTTTTCTCCCTCATTTGAAGGCTTGGGGAAGATAGTATAAAATGACCCTATTTCCCCTCTAAAATCTGTGTGGCCACATCAAAGTTAAAATTACTTTTCCAAAGATCTCATTGCACTTTTGGTTTTTCTCTGCTTTATTAATAATGTATTGGGCGTGTACATGACTTTCCTTCCAATTTTATTTCCTAACTTGAATAATGGGAAAATGACATGGGAACCTTTCGGCTGGACACTTGACAGAGATGTGTAAGTGCAAGATGTAATGAAATCAATGCACAATAGTCCAGTTTCTACACGGTTGATTGATAGCTGAGTAGCTCTATATATACATGCATATATTTACATACAAATATACACATACATACATACATACATACAAAGAAAATCTTTCCAAACATTTTTCCATAGAGTCCTTGCTTTAAACAATACTACACTGGTCCCCAGAGTTGCTTTGGACAATCATTAAAGGTCAGATTAAACAGAGGCTTACCATTCATGAACTACAGCCATGATCACACTTTCTGGGTCTCAGTTGCTCGTCTACAAATATGGGCAAGTCACCTAGCTAAGACTGTGGCACCCCCACCAAGTAGAGGCTCAACAAGGGTCAGTTCCTATACCATACCCCTCCCAATATGCCTCAAACAAATATATCCTTTTTCTAGCAAGTAGCCACAGACTATTGTCCTTTAAGGGAAAATAGGAGTATCATTTATTGAATACTTATTATATGCTATTACACGGCTGTAAGAATTTCCTGTTTTTTCATTTGAAATGTCATATAAGATGCACACAACACTAGTAGTTGAAAGTAATTTGAATTTCCAAATAAATAACTCATTTTTCAAAACATCATCAAAAATAACAAAAATTCTTGACTTCCTATTATGAGGCTATAGGAACCAAGTCTTCTGGGCAAAACTGGAAAAGAGCTCTCTGGTGCATTGTTTGTGGGAATGTGACCTGTCATCCCAACATTAGGGCCTTCTTTTTAGAGAGTACTGTAGTGGACTGACAACAGGTGGTCAACTTGTAACACCAAGCTGAACTGAACCAGCATGCTGCTGGGTGTGGGAGGCCCTCCTGAGGATTGTTGCCAGCAGCATAAGAGGCAGAACTGGAGAAGAAGAGGAAAGGCTGTTGGGAGCTGTTGGTTCTCTTGGTGGAGCTTGTCATGCTGGCTTTCCTCATGAACTCAGCTATTATCATCATCAAAAGAGCTCAGGACCTTGCTGTCACTGAGAATAGCTATGGTTCACTTTGGGGGATCTCTTATTCTCACTTTGAGGGGATCTCTTATTCTCACTTTGAGCATCGCTTCCTGGCTCCAGAGGGGAAAATGGTGCACTGCTCAGTCTCTGGGAGAAGCTTGTCACATTGGCTTTGCTGATGGGAACTCGGTGGTCCTGATAATCGGAGGAGCTTGGGACCTCACTGTTGCTGAGGATGACTGTGATACCTGTTGGAGAAGCTCCAGTTCTTACTTTGAGCTTCACTTCCTGGCTCCAGTTCAGATCCCTCAGCCTGCTAATACAGATCCTTTATCCCTCTGGCACAGACTTTCTAGTTTCCACCATTGACCATTGGGCTTTCCCAGCACAGATCCATGAAACAGGCCTGCATGAGACATTGTCATGGGTTCTAGGCCTCCAGTTGGATTTGGGGGATGCATTGTTATGAGCTCTAGGTCTTCAGCTGGACTTATGCAGGATCCAGGCCCTTAGATGGATTCTTTGGTCTTTAGTGTGTGGATAGATTTCCTGCATTCTCTTTGTATACAATTCTTTGGGTGATGATTATAAATAATCTTATAAAATATGTGTCCTGCATTGTATTGTTTCCCTTGCAAAACCCCAAACTACAACAAGTGCTTTGGCAATATCCACCAGTATTTTAGGTGTACCTGGGCCCAATTCCATTACCTCTATCCTATGACTGAATATATGAGAGCACGTGCAAACAGTCATCAAATTGTACCGACTGTAAAAGTATGATACATCCATTTCCTGCTATTCCAGGCAGTCTTTCTATAGATAGAGTAGATCTCTAATGTGGAACATTTCCAAGATACATTGAGTAAAAAATACAAATGGCAGAGTAGAATGTACATGTTTGTGTTTTTATTCATTTGTGTGCATGTGTAAAGATACATGTGCTTCACACAAGGTAGTTAAGATAGTTATACTACTAATTGTGACTAGCTCATTAAAAGGAAAGGTTCATGCCTATATAGCTTGATCAATTTTTCATGCCTGTATTTTGTAATATGAGCAACTACTTTGAAGATAACAGTTATGCAATGCACTAACCATTGTTACTTTCCTACTATTTTGTTTTGAAATTTTAGGCCACTGTTTTTATTGTTTATCTTTCTTTTCTTTAAAATAAAAAAGATATATGTGCTTTTATATGCCACCATTTATGCAAATGATACCCCAGAGACTAGTAATTGTGGGTCCTCTGGGGATAAGGCTGAAAATCTGCAAGCAGAGGAGTGCTTTATACTCTACTCTTAAATTACTAATAATTGGATTGTTTACCAATGTGGTGAAAATAACTAAGCCATTCATTGACTTACCCAACATTATGGAGCTCTTCTAAATGTTTAGTCATGAACTAGAGTAGCCAAAATCAACTTAGGGATGCATACTGCCTTATCTACAGAAATGACCTGCAAAGTTGTTGTTTTAGGATTATGGGGTTGCATTCAGCTTCACATGGATCCTGTGCCAGGTTAGAGTGGTAAGGATAACTCACTTCTTTCCTAGGAGGGATTTGAATAAAGGGCTGCTGCCCAATGCAGGTACATAAAACAACACCTTTGCCAAGGAGTCAAGGATTGGAGCCCCACCCTGTCCCAGGAATGGCATAGTGGTATCCAGGTGCTTATGACAAAGCCTGTGCTTCATCTATGGCATTACTTTAGTTTCTAAAGTTTGGAAAGACCTTATTTCGCTGAGTACCAATGAAGTTACCTTCACCTGCTAGCCTCATGTGGCACAGGTGTGGGCCAGCCACCCAGCCACGAGGCTCAGATGCAGTTCAAATAACCAGTAAATGCAAGATCCAGACAAGCCCATTCTTCCCTCATTAATGAGGGGAAAAGGCATGGATTACTCTGAAGTAATGCATATGCACAGAAAAACTTTGATCTGCCAACCATGGGACTCTACAGTTTGTAATTACACAGTATGTGCACCATCTGCTGCCATTACATATTTTATTGCAAATGTATAGTTTCTGTTGCCTCTGTCTTTAAAGAGCATAGATTTTTCTCCCTCTCAAAAAGGTGGATTCATCTTGATCTGGTCTTCTGTCTTCCCAAGGGTGGCAGCACCCTCCTTCTTTCCTCACAGGGCCCCCAGGCCAACCCCAGCCTCCCCTCTGCAGCCTCCTCCATAGAAACTGTGGCCCTGGCTTCTGCTGAATGAAGCTCTCAATGATGGTCTTAAGTGGCTCCCTGACATGGAGGAGGGAATTGGTCTCCATTTGCCCCACTCATCAACTGAACCTATTAAGAGAAGTAAAGAAGCAGGCAGAGGGGGAGCATGGTTCTGTCTTTCCCTTTTAAAGAAAGATACTTGGAAACAGGCTTAGGTACCTGGAAACCGGAAGCTTCTAATTCCACACTGAAGAAATAGATAATTTCTACTCAGGCCCAGACCAACAAACACCAGTTCCCCTGAGGGTAAGCCTCAAGTTATTACCTTTATCACCACTATTATTACCTTTATCACCATATTGTTAATATATCCATCATCCTCTGTTAGTAAACAGCCCACAGCCTGCAAATCTCAATACAAATTGCATTTGGTAAAAACAGAGTGTTCTGGATGGGAAAATCTCCCTTTGTGGGGCAAAGCGAACATTTTGGCACAGGAAAAAGGAATTCAAATGAAGATGTAAAGCTGGGGATAGAGCTCAGAGGCACAGCACCTGTCTGGCAAGCTCAAGATCCTGAGTTCGATTCCCAGTACAAAAATAATTATAATGTGTAAAAGTTGAAGTCAGTCTCTACCCTAAACTCTTGCTGCCCCCAGGTGGGGAAATTGTTGCTGGAATTGGTCTGCAAGGCTGTGCACAACCACCTCCACCTGAGAAGAAATGAGGCCCAGGAGGGGTATTGGGGGCAGAAGGTGGGTGTTGGGGACAGCTTACTGTCAGAGTGAGCTCCTTCTTCTCAAACTGAAACCTAGTTTTGCCTTAGGCATCTCTGAAAAGCTCTTTTCCTGTCACTTTCCTATCCCTAAACTGTTCTGTTAAGTTGGTGCAGAGAAAGTGAGAGGTTGGAAGGGCTGTCCCCATGGGCAGCACTGCCAGGTATGGAAGTCCCCAGACCAGCAGCCTGAGCAAAGGACAGAGATGGAAGAGTGAGATCCAGACCAGGACACAGCCACTGGCAGACAGGCAGGAGCTCTCAAAGGGCAGTGTGCGCAGCACATTCAAAGATAAGCAGTGACTATGGGAACTCCCTGAAACTGGCATAGCAACACCTAAACATTCTCCCAAGAAGCAGCCAGCATTTGGACAGCTCTTGAAAGTTCAGGCAGACTTAAAAGTAAACTTGTTTATCATTGCAAATCCCTGGGCAATTCGCTAGGGAAGATAAGGTGCAGCAGTTCACTTGTTATGTTTCAAGACGAGACAAAGCACAAAATTCAGGCTGCAAAGGAAACGTGGTGTTCGCAGAGTGCAGAAGAAGTGACAGTTTATTAAAAAATATAGGCTATGCTGGAGAAAAGTAATATTGGATTTTATGATTATTTCATACTGGGAATTGTTACATAGTTCCATGCCTGTTTATTATATAAGTACAGATTGCAATAATACATTTTGTAGCTTGTAAAGTTCTGAACTAGCAATTTTTACAAAGCTACATTTAGTAGGTTGGTTTTCGCTAAAAAAAAAAAAAAAAAGACGGGGTGAATCTTATGTTAAGAACAGAGAAAATAAGCCTTTGAGAGAATTAAAACTACGGTATTATTTTGTGTTGTTTCTTTACAGTCGGACAGAGCCCGTCTTAATGGTGTCTGCCTAGTACTTGCTTGTATCAAATAGTTCTGCAATTAGATCACTAGGTCATTAGCTGAAATTGGTCTTCCATGGACTTTGTGAAGCCAGCAGACAAATGGTCTGCCCCAGTGGCCTCCTCTTCAGAATTTCAGATCAGTGGGAATACTTTTCATTTGTTCCTGAAAGTTCTTAAGCATCCCCTATGACTGGGCTCTGTAGTAGAACAAGGCACAATCTGAATTTAAAAAAAAAAAATAGCCCCGTGCTTGCACAATTTATAGATTCGGGAAAAACAAACAGCAGTCAAATAAGTCAAACACAATAATGTGTACAGCTAAGATCAATTCTAGACAGGTACATACATGGTCTTGTGGGTCAGTAGGACACCAAAGAGTCTGTCAGTCAATGACCAAACAATTTCAAATTCTGATTGGAACCCATCCTTCCTGGTGAAGGGGGGTAAATTGTTCTGCACAAATAAAATAGTATTTCTATGAACAACAATGCCTTAATACAAAATGGTACCCCAAGTAGCTAATCCTATTGTTGAGAGCACCTAAGCCCCTTTAGGTGCATTGACAGCATCAATAAAAGAGATAAAAATCATATTAAATCTTCCAACAGAGCCACAGGTTCTTATCTTTGAGCAGTCTTTGAGCTTTTTCATGCTGCCACCTCCAATGCAGCCACACTTCCAGGATGCCCTTTCATAGGAAGCTAAAATAAATTACTCCCTTGGTTTCAGGAGAGAGCACAACAATCAAGATGATATCACATGATGTTTTGCCTTGAGTTTTAGTAACAAAGGCAGCCCTACAGCTAGAATGCTTATTTTAAGACACATGAACTCAAACCAAAAGATGACATACATTGCTTTTTAGCATATCTGACTGTCAAGGGTCTCCTTCTACACTGACGTTTCCTTTGGTATGAACAAATAGCCCATTAACCCAGGCACCTTCTGGATGTGAGTAAAAGAGATGACAGAGAGAGGTCCCTCTAGAAGGGTTTCCAATAACGAGCACTTCTTCTCTGGGCAAGGAAAAAGCTATCATAAGCCCTATTTTACTGACATTGCTACCCTCTAAAACCTGGCTATATATACACCAGCTCCAAATCCACCCACCCCTCCAGCCCTATAAAATGGCCTGGATTGGGCCTCAGGGAAGCAAAGCTCTCAAGCCTCCTCTAGGACCAGAGGAAATACAGAATGGAGACAGAAGGCCATTTGCAGGTGATGTATAGCTACTAGCAGGGGAGGGATACTGTCCCAGAGGACTGTGCCTCGGTGAGAAAAGAAGAAGTGAGGCCAGGAGCCATTAAAGAGCTAGAGTGAGACTGCAGCCAGTGCCATCTCTGTGTGCTCAGGTGAGACTGTAGGGCTGCATACTCAGGAAGCTTTATGCTGATTGCTGCCCATCCCTGCATCATCACCTTCCCTTCAAAACAATGCTCTTCTGAACTAAGTGCAGAAGGAAAAGTCACCAGTGATTTGTGACAACTTGCTCTCTGAACCAAATGGAGAAACAGTCAGACCCTATCATTCCAGAAACCTTCAGAGAAGCCAGATACTGTATCTCAGGATGGCATTCTCAGGAGTGAGCCGCACAAAGAAATGCCAGCTGTGATAGTTACTACTGTCTGAAAGCACAAGGACTAGAGCCTCTATTATTTTGTGGTAGACCTGTGTAAACCAAGAAAATATACTGACATCCTAACCTTCAATGCCTCAAATATAACTTCATTTGGAGACAGGGTCTCTGCTTATCTAAGCAAGTTAAAATGAGGTTACACTGGAGTAGGGTGGGAGTAGGGAGATTTGGAGACACAAACATATAGGGAAGAAGATCACATATAACAGAGACAGAGGGTTGTAAACACTAGTCAGTGAATATGGAAGATTGCCAGCAACCACTAGAAATTAGGGGCAGGCAAGGAAGGAGCCATCCCCAGGTCCTTCAGAGGAGTGCAGCCCTATTGATGCCTTGACTTCAGGTTTCCAGCCTCCTGAACTATGCCAGAATAAAGTTCTATCATTTTAAATACCCAGTTCCTGATCACCTGTTACAGTAGCCACAAGAAACTAATGCATCATCCAAGTTGGAGTTCCATATTTTATTGCACACACTATGAATGATATTTATGTATTTTCAAAATTATAAGTAAAGGAAGGATAAAACAGAAACAATAACAGCCAAAAAATGTATTGGGGAAAATGAGGAGAGAGAAGGAGGAATGGGGAGGAAAGCTCATCTTTTTTAATGCACCTGGTTTTATATTTTGAATTCAGACTCTATAAATGTTGTTTTACATGAAAAAAAAGAAAAATAGCCAACGCTAAAAATCAAATATAATCTGAAACCAAAATACAAAACAAAAAAATTAATAACAGATCAAATTGGTGGCATAACTGAAGCGGGCAATCTCCCTCGAACTCCCTCCCTCCCCTGCAGCTATAATTTCTTGTTCGGCTACAGATAAGATTGGCAACTATGTTCTGTAAACAGAGTTTACATCACATTGTTCACACAGGATTCATAAAGCTCTGTCTTCCTTCAAAGCTAAGTTATTGATTGCTCTGTCTTTCTTCTGTTGCCCTTACTTGCTTCACTCTCCTGCCCACCCCCACCAGTTTCTAAAGACCAAGCCCCTCAACAAAATGTATAAAACTAGAACCTTTCCTTTGTACTAATGCCGAACACTTCGGAAGCGAGTTCATCTGGGTCAATGTGCGTCTAACATCTTGGAAATAAACCCTCCTTTTTCCACATTAGTCTCTCTGATCTCTTAGATTCTGCAACACAACCACATGGAAAAATTGGATAATTTGAGAATGAGTCTGAAACAGAGTACTTTAATTGTCCAGATTCCAATATGACATGGTCTGTAAACAAAGAGAAATCTTAAGCTGCAAACAATAGTTTTAAATTTTAGCCAGGTGTGGTGGTACAATTCCAGCACTCAAGAGGCTGAGAAAGGAGGACTGCCATGAGTTCAAGGCCAGCCTGGGCCACACAGTGAGTTCAAGGCCAGCCAGAAGTACAAAGTGAGACTCTATCTCAAAAAAAATTAGTGATGTCCATGTTTATGGTAGATTATTCACAATAAGTTCTTTTACCTTCCTGCTGGGTGGTATTCCTGCCTCATTGCCAGAAATCTTGGCTTCCTAATGGCAGGATCCTCCTATGAAAAGATTAGAAGTTGCTACCCTGATAAACTCAGGATCAGCCATGGGATTAGATGTGGCTCAAAACTGTGGGTGGAAGTGCTATGGTTTGGATCTAGAATGTACCCCAAATGCCAATGTGTTGAAGGCTTGGTCTCCAGCCTATGGATCTTATGGGAGGTTGTGGCCTCTGTATTTAAGACATAGAGCTTGGTAACAGGAAGTTAGGTCACTGGGTGGGGCGTGCCCTTTAAGAAGATATTGGCACTCCAGCTCCTCTTCTTATCTCTCTTTTTGCTTTTGGGCTTGAGATGAGCAGCTTTGTCCATCAAGTATTCCCACCACGGTGTACTTTTCCCCCACAGGCTCAAAGTGATATGGCTAAACAACTGTGAACTGAAGCCAAGAGCCAAAATAATCCTTTCCTCTTTTTAGGTTGATTATTTCAGCTATTTTATCACAGTAATGGAAAGCTGTATAACACATGAATTGATATTGCAAGAAGTTGAGAAGCTGACATCTAGCCCACCAAAGCTGTTCTCTCCCTGCCATGGTGATCCACCAGTTTTCAGAAGTGAGGCTTCACCAGTCTGGGCCTTTGGGAAAAGCCAAGGAGAAACAGAACCATGCCCATCCCCCAGTAGTCACATAGTGAGAGCACAGAATGAATATCTGTTGCAGCAAATTGCAGAGACATGAGGCTGTTTTTTCCATAGCATGGCTAGCTCATCTCTATAAATATGCTTGGGTATATAATAAGTAGCATAATTATAACACACGATAAGGAACATAGTAATTGTGCTGCTAGAAACCAAGATTTTCTGTGCAAAAGAGAAACAAATATAAAATCAGAATAATTGAGTTTAAGACCCTGGAATCTTTCATTTGAATTGTTATTATCAGTATGAACTCATAATTTTTTTCTTTTCTAAAATGTATGCGTTTCCTATCTCCATTCATTGAAAAGGTCTAAAATAAATGACAATCCAGTGGTAATGAGCACCTCCAACGCTCAGATGATTATCTGTGAATACCATTGCTCACTAAAAAGAACAAAAGCACCTTAGAAAAATGGCTTATTCCAGATCTGCAAGAAATGCAAAGGATGAGTTTGAGAACATTTTATTGGTCTAAACATGCACACATGTGCATGTGCACATAGACATACACAAACACACACACAACTGCACATGCTTACTCTGAATAGCCAAAACATGAAAACTTGATATTACTCTGAATAGCCAAAACATGAAAACTTGAACATCAGAAAAACTAGCATTAAGTGCAATGTGGTCTCCAAATTTAATCCTTCAGGAGAAGAACAATGGTTAGAAAACTGGAAATGTTCTGTTAAAGCCAAGTTCAGTTAGTAATAGTGTATCTATGTTATTTTCTTGGGTCTGCGAAGTGTGCTATGTAACAATGGACGTTAACATGAGAGAAAGTGAGGGGCTGGGGATTTAGCTCAGTGGCAAAAGCGCCT
>NW_004955477.1:7807809-7829692 GCF_000276665.1 Chinchilla lanigera | reverse complement strand
CTCCCCGTGCGCTGGGGGCCCACCCTCCGGGAGCCAGCAGGCAGGAAAAATGATTAATGTTTCCATCACATAAAAATGATTAATGTTTGAAAAGAATGAATGTATACCTCATATACCCTAATTTGATGTGTACATGCATTGAATTACCAAATTACCCCATAAAGATGTACAAGTAAGTACAAAAATAAAAAGAAAAGATTTATGAGGGGAAAGATTTTCTTTGTTGGAGTCCACAGCTAGAAAATGCAAAAGATTTGATAGAATTTTTTAAATTACCATGTTGCTGTTATAACCATTAGAAGATAATATATGAAAAAGTTACACATTCAATTATTCTTGGATCTAGCAATTGCATCTTCAGAAACCCATTCAATGTATGTTAGATATAAGCACTAAGCTATCTAACAGGATAAGACCGGACTTAACTAAAATATTCAATCAACTGTTGATTAAACAAACACTACTACATCTATACAAAGGAGTAGCACATGGGTTACTCAAAAAAAAAAAAAAGAAATTTCTCCATATTTATATGGAGTGGTCCTCAAGGTATTATTAAATGAAAAATAAAAGGAATGTTGACTAAAGTGCACATAATATATGCTGTTAAGAAAAAGAGATGGGGCTGTGGGTACAGCTCAGTGGTGGAGCATGTGTTTAGTATGGGCAAAGCCTTGCATTTGGCTCCTTGTAGAAAGAAAGGAAGGGAGGGACAAAGGTCACTTGAAAATGTGTAAACACATATTTGAATAAAACAGAGGAAGAAGAAGTCAAAAGATAATTTTAATGGCTAGCTTTTAGGAGGACAGAGCAAAGGGAACAAAGAGAAAGACCAAATTTCATGACTATGTCTTGTTTCTTAGACTTGATTTTTGAAACAAGAAAGTATTCTATGTGACTATAAACCAAAATTTAAAATATTTTCCTAAAAGTCAAAGTAAATTTAACCATATGAATGTAGTCATGTTTTAATTTAATGGCAAAACCTCTTATAGAAGAACTAATTCAAGTAATTTTAAATCACAGTAAGTTAACTGCACATCCCTCATGGAATATTGTCTAGACACAAAAGGAAGCACAAATGATGTCAGGAATGGTGGTTAGTGGTGGTGATGGTGCTGGAGATTTCCTTGGTGGTGAAGTGTGGCCTATGGATATGGGCTGTGGATGCAGCAAATCAGCAATTACATTGGCATAATTTGGAACTGGAATCTTCAGCATAAGAGGAAGGAAATACATACAGGATAGATAACATGGTTGTTCCTCTGCCTTCTATTTCTATGCTGAAAGAAACTGTCAATGAGTCTTTGGTTGACCAGTATTGCATGTTTATATCTGTTTTCATGAGAAGCCACTTTGAAGATATCAATATGTAATACAACCACCATTGTTAATTCCCTACCACTTTGTTTGTAACTCTGTATTGTCTGTATTGTGCTTGTGATATGTTGTAAAATGTTGGATGTCTGTTAATGTTTCCCTCCTTTTATCTTTAAAATTAAAAAAAAGGAAGGAAATACAGATAGAGCACTAAAGAGACTTAAAATTCTACATCTTTCATTTTAATTAAAATTATTAGTATGAATGTATAATTTCTTAATCTCTAAAAACATTGATGTCTTTCCTTGCACAACCACTGAAAAAGTCTAAAAACAATGGCCAACTCAGTAGCAATAAGCATTCCTACCACTTATTGCCAACACTGCTACTTCCACTGAAATGAAGCAACACTTCTCAGAAAAATATCTGATTCAGTAAAACAGAAAATGCACACGATGTGCCTGGAATATTTTCTCTTTGCAGAAAGCAAGGAGGCAATCAGAGATTGGGGTCGTGTCAAAAGTACTCAGAATCCAAACCAAAGATGCTCCCATAGGCTAAAGATGAGATGATTTGAGACTCATTAAAGACAACAGCTGCAACCACCTGAATACAAGAAATTGTTCAAATCCATGAGCTCATACTGATCATTGTTTAAAACCCACTGGTCATATTTAGAGAATGCAAGAGGACCAAAGTTATTTCAAAATTGATGAATAAAGAGAAAAAGCAAGCAGTTGCCTCTTCTGCGTGAGTCTTCTCCTATACTACCTAGGATCAGCAAGAAATTTCTTTTCACATCTACAGAACTAGTACATGTACTAACAAGGAAGGCAGCTCCATTTGTCATGCTAATTAGTAGACCCAGGCAATGATAGTTGCACCATAAAAAGGGACCACTGAATACTCTTGTCCCAATGGAAGCACACACTGCTCTGTTTCCAAAACAAACAAAAAATGGAATTTGCTTAGCCTCTCTCTGCACCTATGTACTAACTTACAGGAAAGACAAGAAAACATGTAATACACACACTCACACACACAGCATAAGGTCAGCAAACCCAAGCTGTGGAAAACTACAGAAACAAAATAGTTTTTCCAGAAAACCAATTGCAAAGGGTATGAGAGAGAAAAGAAGTAGAAGATGAAAAAGAAGAAATAAAAAGAAAAAAAGAACCCAAAGATATGAGGACAAGGGAAACAAGAAATACGCAGGTAAAAAGAGGCATATCAGTTCATTGAATTATTTGAATTTATTTGGATCAAACTGTTTAAAAATGCCTTGAGACAATCATTGAACTCTGACCAGATTGTACTGACAAGCTATTGCTGAAATTTTAGGTGTAATAATGGTGTTTTAATTATATAAAGAAATAAAGATGAAATTTTTTAAAAAGCCTGTCTTGACATACTGAATGACTCAAGAGACCAAGGAAAGTCAATGGAAGTTATATTAAATTGGTCAGGCTGTCAACATTGAATTTTCTGATCTACCCTAATGTCCTTCGAGTGGGCCAGCCAAACCCTCTCCTTGGAGATATAGCAGATCTTTGCCTTCTAATACATACCTGCAAGTCTCCTTTCTACCACAGGAAAAAAAAATGAAGCAGAATTTTATCTGATCTTAGTCAGCTTCCAGAGGAAAGAAGTGTGACTATGGAACATGCCAAATAAAACCACAGGATGCTGTCTCAGACCCAGAGCACCAGAAATGCTCACAACAAATGTCCCAGTCCTTTCACAATAACATAAATAAATAACATAAATAAAGGGGGAAGGGTATCATTTAAGACTCGGACAGACAGGTTAAATAAATGCAAAGTGTAGAACTCATATTGTTTCTGATTAAAAACAAACCAACTGTAAAAATACATTTGTTTAGAAAATTAGAGGAAATTGAACATGGCCTGGGTATAGATTATATGGAGACATTATCGGTAATTCTGTTGAAGGTGCTAATGGAATTGTGGTATGTTTTTCTTACGTCTTTAACTATTAGGTAGTAAAGTGTTTATGGACAAATCCCATTAATGTGTAGAGTTTGCTCTAAAATATTCCAAGATTTAAAAAAGACTACTGGAAGATATGCAGGGGAAACCAGAATGGTGAAGTGTGGGTGGTCTTTGAGCTAACAGTGAGGACCTGGGGGTTGCTGCTGCCTTGCTCACTACTGGCAAATGTCTGAGATAGAAGCTGACCAAGGCTACTTCCACCTCCCTCCTCACCTGATGATTGTTGAAAGGGTCTGCAGTTCAGAACAGCACCAGGTAGATCCCTTCATGGAGGAATTCTAGGAGCACAAATCACATTTCCTTGAACAAATGTATTCTTCCCACTGCCCCCAGGTCAGCGTTGGCTCGATCATCCTTTGTGGATTGGAGGTTTCTTCTAGAGATTGATGAATTGGTAGCAGCTCTGATACCTTTGGGGAACCCAGGTAGCAGATGAAGAAAATTATACTGGAATTTTTTTAAACTTTAACCAAAAACTATTATAATCAGGGTTCTTCTAGAAGCAAGGAATAGAATCCAGCTCACTCTGGTTAAATAGAAGTGATGGGAGGAATTCCTTGGGAGGAATTCCTTGGGAGGAATCAGGTATTCCTAGGACTCCCCAGCAGCAGACCCAGGGGGCCACCTGGGGCTTGGAGGTGGAAAAGATGAGCTGTGGGCAGCAGAGTGGACATCCTGACTGCAGAATAAGGCTGCAGAGCCCACCCAGGCTCCACTTTCCCCTTCTCTGCCGGACCCAAAGTGTAGCTCCAGTACTGACACAGCCAGCAACACATGTTCTTTCCAGTCACGTGCACATCAGTGCTCAGGTCCATGCATCAAAACCAAGGCACCAACACTCAGTTCTAGGTGACTCTAACCAAAAGGCACAAAGGCCAAGGGCTGCCCCTGCTGATTTAGGACTTGACTTCCAAAAGGAGGGGTGAGGGACAGCAAGGTGAAGGAAGGAGATGCAATGTGTGGTGGGGGTGTTGGATGCATGGCTTCTCTCCCTTTCCTGCCATAGGGCAGAACACGGAATACCCAGGTGTGCTGAGGGAAGGGTAGAAACACTTCTTTCTTCTCAGTGTGAACCTGGTTTACTGTTTCCTTCATATCAGACTCCCCTGAGCATCACAGATAAAACAGGAGGCCGGGTTTGGGTAAGCCAGGGCCTAGCCAGAGGGTAGAAGGAAAAGGCCAACCCAGGGACATGCCTGAAACTATAGGAGAAGACACCACCATTTGGGTCAATACGTGGCCAGGAGGCAGGTGCCCTAAACCCCCATGAGAGACAGAGCACACCTGACCCACAAAGAAAATGCCTGGAACACAGGTGCAGCTGGACTAGGCTGTGTCCAGCACTGGCTTCAAGGACATCAGAACACACACAATCCACATGACTCAGTCATATGGAGGAGGCCACATGCTTAAGCTGATTTCAGGTAGGTTCTTGCTTCTAACTGCTCTGGAACCCGTAAGCTCCTGGTAGTGGTTCACACTGATTCTGGCTAGTTGTACTGCAGAAATGACAGATTCCTGGGGCTGGTAGGTGTTCTGGAAGTCTCAGGTATAAAAGGAACTTAGCATTCACAGGGACTACATTGTGAACTGAGGCACAAACAACAGTACATCATGGGCATGCAGCTTAGAGTGATTTGAGTCAGACAGGAGCACTGGCCCCTGTGAGTGTCCCCCACAGCCTGGGGACCCAAGGCCCACTTACTCCCAGGAGACTCTGTTCCTCCACTCTTCTGCTGGGGCAGCAACCATTCAGGGAAGCAGAGTAGTTCTCCGTGCACAAGGATCCATTCCCTGTGCCCAGACTTGCTCCCACCTGCAGACCCTGCATGCCTACAGCTAAGTCTGAGTTGCCCAATCTTCCTGTAGACAGGAGCTCTTGGAGCCCCAGACAGCAACTTTTCTCAACATCTCTGAACCTAATCCAAGGTCTTGAACAGAAGATGGAATAATAAATACTGCCTCAAACTTCTACCTTCTCCCAGGCGGCCTAACACATGCATCTCCAGATTGTCTGCAACAAAGCTATCTACTCTTGATTTCTTCACCTGAATCTGCCCACTGCTTGATTCCACAGTGACCATTCACAAGGCAAAACAAAACTAGGCAGTCTCCTGCAAATGAAAGAAAATAACTTGTTTTTCATTTTAGCCAACAGCTTCGTACAATAACTCTGTAGAATAAAGCCCAGGGTAGTAAATTAAAACACATTTTGGACTAATATGACTTTATTATTTAGTATTATTACTTTTTTCAGAATGTTTCCTTTTTCAAATAATGACCAAGCAAGAAAAATTTGTAAGTTAATGGTTCTAACCTAAGCCATGGATTAGAATTGGCCATGGAGAATGAGAAGCATACCTATCCAAAGTGTTCTCACCCAGTTGGTTTGAGGTGGGCAAAGGTATGTATTATACAAGCTTTCCAGGTATTCTGGAGGTCACCAGTACTGGGGAGGGGGTCCCTGGGGAACCACTCTGATGGTTAGTATGTCCATACCCTCTGTCCTTACTTGTGAAAGTTGTCCATATTCATTAAGTTACATTGCAACTATAACAACATAAGTAAACATCCATGGCCATAGCAATGTCCCTATCAGCTAACATTTACTGAACCCTTATGCCAGAAGTACTAGTATTCACAGTGACTTTGGATATTTGTTACTATTACCGCACTTTACAGATGTACCAATCAAGGCTAAAAAAAAATAATCAGTCTGACTAGGGTCAGTCCTTAAAGGAGAAACCCAGCACATAAACTGAGCCCAGAAAACGTAGGGCTCATGGGCTTAGCCAGTACATAAAGTCAACTTTGAGGGTTTTAAAGAGCAATAAAAGAAAAGATAACTGCCTTAGGAATGGTTTGCTTTTTGTAATTAAATCATCATCTCTCTGTGAATATTCAAAATACACAGCTGCCACCAAATACTTTTGTAGAAAAATATATATGTTATTCTCTTTCTACTTTAATATAAAAATGGGAAAAAGGGAAATAACTCAAGAAAGTAATATATCTGGAGTTCTTATACTGAACACAACTCTAAATTCTCTGCCTCGGAAAACCTGTTTACAGATTCTTAGATCCTTCCTGAGCAGCAAATAGAGCAGAAAATGGCCCACACATTTGATCTACTGGGATTTGAGCTAGTAACATGAAGTTGACAGCATTTAAAAATCAAACAATGCAATTTTTCATAAAAAAGAAAAAGCTTGGGACCCCCCTGGATATAGAAAAATTATATGACAAAAATCAGTATTCTCATTTATGACAAATAAAATCTTTTAGCAAATTAGAAATGGAAACATCCTCACCTTGATAAAAGGTAACTATGAAAACCCACACAGCTAACTCAAATTTAATGATAAAAGACTAATCCTAAGTTCAGAAACAAAGCAAAAATATCTCTTCTCATCACTTTTATTCAATACTATACTGGAAGTCCTAGACAGTTAAAAAGGCAAGAAAAATTAATATTAAAAATACAGATAACAGGAAGAAATAAAAGTTTGGAACAAAGCCACACCTAGAGTGCATCACCGTAAAGTAGACTAAATAATGAGATCTCCATACTGGCAACAAAATCTTTCCACAATAAAATAAAATAAAATTGTATAACTAGCAATACAATTGTGAATATGTTTTGTTTCTAATTGGGTGTTATTATACATGATATTTCATGTTAGCATTCAACTTTAGCTCTTCATTCATAATTTGTTAGTAGAAATAAAATTATATATTGACCTTGACCTTGATTCCTGAGGTCTTTGCAAATTCACTATTATACCTAGTCAGGTTTTTTTTTAACTCTTTAGGATATTCTACATAGACAATTTGTACACTGGAAACTATAAAATATTGCTGAAAGTTAAAAAGATGAAGTGGGAGATGTACGGAGTTCATAGATCAGAATACTCAGTGTAGCTACATTAATTCACTCCAAATTGATATATCAATTCAACACAATCCTTGTCAAAATCCTTGCATGACTTTCTGGTAGAAATTGGCAAGGTAATTCTAAAATGTATGTAGGAATAGAAGGGACCAAAGTAACCAAAATAATTTCAAAAGCGATCTTTAAAAGTCAGAATTTACACTTCCTGATTTCAACAGCTACTATAAAGCTTCAATAATCAAGAAATTACCATTGCTATTAATGGGTTTTCCTATGTGTCAGCAGAAAGATTAGCACTGTGACAGTAACAATACTGCAATCCATTCCTGGAGAACTGGGTATTGAAACAATACACTGCATACTCTCCCTCCAAATTAACAGACATGATTGGATGTTGGAACAAAGCCACACCTAGAGTGCATCACTAAAAAGTAGACTAAACAAAGAGATCTCTATACTAGCTACTAAATCTTTCCACAATAAGTGCCTGCAAACCTAAGCACGAAACAAAACAAAATGAGCAAAAAAAATAGAAACATGAGAACACAGGGCAACAAATTGCTTCCCAAAACTCCCAGCTCACACAAAGTTGATCTTGGGGGTCTCAAGGGGAGGAAAGAAAAAGCCACACACCAGAATTACTGAAAGGATAAAAAAATTTTAAAAAACAGAGCAATGAGGTGCTCAGCAAGATCACAGAAGATATGACTAAACATATAATGGAAACATTAAACAAAACAATCAGAGAGGTTACAGTAATAGAAAGCTAGCTGAGGTAAACAAAATAATACAAACATGAATGACCAGTTTAGAGAAGAATTACAGTGCATGAAAAAGTTCTAAATAGAAATCCAGGAAAATAAAAATGCTATTGAAAATATGGGCAGCAGAAACAGCCAGTGTAAAGGCAGAATATCAGAATTAAAAGAGAAGGATATTATCAAAGACCAGTTACTCAGAGATACCTTAGAAACAATAAAAGAACATGAAAAATGGATCCAACAGCTGATACATGATGCAAAGAAGATTAATCTAAGATTAATTAGAATTAGTTAAAAAATCAGCACAAAGGGCATTTAAAAATCTGTTTAATAGAAGTTATAGAAAATTTTCCAAATATAAAGAAAGAAATATACAGTAAGTAATGTATATAGAACCTCACATAGGCACAACCAAAAGAGAACCTCTCCATGTTACACTATAGTCAAAATACCAAAAGCCCAATGCAGGAAAAGAATCTTATAAATTATTTGAGAAAAACGAGAAATCACTTATAAAGGTAAAACCATCAGAATTACAACAGACTTCTCAACACAAAATATAAAGGCCAGAAGAACTTGGTATGAAGTGTTTCAAGCCCTAAAAGATAACAACTTCCAATTATATATGCCACAAAACTTACCTTCAAAAGTAATGGAGAAATGAGGAATTTTCATGACAAGCAGTACCTCAAGAAATTCCTGACCACCAAACCAGCACCACAAAAAATTCTCAAGGACATCCTAGACATACTGAAACCAAATATGCCAAAAAACTAATAGAATGAATACACCAGGAAAAGTGAGCAGTTAAGCAGAAAAGAGGGGGAAAGGGAGACTAGCAACATGAAAACAAAGCTATAATAAGTCAATATCTTTCAGTAATAACTGTCACGTAAATGGTCTCAATTGAAAGACACAAATTGGCAGAATGGATCAAGAAACAAAATGAAACACTATGCAGTGTACAAGAAACACACTTAATTCAAAAAATTCACAGAACAAGAGTTGAAGGAGGAAAAACAATATTCCATGCAACAGGAACCTGGAAAAAAGTAGGAATAGATATCATAATTTCAGACAAATTAAATTTCAAGCCAAAACTGATCAGAAGAGGCAAAGAAGGTCACTACACATTGGTTAAGGGAACCATTCAATAAGAAAAAATAACAATTATAAACATATATGCACTAAATACCAAGATTCCCAATATCATAAAACAAACACCAGCTAAACATTTAAAAAAATCTGATAGGGGCTGGGGATTTAGCTCAGCTGCAAAGCACCTGCCTGGCAAGCGCAAGGTCGTGAGTTCGGTTCCCAGTACTGGAGAAAAAAAAAATCTGATAAACACCAACACAATTACAATGGGGAACCTCAATGCCTTAGTCACAATTAGACCAACTAGACAAAAAATCAACAAAAAAAATCAGCCTTCAAGCAAACCTTGAAACAAATATCTATACCCAACTATAACAGAACACACATTCCTTTTAGTAGCACATGAGACTTTCTCCAAAATAGACCACATGATAGCCCACAAAGTAAGTTTAAGGAAATGCAAAAGAATAAAAATTATACTATGCATATTACCAGATTCTTGTGCAATGAAACTAGAAATCCATGACAAAAGACACCAAAGAAATTATACAATGCATGGATACTAAAAATACTTTCTTAAATAAACAATGGATCACAAAAGAAATCAAGGAAGAAATTAGACAGTTTGTAGAATAAAATGATAGTGCCAGTACAACATATTAGAGCCTATAGGGTGCAATGAAAGCAGGCCTAAGAGGGAAGTTATAACAGTGAGTGCTCACCTTGGAAAAAGAGTCCAAATAAATAGCCTAACAATGCACTTCAAGTTCTTAAATGAATAAGAAAAATCAAAATACAAAGCCAGGACAAGGAAGAAAATTATAAATATCAGAATAGAAATTAATGAAATTAAAACTAAAAGAAATACAAACAACAAATCAAAGAGCTGGTTCTTTGAAAGAATATACAAAATAGGTAAATCCCTAGACAACTGTACCAAAAAAGAAACGACCCAAATGAATGCAATTAAAAATAAAAAAGTAAATTAGTAACAAATTGTCCAAAAGGAAAAGGGAACTAGGGAGAGGGGAGAGAGAAAAGAAGGAAGGGAAAGAAAAAAATCAGAAAATAAGGATAAAATGAATGAAGGAAAATATAAAAGCCCTGAGTAACCCATTATCACATAATGAAATTGAAAATCATTTAAAAAATTACCACCTAAAGGTTCCTAGTTCCCAAAAGTTCACTGACAAATTCTAAAAGAACTTAGGGAAGATCTAATTCCAATATACCTCAAACTTTTTAATGAAACTGAAATGGAAGGAGTACTCCCAAAGACATTTCTAGAAGTTGGCATTTCCCTAATTCCAAAACCACACAAAGACCCAACCAAAAAAAAGAACTACAGGTCAATCTCTTAATGAACACAGATGCAAAGATTCTCAGCAAGATTCTGTCAAAAAGACTCAACTAATCATCAGAAAGTTCCTACATCATGACCAAGCAGGATTCAGGAATGGTTCAACATATATAACTGCAACTGTAATATACCATAGTAACTGAACAAAGAACAAAAACCACCTGATCATCTCAATTGATGCAGAAAAAACCTCTGACAAAATCCAACATCCATTCATGATTTAAAAAAAAAACTTGAAGAAAATAGGTATGGAATGGTGTATGCCAATCTGATGAAAGTCCTTTAGACAAACCAAAGGCCAATATCATATTAAATGGAAAACAATGGAAAGCTTTCTCTCTAAAATCAGAACCAAGAAAGGAATGTCTGCTATCACCAGTCCTGTTCAGCATACTTTGTGAAACATTAGCCAGAGCAATCAGGAAAGAGAATAAGATAAAAGGAATATGTATAAGAAGGGAAAAGGAGGGGAGGTACCAAGATGGCAGAGTGGTAAGCTGCAAAGAAAGAGCCTCTCTGAGTGTTGCCATCCAGATGATGGAATATAGCAATATGAGGAAGACAAGAGGGATGGAAATGAGATCCTGGACCCAAGAAGGATCTCAGGCATGATTTGAAGCCCCCAGACAGAGTAAAGGGAGAAAGTTCAGTGAAGAGGAAGGATGTAGTTAATGGTGCCTTCTCACTCAGATAAGACTCACTAAGCAAGAGGAGCTACTCAAAATGGCAGACACATGGTGACTGATGGTGACTCCAGAGGCCTCCATGGAGAGACACAGCAGTGGAGGGGAGCAGTGGACATGAAAGAGTGGTGAGTGCTGAGAGGTCAATCGTTCTGCTAGAGAACAATTGGCCAGGAGCCATCTTGCAGAGGGGTCAGTTGAGCTCAGAACTCAGAGCAGCTGCTAGCTCCATCTAATGGAGCACTCTCTCTCTCTCTCTCTCTCTCTCTCTCTCTCTCTCTCTCTCTCTCTCTCTCTCTCCCTCTCCTTTGTTTTTGTTGTGCCTTTGTTTTTGTTTTGTTTTTTGTTGTATTTTTTCTCACTCATTGTTTGATCTCGTGTTTATGTGAGTGTAGACATGGTTTCTAGGTTCTTTGTGGTTGCTGTTCTGTTCTGTTCTTCTTTTTATCTCTTTCTTCTGTCTTTCCCTCCACTCTTCTGTGCCAGTTTCCCAAAGTTAGCATGATCCACCTTCGTCCTCCTGCCTTACTTCTAATTGCTTCCTCTTCCTCTACCTCTCTATTTTTCCCTAACCCCCTTTTAAATTTTAAACCCTGAAGGTAAAATTGACATATTAGGGACTTATATACTTCATACAATTTTCTGTTTTAGATTTTGTTATATAACTAAAAATCTAGTTCATATGGTTAAAGGTAGCAAATTAAAGATTACCAGTTTGTGATTTTCTAAGCTGTGACTGTTACTACCGTTATTGCTGATGGTACCACCTTAGCCAAAAGTGATGTAATTGTTCTAAACAGCTGTTCTTGCTGGTATTCCAAGACTGAAATTGACTAAAAGTCATAGAAAATACTGTGGTATGGTGCCAAAGAACCAGGGGCTGGGCCAAAAAGGCAACAACTTCTCACCCCCAACAAATTGAAGAGGTAAGATCTTGCAACAAACCCAAAACCCAAAAACCAGTTACACTTGGAAGATATTTCAAAGAAGTAATCATTTCCTAAGGGTTCTAAACACTAGCAATAAAACAACCCACCACAGGAAATTTACAAGCATCATCCTAGGAATACAACTTTTAAAAAGGAAAAGAAAATAAGAAAACACTTAAACAAGATATAATCCCAGACATCCAGTTCACCAAAGGTAAACCCAGGGGGCATTGAGGTGGAGTAATATGAAAGCCACCCACATGGTCTCTCTGAAGTGTTAAAAACAAAGCAATTGAATGAGGTTTCAGAAAAAAATCAAAGCAGAAACAATTTCTTAGATAACTACAGAAATGGTGTCCACAATGAAAACCAGGCTTAGTGACTCTAAAGTAGATACAGACAAGAAATAGAACTTTTAAAAGTTATAGAAGCCAAGAATGCTCAGTTTAGGAAAGAAATGGAATTCATAAGGCAGATTCAAGCAGATATTTAGGAAAATAAAAATACCATTGAAAGTATCCACAGGAGATGAAGTCAATGTGAGGACAGGATCTCAACTATAGAAGACAAGTTTGTGTTTAGTGATCATGAAAATAAAAATCCTTAAAAATGATAAGGGACTATGAGAAATCAATCCAGCAGCTGCTAGATGAGGCAAAGAATAACTTAAGATTGACTGGAGTAAATGAAAAAGCAGGAAATAGCACAAAGGATATAAAAAAAAAAAACAACTGTTCACAGACATCAGAAAACCTCCCTGGTCGGGCAAAAGAATTTGACATACAGTAAGTGAGACATATAGAGCTCCAATTAGCCACAATCAAAAAAAATCTACATCCAGGCATATCATAGTCAAGATTCCAGAAACTCAACACAAGAACAGAATCTTAAAAGCTGGTAGGGAAAAGAAACAAATAACCTATAAAGGAAAGCCCTTCAGAATCACAGCTGACTCTCCACACAAACTCTCAAGTCAAGAAGAACTTGGAGGGAAGGATTTCAAGTTCTAAAGGAAAAACTTCAACTCAAAATGATGTACCTGCAAAACTATCTTTCAAACCTTATGGACAAATAGAATACTTCCATGACAAAGAACATCTGAGGAAATTTATGACCACCAAACTAGACTCCAAAATGTTTTGAAGGATATTCTAGAGACAGATAACAAGGACTACAACTCCAAGAAGCCCAACAGAAGGAATCTCCCAGGTGAGGAAAATAATTAAACAAAGGGAGGGAAAAAAGGGGGGAAGCCAACAATGGGAAAATAACATGACAAAGATTAGTCAATTCATATCAGTTACAGCCATCAATCTTAACGGTTTCAATTCACCAATCAAAGGACGTAGATGGGCAGAATGGATCAAGTAGCAAGATCCAACAATATGCTGCATATAAGAAACACATCTGACTCAAAAAGAAATTCATAGACTGAAAGTCAAAGGATAGAAAACAATACTCCATACGACAGAAACCAAGTAAAAAGCTGGGACAGCTATCTATTTGCAGACATTGTGAATTTCAGGCAAAGCTGATTAAGAGAGATAAAGAAGGTCGCTACATCCTTGTAAAGGTAACAATCCAAGAGGAAGAGGTGGCAATCATAAATATATATGCAACAAATACCAGTGCACCCAAATATAAAAAACAAATATTAACAGTTATGAAAAAATCAAATGAGCTAATATAATTGTATTGCAAGATCTCAATACCCCACTGTCACAAAAACAACAGATCAACTAGATAAAAAGCCAAAGGTGAAATATTAGAACTAAACCAAACTTTTGTCCTTGGCTCTGTTAATATGATGTATTACATTTATTAATTTATATATGTTGAACCATCCCTGCATCCCTGGGGTGAATCCCACTTGGCCATAATGTTTAATCTTCTTGATGATTTGCTGCATTCTGTTTGACAGTATCTTATTGAGGATTTTTGCATCTATGTTCATTATGGAGATTGGCCTGTAGTTCTCTTTCTTAGTTGGTTCCTTCTCTGGTTTTGTTATCAGGGTAATGCCTGCTTCCAGGAATGACTTTGTGAGTATTATTTTCCTTTTAATTTCATTAAAGAGTTTGAGAAGTAGTGGTGTTAGGTCTTCTATATATTTCTTGTAGAACTCAGCAGTGAATCTTTCAGGGCCTGGGCTTTTCACTGTTGGTAGCATTTTAATTACATCTTTGATTTCATTGATCAACATTGGTTTATTTAGGGTTTTTATATGTTCTTGATTCAGCTTTGGTAATTCATATGTGTCTAGGAATCTGACCATTTCTTCTGCATTTTCCATCTTATTAGAGTATAAGTTTTCAAAGTAAGTGTAGATGATCTGGATTTTTGCAAAGTGTGTTGCGATTTCACCCTTTTCATTCCTAATTGTATGGAGTCTTTGAGTCTTTTCTTTTTTTGATAAAGTTGGGTAAGGGTTTGTCAATTTTATTTAATCTTTCAAAGAACCAACTCTTTCATTCATTGATTCTTTGTATTGTTTTCTTGTCTAATTTCTTCCTTAATTTTTTCTGTGACCCATTGGTTGTTCAGGAGGGTGGTATATAATTTCCATGTGTTTATGAAGTTTTTGTAGTTTCTTTTGCCATTAATTTCCAGTTTCATTGCACTATGCTCTCATAATATGCATGGGATAATTTCAATTTACTTAAGCATGTTCAGTGAGCTAGTATGCAGTATAGTTTGGAGAATGTCCCATGTGCAGCTGAGAAGAATGTGTATTCTGATGTTGTGGGGTAGAACATTCTGTAGATACCTACTAAGTCTATTTGTTCTACATGGAATAGATTTTGGAAACAGCCCAAATGTCCATCTACAGAGGAATGGATAGAAAAGATGTGGCCTTTTTATACAATGGAGTACTACTCAGCCATAAAGGATAAATTGGAGACTTTTATAGGTAAATAGATGTAACTGAAGACCATACTCATAAGTAAAATAAACCAAATGCACATGTACAAATATCATATTGTCTCCCTAGTGTGAGAATCTGAAAGAGTAAATAAGATCCAAAATGTACAATAGATATTGTGAAATGAGAAGAAACTGTTCACAAGGAAAGAGAAACTTGGATGAGAGAAAGGAGGAAAAAAGTAAGAGAAAAGCAAGAAATAAAAAGAAAAAAAGAAAAGAAACTGTCAAATTATCATTATTTGCAGGTGACATATTCCCTTACATAAAAAAACTCAAGAAATTCCACCAAAAGACTTCTAGAATTAGTAACTAAATTTGGCAATATAGCAGGATGAAAAGTCACCCCACAAAAATCATTAACATTCCTGTATACCCATGATAAACTCATCAGAAAGAGACTTGGAAAACAGTGCTTTTCACAATAGTATAAAGATAAATTATATATTTAGGGATTAACCTAACTAAGGAAGTTTTGTAAAGACTCTACAACAAAAAGTACAGTTCTCTGGAAAAGGATACCAAAGAGAACATCAGAAAATAAAAAGATATATTCTGTTTCTAGATAAGCAGAACCAATATAGTCATGATGGCCACACTCTCAGAACTGATATACAGATTTAACATAATCCCCATCAAAATACCAACAGTATTCACCCCTGAATCAAGAAAACAATCCTAAAATTCATATGGAAACAGAAGAAACCTAGAATAGCAACAGCAATCCTCAGCAACAAGAGCAAGGCAGAGGGTATCACAATCCCAGACTTCAAGTTATACAACAAAGCCACAGCTATAAAAACAGCATGATATTGGGGGAAAAAACAGACTTGTAGATCAGTGGAATAGAGTAGAGAATGCATAAACAATTCCAGGCATATTCAGCTACCTGATCTTTGTCAAGGGGGCCAGAAACACATGCTAGAGGAAAGATAGCCTCTTTAATAAACAGTGCTGGGAAAATTGGCTACTCACATGTAGAAGACTGAACCTAGACCCATATCTCTCAGCATGTACTAAACTAAAATCAAAACATATCAAAGAACTATGTGTTAAAACAGAAACATTAACCTGCTGGACATGTGTGTAGGCAAGGATTTTTAAATAGAACCCCGACTGTACAAGACATAATATCACGAATCAACAAATAGGATCATATCAAACTGAATTCTCCTGCACAGCAAAAGAAAAACACCAACAGAGTGAAGAAACAGCACACAGAAAGGGGAAAAAGTTTTATCAGCTATTTATCAGACAGACAACTAATACCTAGAATATAAAAAGAATTCAAAAGAATTAGACTTACCAAAACAAAAGACTCAATCAAAAAATGGCCAACTAAAATAAATACAGAACTCTCAAAAGAAGTACAAATGGCCAATAAATATATGAAAAAGATTCAACATTGCTGGCCACTAGAGAAATGCAAATTAAAACAATGCTGAGACTCCATCTTACTCCAGCAAGAATGGCCATTGTTATGGTTTGTGTCTAGATATCCCCCCAAAGTCTCATGCAATCATGGGAGGGGCAGGCTTTTCTGAGGTGGCTAAATCCAGAATTTGTTATTGGTTTATTATCTAGTGCTGACATTGGGAGCATGAGTGCTACATCTACCGGAGAGTAGATAGCCTACATACAATATAAGGGAGGAAAAGAGGCTTGCTTCTCCCCATTTTTGCTGTGGTTTCTTTTGTATCTTCCACACCATACACAGTTGCCCCTCAACTACACCAGTCTACCTTAGAGCCACTTGAGTATGAACTGAAACCTCTACAAACTGAGGTAAATAAACCTTTCCTCCCTTAATTTTGAGTGCCAAGTATTTTGTCTCAGCAATGAGAGAAAAAACTTAGACAGCCATCATCAAGAAATCAAATAATAATAAACTGTAGGTTGAGGGGGAAAAGGAACCCTTCTACATTATTAATGAGAATGTAAACTAGTACAATCACTATGGAAATCAGTATGGAGATTCCTCAAAAAACTAAAACTAGAATCTCTGTTTGACCTATCTATTTCCCTTCTAAGTACCTTCCTGAAAGTGTTAAAGATATCATATTACAGAGAAACATGCATACCCATGTTCATAGCAGCACAATTCACAATATCTAAATCTTGAAAGTGGCTTTTAAGCCCATCAACAGATGAATGGGTAAAGAAAATGTGGCATTTATACATAGTACCACTCAGCCCTAAAGAAGGGCAAATGGAGTTACTTGTGGGAAAATGGATGCACCTTGAGATCATAATGTTAAGTGAAATAAATCAAACATATGTTTAAATATTGCATGATTTATTTTATATGAGAAGCCCAAATATAAAGAAAGAGCAAAATAAAATATAGATAGTAGGGAAAAAAGAAATTTCCTAACAGAGTTCTTGGCTTATTAATCAAAATGTTATGATTTTATTTTTGCATCTCACAATGTCTGTACTATTTGACAGTTTTTTAAAAGCGTATAAACTTTAGACTTTACTTACTAATCACTAGTGTCTCTGCACTAGTGAGAAAGCCACTTTTTTATTTTTGTCCAGTAAATAAACCCTTGGAGGTGGAAAAAATAAATTCTAAAAAAAGAGAACAAAACATAAAATAATATTGAGTCTTCTAGTTCATGGACATGAAATGTCTTAGCATTTATTTAGATTTTATTTAACACATCTCATGTATGTTTCATAGTTTGTAGTGTATTTTTTCCACTTCTTTTATTAAACATATTGTCACATATTAGAAAAGAAAACAGAAGAGAAATCCTCATGATCCTGATTCAGATAGGAATGTTTCAATAAGACACAAAAAGTAATGATATGGATGAATCTCAAAGGCATTCATCTAAATGAAAGAAGCTAGACACAGAAGAGTAAATCCTGAGTACCCATTTAAAGGAAATGATAGAAATGACATGTCTCACTGACAGCCACAGACAGCAGATCAGTGAATGCCAGGGTGGAGGAAGAGACTGCATGGGCAGGTGCCAAGGGAACTTACTGCATGAAGGAAATGTACATTATCTGTACTGTGGATGTGGTGACATCAGTGTCTAAATGTGTCAAAACTCATAAAAGTTGTACACTTCAAGTGACTGTGTTTTATATATAAACTTTACCCCAATAATGTTGATTTTTTGAAAATTAAGTGTCAAGAATAGCTAAACTTGGCTCCAGGCTTAATTTCACCAAGGCAGGTTTGGAGTTGCCAATTTATTTGTTTACAGCAGAAAGGTCCATCTCTGAGTTGCCAGTTTTAGATATTTATTTGCACTGAACACAAACATGTGGCAAATTAGTTGTCAGCTCTCAGATAATAACTTTTAAAAAATGGAATTATTATATTTTCCCCTCTAAAGAAAGGAAATAATGTCTCTTCAAATTTAAACTATTTTTGCTAACAAAGTTCTATCAATTTGGGACACAAAAGTAACCATGCTAAATGCACTTTGTAGGCAAGTTGGGAGCAGCAGCCAACATGCTGGTAAGGACCTGGGTCCCTCACCCATCTCTGTGTGTTCGAGGCAGATCCTTTCTCTGATGGCCTCTGTCTTAGTCACTTTCATCATTGCTGGGACAAAATACCTTCCACTCACAACTTCCAGAGAGGTTTATTTTAGTTCTTGGTTTCAGACTCTGGTTGACTAGCTCCAAGACAGAACAGCAAGGTAGAAGGTCTAGCAGGAGAAAGCCGCCACATCACTGCAGCCAAGAAGCAGAGAAAGAAGTGGGGATCCAGGGAGGGTGATCTCCCCTTCCAGGTCATGCCCCAGTGACCTAGCTCTTTCTACCAGGCTCCACCTTCCAAGAGCATACTCAGGAGCTGAACACATCAGTGAATAGAATCCATGCATAGTATGGAATACAGTGCCACCATGATCCAGTCACCTTCCAACGCCCCAGCTCTAAACACATGGGCTTGGGTGTCATTTCAGTTCTAAATCAAAACAGCCTCTGATGGCACGGAAGTTCCTCCGCAAAGCATGGGTTCGATTGCCACTTGCTGCTTCCTGAGCTTAGAGTCCTAATCCAGGGTTCATGCCATCTCTTACTTCTGTTCCTACTGAACCAGGTATCTTCATCATATCATCCGTCTTCATCTAGGACTCAGTCCTCTAGTCTACACCATTCCCTGCCTCAATCTACATGAGGATCTTGCATTTGTATGGCACTTCCCAGCTTTCCAAGGCACATCCTGTAGATTACCTCGTCTGTAAACCTGTCAGTATAACCCAGCACTCATGTCCCAAGCCTCAACTCCACTCATCCAGCCACAAAACCAAATCCCTGTCCACTGTAACCCTATCCTCACACCTGCAGTTGGAATCTCAACCTTGGATACCAGCAGATCAGGTCATGACTTGTAGTTCTTGAGCCCAATGCTACCCATGTCTTTTCCACTTCATACTGTGAATCAAACTTAATCCTGGGAGCTTTTTCCCTAAAGCCATGGGGAAAATAATTCCCACCTCAAGGAAATCCAGGAGGCCACCCCATGTTCATTTCCATCACTACCATCAGCTGCTTCCTCAAAACACTGTGGAACTGCAAGTATGAAAAGACATGTGGCTGCTGCCTGAGAATTCACGTGACAGACTCAGTAACATTCCAGACTCTCTTGGATAAAAGACTTCAGGAACTCATATTTAATCACCTTTCCTACACTTGAAGGAAAATCATGTATGGGTGCATAGCCTCTGCTTGATTGCCTCCTGTGATGGGGGGCTCACTACACCTGCTGCAGTGTCACTTTGCAACACCTATTGGGAAGTAGTTCCATATTTCATTGTAGTAAATGACCTCCTAGTGTCCTATAGCTGTGGTCCTGTATATGTGTTTTCAGCTTTGTCCATGTCAGTCAGCCTGTAGGGAGAGAGAAATGGAGGAGAAGTAAGTAGGCTCCAGGGTAGGTTTTGGTCAGAACTCAGGTCCAAATCAAAATGTACCCAGGCCAGTGTTCTGAGGCATGAGGGAGGTGAAAATGGAGGCTCTGCTTTCTCCGTGGGCCCCAGCAGTGGCAGTGTCTGCTGTGCTGGGAGGAACTTGGGCCACCTGACTTGTGCCCTGTGGCATCACTCCCATGATTCTCTCCCACAACCTGGCAAAAGAGACTCTGCAGAAGTAATTGTAATCACTGATCAATAACCTTTAAAATACAGACATGGTCCTGGATTATCTGGGTGAACTTAATCCCATGAACTTTAAATTGCAGAGTGCCAAACTGAGAAGACTCAATCCATCATGGCAGGTGCTTAAAGAATGAGAAGAAAATGAGCTCTACCAGCTTCCAGTGAGCTTACCAGAAGACCTGGAGCCTCAGGTGACCTGCAGCCCCAGCCAGCACCTTGATTTCAGCCCAGCAAGACCCTAGGCATCGAGTCTGGCCTTGCCACTCCACACTCTGTACCTCAGAATCTGAGGCAATTGGCACGTGTTGCTGTAGCTGTTGATGTTGTGGGGATGATCACAACAGTGACAGGAAGTGCATACAATCACTATGGGACAGTTACAGTCACTAGATCCTCTCAGGGTGAAAGATCCCATGCATTGGCTGGCACTGGCTGAGAAGAACTGAGGAAAAGACCCCTCTGGGGGTGCTGAGATTGGCATCTGTGCTAATGCCTCCAGATGTAAGACTGCAAGCCCAAGAAGATGACCAGCTTTGTGCCCATCCTGCCTGCAGGGTGGGTAGCTACAGTTACATAGGCCAACGCCATGGCTCACCCAGGAACAAACAGCAGGACAGCAGACAGCAAATCTAATCACTGGCCAAGGGACAGATAGGGCAGTGCCAAAGGCCGGGGCTGAGCCTGGCAGAGCAGGCAGAGTACATATGCATGACATGGCTCACCTGGCTTCAGACACTGCTTCTCACTGGCAACACCTGCAGTGGTCATCAATAAACAGCAGCTCTCAGTAGACCTGGGGCAGTAATGGGCCAAGGCAGATGCCAAGTCCAATCTAAGAACTCCATGAATTTGATTTGCTTATAAAGCTATAGCAATGGTAATGAGTCAATTATTCTGTGACCATATCGTCGTGGCCTTCCTTGGTCAGGGAAATACCAGAGCCCATGAAATAATATGTTTCCAGGCATATTAACTACATGGTGGAGAAGAGTACAGTAGTTAATAAAGGCAGAGGAATGGTCCCTGAGTGGCCAGGTCACTGAGTGGTGTGCTCCCTAGCTAGGTCACTAGGATACCATAGCTACCTTCAAATCGTCTTTGCTCCCATAAGGCAGCTTCTCTTCTTCTAAAGGCACACTAGCCCTAGTGACGCTGGTCAACCATAATCATATAACCTGGAGCTAACCACAATTCCCATTTTGGTGTAAACTATTCTAGAATTTCTTTTTTTAATTAAGTTTATTAGTGTAATTTAGATGTATATAATGATCACATCCATTATAAGGAATTTGTACCTGTATGTGATATATCCTTATTCCTCTTTTTTTCCAATACCCTCCCCTCTTTTCCTCCCCTTTTCCCCTCAATATTTACAAAACTATCCATTTTATCCCTCTTTTTTATTTTTTCCTTTCCCTCCCTTCCTTTCCCACTCACGCCTCCCTAGTTTCCCTTCCTTTTTTAATAATTTCTTCCTATTTCATAACATCTATGGTATATTTTGATCTTTATTTACCCTTTCAGTTTCTCACACCAGGGTTACAATGCAATATTTAAACATGTGTCTGATACATTTCACTTAAGAGTATGGTCTCAGAGGCATCCATTTGCCTAGAAATGCCTCAAGTTTATCTTTCTTTATGGCTCAATAGTACCATATTGCATAGAAAAATGAGACCTCCTCCTCCTCTTCCTCCTCCTCCTCTTCCTCCTCCTCCTCCTCCTCCTCCTCCTCCTCCTCTTTCTCTTCCTTCTTCTCTAATAATATCTTTCTACTGTAAATTTC
>NW_004955477.1:7805364-7807709 GCF_000276665.1 Chinchilla lanigera | reverse complement strand
CTCCTCCTCCTCCTCCTCCTTCTTCTTCTTCTTCTTTTCCCTCTTCTTTGTCTTTTTGAGACAGGGTTTCACTATGCAGTTCAGGATGGCCTTCACCTCACTTTGTAACCCTGTCTGGCCTCAAAGTTGAACTGTTCCTTCTGCCTCAGTCTCCCAAGTGCTGAGGTTACAGGCAAGTGCCACCACACCTGGCCTCAAACTATATCTTTTTTATCCACTTATCTATTGAGAGGAATTTGAGTTGTTTCCAAAATTTAGCTATAACAAATTGTGCTGCTATAAATATGAGTGTACATATATTGCTGTGGTATGATGTTTTTAATTCTTTTGGGAAAATACCCAAAAGGGGAATAACTAGGTTAACTCGGATTTCCAATCCTATCTTTGTGAGGTATCTCCAAACTGATTTCCACAATGGTTTCACCAATCTACACTCTCACCAGCAGTGAAGTAGGGTTCCTTTTAACCACAGCCTCTCCAGCATTTGTTATTGCTTGATTTCTTGATAATAGCCATTCTTTCTGGGGTGAAATAGAATCTCAGTGTTGTCTTAATTTGCATTTCTCAAATGACTAATGGTGTTGAACATTTTTCAATGTATTTATTCACCATTGATACTTCTTCCTCTGAGAAGTGTGTATTCATCTCAGATGCCCATTTTTGGATTGGGTCTTTGAAATCTGGGGACATGATGTTTTTTTAATTCCTTATATTTCCTAGCTAGAAGTCCTTTGTCTGAGGGGTAGCAGGCTAAATTTTTTTCCTAATTGGTGGGTTTCCTTTTTACTTTATTGATGATTTCTTTTGATGTGCAAAAACTTTTCAATAAAATGAGATCCCAGGTGTTGATTCTTTGAAGTATTTCCTGTGCAGTTTGGATTTTGCTCATGAACTGTCTTACTACCCCTGTGTCTTCAAGATTTTTACCTACTTTCTCTTGCAGTAGGTTTAGTGTTTCTGTTTTAAAATTTAGATCTTTGATCCATTTTGATTTTAGCTTAGTGTATGGTGCTAGACATGAGTCTAGTTTTGGTCTTTGGCATTTAGAAAGCCCGTTTTTCTAGCACCATTTATTAAAGAGGCTACCTTTCTTCCAGTGAACATGTCTGGCCCCTTTGTCAAAGACAAGGTGGCTGAGTGTGTTTGTAGTTGTGTCTGCATCTCCTAACTGTTCCATTGACCTTCAGGTCTGTTTTTCTGCCAGTACAATGCTGATTTTATCACAGTAGCTTTGTAATATAATTTCAAGTCAGGAATTGTGATGCCTCGTGCCTTTTCTTTGTTGCCCAGGATTGCTTTTGCTCGTATAGGCCTCTTCTGGTTCCAGATGAACTTTAGGAATGTTTTCTCTAGATCTGTGAGGTATACTAATGATATTTTAATTGGGATTGTTTTGAATCTGTACAACAATTTTGGGAGTATGGCCATTTTCACAATGTTAATTTTTTCTATCCATGAGCAAGGAATATCTATCCATTTTCTGATATCTTCTTCAATCTCTTTTTGCAGAGCACTATAATTTTCACTGTATAGATCTTTTACTGCTTTTGTTAGATTGATTCCTATGTATTTCCTCTTTTTAGATGCTATTGTGAAAGGTATGGTTTCTGTAATTTCTCTCTCAGTCTGTTTTTGCTTGTCTACAGGAATGCTATTGATTTTTGAGTGTCAACTTTGTATCCAGTTACACTACTGAATTTGGTTATTAAATCCATAAGCCTTTTGGTGGAGTTTTGGGTGTCTCCTATGTAGAGTATCATGTTATCTGCAAATGATGACAATTTCACTTCTTCCTTTCCTACCTATATTCCTTTTATTTCTCTCTCTTGTCTAATTGCTCTGGCTAATATTTCCAGAACTATGTTGAATAGGAATGGTAACAGTGGACATCCTTGTCTTGTTCCTGATTTTAAAGTGAAAGCTGTCAATTTTTGACCATTTAGTATGATGTTAGCCATTGGTTTGTCATAGATGGCTTTGATCAGCTTGAGGTAAAGGCCACCTATTCCTATTTTCTGTAGGGTTTTTATCATGAATGAGTGTTGGACTTTGTCGAAGGCTTTTTCTGCATCAATGGAAATGATCATGTGATTTTTGTCTTTGACTTTATTGACATGGTGTATTACATTAATTGATTTGCATATATTGAACCATCTCTGTATTCCTGGGATGAATCCCACTTGGTCATGGTGTATAATCTTCTTGATGATTTGTTGTATTCTGTTTGCTAGTACTTTATTGAGTATCTTTGCATCTATATTCATTAGGGAGATTGGCCTGTAGTTCTCTTTTTTGGTTGGGTCTTTCTCTGATTTTGGTATAAGGAGAATACTACCCTCCAGGAA